>NW_019154152.1:5882445-5932445 GCF_002288905.1 Enhydra lutris kenyoni
GGGGTCGGGGGAGCGACGCGGTAGAAGAGGCCTGGCTCCTGGGTTGCGCTCACGCCCAAGCGGGGCGGTACTGAAGGCTGGCAAGAGGGAGGTTGCAGCCTTCTCTCCTTGACCCCGGCGGTGGTGAGCGTGGCTGGGTGACACGCCCCCAGCCCAACCCGGCTTGGGCTCCTGTAGAGAAAGTGCGGGTGGTCATGCCCTAGTCATCCCGGGAGGCTCCCGGCAGCCCCGGCAGGGTGACGGTGCCGCGCACAGAGCCAGCCCTCCCCGCGCGCGCCACGCTCCACCCTCCACTCTGCACCCTCTGAGCGCACATCCTTCTAATGGGATTAGGCTTCACACGGGTCAGGGAACAATTTATTATTCTGCTGGCTAGAGCCAAGTTTCCCTTTGAAAAATGGTTACTCCTGGAGTCGGCAATTACTTCAAAATAAATTTACCAAAGACAAAATTGTGCCTCTTGGGTCAGTAAACGACTTGCCTGTTTGGGGCTGAGGAGACAAGGTGTTTATTAAGGACCGCCTTCGTTTTCTGTGCAGGTTTTTCAGTTTGAATAATTGTCCAATTAAATATAATTTGGAAGTCAGTGCTAACCCAGTGCCTGGATTGCAGGAGAAAGAATCACTCGGAGGCGTGCATTAATAAATCCCCCGGAGCCCCATCGCTCCCCAAACCCCTCCTTTGGTTTAATTTTGAGAAATTTTTTTGTCTTCCCATGGCCTATATGCCTACCGTTTGGAAATGAGCTTCTTTCCCCAAAGAATTCCTAGGCCTCGCTTGCTTCCATCTGTCTGTCTGCTTCTCCCCAGCAAGCAGAGGCATGGGGTTTCTCAGCGGGGCTGATGTGCTGGGTGGGGCTGGGCTAACAGCCCGTTCTTTGATGAGCCTGCGCACTTGTGGGTTGTTCTATCATCCGTCTAACACCTCCTGAGAGCTCATTCTGGGCCTGGCCCAGAGCTGGAAAAGCAGAAAAAGCAGACATTGTTCTGGCCCTCAAAGATGACTCAGCCCATTGAGAGAGAGGGACCCGGAAATGGACAGGCATGGTGCAATGTGGCTAGTGCTGCGTCCTCCTCCCATGGGGACCCTGGGAGCAGAGGAGACCCCTCACCCACCCTGGCCAAAAGAGGCTTACCTGGGAAGGGGACAGCCAAGTGAAGCCTGGAAGACCAAGAGAAGACAGGCCCAGGAGGGGAGAGGGTACAGAAACCCAGAAGTGGGGGGAGCATGGAGGAGAATGACCCCACATGCTTTGTGGTATAAGGCACAGAGGCATTGGGGATCGGGTAGGAGACAAGACAGGAGAGGGCTGGGACTGGGGTGGTACCTTGAGCCATGTGAAGGAATATGGAGTTTATCTGGATTTGAGGGTGATGCAGGGCAGGGACTAGGGCAAGCCCAGCTGGGCCCTGGATTTACACAGGATCTGGCACAAGATTTATAGAAACAGTGTGAAAGTCTTTTTTTTTTTTTTTTTTTTTTTTTTTGGTAAAAGTCATTCTTAAAGAAGGACTCTGCACCTGCACAACTTGGGGAGGGAGCGCCTTCTTGAACTTTGTAGCCTCATCTGGGCCCAGGGGCAATGCAAGCTTTCCAAGAGGGAGATACAGGACCAGAGTTTTAAAGAAAGATCATTGGCAGCTGTGTGCTAGAACCGGTCCTCTCAGCCCAGTAGAGCCCCAGGTTTAGGGGCAGGGGCACGGAGGCAGTTAGGAAGTGACGATGAGCATCCTAGGGAGAGAAGGACCACACTTCACTCAAGGGAAGAGCAGGGAGGACGGAAGAGGAGCCCCTCCTCTGGCGTCATTGTTAGGCAGACCGGAAGGGCAGGAGTCTCTCACTGGCCTCACTGGGTAAGTCCGAGAGCAATGGGCTTTTCGGGGACGGGAGGGGTCACTGTGGGTGGAGCTGCCACCTGCATGGACCGCAGATGAGGTCTGGGGGAAATGGATGTTGGCCACCATGTTCCCTGCACCTCAGCTCAGCAAGGAGACTGGCCATCCTGAGGGTGGCATTCCTGCCGAGGCAGGAGGCCTGGGGTGGGCATGGTGCCAAGGTCAGTGTTAGTGACAGGGCCAGCCTCAGGGCTGAGCTGGTGACCGGGGTTCTGTTCAGCACACTAAAGCTGGGAGAAGAGGAGATCACAGTGGCATGGGACCTGAGTCAGGGACTCCCAGCCACTCCCTCCGCACACCCACCTCAAATATGAAGAATGGATCAGTGCAAAGCCTCCTTGAGGGTTGAGGTTGGGTTTGGTGGCCTTCTGATCCTCACAGCCTGGCTGCCTGGCCTGTGGCTCACTCAGGGCACAGGAACCGGGGGGAGAATGAGGTAATGACTTGGGAGGCCTCCCTCAATGCCACCCTCTTACCTGTCCCTTCTGGGCCTGGCCCCAAGGTTATACTCTATCCCATGCTCTCCACCCACCCTCCTGGCCCAGGGCAGCCAGAAGATGAGAAAGGACACAAGCTCACAGTGGAGTCTTGTCCTGCCGACAACCCCGGCACCTCCAGCTGGTGTTTCGGATTTTCCTCAGAAGGGGCCAGGGTCTCTGATGATCAGGCCTCCATAGGGGTCCTTGGGGTCCATGGTGCATGTGGGAAGACTGAGGACAGGAGATGGAAGAAGAGTCCCTACGGGACATGCACGGGGAGAGCCGAGCCTAGCCACAGGGCTCCCGTGGGCCACCAGGGTGGTTTGCCCATTGGTGTACCCCACTAGGGCTCTTCTACAAACCACCAAAGACAGGGCGGCTTCTAAACTACAGAAATTTATTTCTCACCATTCTGGAGGCTGGGAGGCTGGGAGGCTGGGAGGAGGGTTGTCAGCATGGTTGGGGTCAGGGAAGGCCCTTTTCCATGTTATAGACTGCTAAATTCTCACCGTGCCCTCACATGGTGGAAGGGGCTAGGGAGCTCTGTGGGGCCTCTCTTATAATCACTCCTCAAGGCCGCATTTCCTAATACCATCGCCTTGGGAATTAGGATTTCCGTATATGAATTTGTGGCAGGGGACAGAGGGGGACACAAACATTCAGATCATTGTGTACAGGAATTGTTACCCCTTTGCCAAGCCCAGAGACATACTGGGGGAGGTGGGTGGCAGCCCCGGGGTCCCCACAAGGGGATCTGTCCTCTGGGAGGGGCTGGGAGAGGGCAGCTGAGGGCCCAGAGCACTGCTGTGAAACTGTCCTGGCCAGCCGGATCTGACGGGTGAGACACCCTCACTCAGGGGCCTGTCCCACAAACGTTCCTGCTGACGTGGAGTTTAGATTTTAGTCGGTGGGAAACAGCCACACAAGCAAGTAAGGCGTAGAATACGTCAGTGGCACTAACAGCTATGCAGAAAAATAAAGGTGGGACGGGGCTAGGCAGTGGACGGGGTGGGGGGTGTTGCCATGTTAAGTGGGATGGCCAAGAACGTTTCACTGAGAAGTTGATATTTGAGTGGAGACTTGAAGGAGGAGGTCTGTGGAAAGAGATTTCTGGGCGGGAGAATAGCACTGCTGAGGCCCAGGGGCAGAAGCATGTGTGGCCTGTTGAACCAGGGCTGGAAATGGGGGTCCAGAATGGCAAGGACTTGGAGGTGGGAGAATCACAGAGGAGGAGCAGCAGGAGGCACAGAAAATGAGATAACAGGTTGAGGGCAGAGGTGGCCACTTTCAAGGGTCCCTGGAGCTGTCCTACTACCCAGGAAGGGCCGGCTAGGCCCCATGTGCCAGCTCCCCAGGCCCGGTGCCTCCCCTGGTGCCCCCGAGGGAAGGGTGGCTCTCAGGAGCTCTGGCGAGTCCTGCAGGGAGGCACAGAGTGGGTGGCGAGGAGGGGCGGCAGCCCCCGGGCACGCTGGGCCCGCCTGTCTGCTGCCCCCATTCTTCCACGGCCCCACCAGCGAGGAAGACATGGGATTTGTCGGCCCATATTCACAGCTATGGAGGTGATCCAGGTTGAAAGAAAATCAATAAGATGTGTCCATTTATGTGGCACAAAGGAAGAAAGGTCTGCAGACAGAAATAGGCCGGGATTCACGCGCAGGTGACTTAATAAGACTTTTCCCCAGTTTGAAGAGGACGGTAATTTAGATTTGCCTTTGAACGTCTCCTTTTTTGTGCCTCAATAACTCTCAGGATCAGCCTGCTTAGGAAGCAAGGGAAAGGAGATTGGCCGCCTTCTTAGAAGACAGGCCCGTTTGGGAAGGCCGCTTGCTCGGAGAAGTTCAAACACCGGCCTTGAGAAAAGATGAAAGTGCCTTGTCAGCACATCCTCGGCCCATTGATCATGATTGAGGCCTGGGCCTGGTGCATTTGGGCTGGAGCAGGACAATGAGAACAAGGCCGGGCTGCCAGGAGGCCTCCTCTGAGCCACGGTGGTGCAAGAGATGCTCATTACCAGCATCGGGCTTAGTGGCCAGGCGGGGGCAAGAGGCAGAAAACCCTGACTGCAGAGTGCAGGCCCCACGGGCCTCCTGGCTGCAGCTCAGCCTTGGCCCGGGAGGCGGGCAGCTCCTACCACGGGCTGAGGCTTCCGGGCTCCTGGGAGGTGGGACTCTGGCTGCCTCTTCCACCCAAGCTTGGCCTATGGGCAGACTCAGCTTATCCCACAGAAGTCTGGAATGCCTGAAGGAAAGGGGGGAGAGCGGAGGCTAGCCTCCTTAGGGCTCTGCTGAGGAGGACACAGCAGCAGCTGCCACTGAGACCGGGCTTTGCCTGTGTAGTGGGACTGTGGGCAAGGCCGGCTCCCTACTTCGTGCTTCCTTAGAGGACTTTCCCCACCTGGGCTGTTCACTGGTCAGGGATAGCTGGGGTCCTGGGATTTGAAGAAGCTGGGTGGGTCCCAGCTCCGGAAAGAGGTCTCTGAGCCGATTTTCTGCCCCTCTTCCCAGACCCAGCTCAAGGATCACCTTTCCGGTCTCCCCATGAAACCCTGTCCCTGGCCTCCACAGTGCCACCTGCTTTCCCCTTCCAGACCTCGCCCCGCTATGCTGTCGTCGTCGTCGCATCCCGACGCCAAACTCCGCCAGGTAAAGACTGCCCCTGTGCACAACCTGGGTCCTGGCCTAGAACCAGTGCCGGACATATCTGCCACCCTGCCGTGTCTGCACTTCACCTGGCACAGCCGACCAGATGAGAGGTCAGGGCCAGTAGGGGCCACAAGCTGAGTGTAGTCCTGAGCCACCTAAGGCCATCAACGGGAGGCCAGCAGCAGACACAGCACGTGATGCTATTCTCTAGCCCCAGCCTGCAGTCCTCCACCCCCGTGCCCTGGGCCCCCTCCGGGTCCAGCAAGGCCAGGGGAGGGCCAGAAGCTGGAGTCAGGAGACTTCATCCCAAAGCCTGGTTTACATTTGACCCCGAGTAAGTCTGTCTTAGTTTGGGCAGCTATCGTAGGATACCAGAGACTTATAAACAACAGAATTCATTTCTCACAGTTCTGGAGGCTGGAAGTTCAAGATTGTGGTGCCAGCATGTTTGGGTTCTGGGGAGAGCCTACTTTCAGGTGGCAGACTGCCAACTTCTCACTGTGTCCTCCCGATACAGAGAGCCGAGAGGAAGCCACCTCTGTCTCTTCATCGTGGGCTTGGGGACCTGGGCTAGGGACCAGGAAGGGGTGCTGGGTTGTCTGAGCTGAGAGCTGGGGTTCTCTCTCATTCCCAGGTTTCTCTGGCCTCCATGCCCTTGCACACCCTTCTCTCTACTGGAAGCCTCTGTTCTTCCCATCATCTGGAGACTTCCTATGGAAGTTCACTGGCACCTTGCTGCTGAGGGAGCACCCCTGATGGACCTCTCTGACCACACCCCCCCCATCAAATGCTCATACCTTTTCACTCTGACGGCCCAGCCCTGCTGCTTATTCTCCCATGAGGCTGGAAGCATCCCAAGAGCAGGGTCTGGCCCCAGGGTGCCGGTACGCATGCAGAACCAGGCACAGAGGCAGTATACAAACTGGCAGAGACCAAGTGAGTGGACAGAATCTGGTTCCTGAGCAGCCCAGAGCAGAGCAGACGAGCCAGAGCTTGGGAGGGGGGACACTGAAAAGCAGGGTGTCCTAGGGAGAAGAGGAACACTGAGGACCGCTGGGGACTTCAGTGAGCCCTGCACCAACAGCCTTCACATGTAGGGTCCTCGCTGCAGGGGGCCAAACCAAACAGGCTGGGGGCAGCCCGGCCAAGGGGAGTAGGAAGGGACAGGTCCTGCCCCCTGGCTTCCTGGGAAGCCCAAGCCAGAGCCAAGAGAGCAAGTGGGGGATTGGGCCCAGAAGCCAAGGGAGGCCTCAGGGAGGTCTGAAGCCCTGAGGGACTTCAGACGGGAAGAGGCTACAGAGACGACAGAAAGGAGTGCCCTGTCTGGAGATGAGGGCTCCTCTTGGCCTGGGAATTCGGAATCTGGATCAGGAAGGTCCCTTGAGGGATAAAAATGCCGGAATGACAGATGAGAGAGAAATAGAGAGGCTTCCTGGACTGGTGGGGCAGGCCAGGGTGAGGCTGCGCTGGGGGAAATGGTCCAGCAGAGCAGGAGGTCAGGCCTGGAGGTGGGAGAAGGCTCGCTGAGTTTCAGATGGGAAGCTGCTGGGATCCTGCAGTGGCTGCGGCCACCTTGGCCACCTAATGGGCAGGTATGTTGACGTGGGGCTCCGCATTCTGCCCTCTGATGTCATTCTGTCAGTCTCTGTGCACTCCAGCAGGCCCTCAGGAGGACAGTCCCCAGGTGTTCCTGGGACCAAATGGATGTCTCCCTCAGCAGCTCAGGAGCTGAAGGCCAGGGACACCATCTCCCTCCACAAGCCTTGGGCTTCCCCTCTGTGCAATCCACAGGGGCAGCTGCTACTTCCTGTCCACCCTGGAGGGTCCGGCTAGGGTCCAGCCTTCGTCTCTTTGTGGAGGGGGGTTCGGTGTCTCCACCAGCAGGGGCAGATCCCCAGAGCCCCTCAGGGTGGGCAGATGAAAGGCACTGCCCCTCCTCCCTCAGCCTCCTGGCCAGTCCCTCCCCCTCTCCTCTCCTCAGCAGAACTGTAAGAATTATTATTTTTTTAAATCCTCATTGGAATGCTAATTTTGATTTTGAGTGTCTGTCATGGGCTCTTTGAAGTTTTTCAGACAAAATAAGTATCTCCTTAACAGAGGGGATTAGCGCCTACTTGTTTAGAATCCTCTGACTGAGAGTGACAAGCAATTTCAGAAGCTGTGGGCTTTAGGGAGGCTGCAGGAAGAGGGGCCGCCTCCCTCCCTGGTGGTCAGCTTTCCATAAATGGCTTAATGGGGTTAGAGTTTAACCCCTCAAACAGGGATCAGAGCCCCCAGCTTGAAAGCCAATGAAGAGTGAGGCCGATCTTGCTATTAAAATCCGGCAGGACTTGGTTAGAACTCTTTTATTCTCTTGAGTTTAAAGAAAACAAACCCACTTCCCTTGCAGGCTGTAGGGCCTGCTCCAGCCGGCAGTGCCCAGCTTCTTCCCCAAAATGCAGGCCTTCCAGCCACAGGTAATTCATGGCCCCAGCTCAGCTCAGGCTGAGATGCTCCCGGCTTTATGATTCTGTTCAATTCGGGAGGGCTAATGGGGCAATTTGTAAAGAAAGAAATATAATGAGTTATCACAAAGCTCAGCAAGGACTCGACAAACCAGGCACTTCCATCCATCAAGCATCCCAGCGTGCTTGCAGACCAGCCGGGCCAGGAATGGGGTTGGGGGAGGCGGGGGGGAGGGTGCCTTGGGGGCTGGGAATCAAGCCTGATGTCTGCCTGGACTTGCAGAAGCCCCCTTCCCCTTCTCTCAGTCCCCAGATTGTGGCCTTTAAAGGCCAGATGGCTTGGAGTGATGGTGTGCAGTATAAAGAGGTAAAAGTGTGTGTGTGGGGGGATACTCAAGGATTTATTTGCCAAAGCAAGATGATCATGCAGGCCATTTTTAAAAAGAGCATTAGTACCACGTGAGGGCCCATGGAGCCCTGGGTGGGCTGCAACATTGTTTGGGCTGTCATTAAACCTGAGGTCACGGATGGTGTCGGGCAGCCTGTCCATCCAGGATGTCATATGACGTCAAACTGTGCCCGGCCTACACCTGTGGGTGGGCTGTGGGATATCCTCTGCAGAGAACAGGTGAGTGACAGGCTATGTCCCTTTGCTGAAATAACAAGCCATGAACTTGAATCACAGACCCCTAGACCCTCCTGCTCTTCTTTCAGATGTGCAAAATGAGGTCCAGAGAGGGGAAGTGAAGGGTCAGAGGACTCACATTAGGCAGCTTGTCACCTGTGTACATGACGGTCAAAGACAGTGTTATTGAGTCTAGCTGGGGGCCGTGGGAAAGGTGGACTCAGAGCCACAGTCCTGGAGGCATAGAGTGAGGCGTCTGGGCTCACCCTGTATCCTGGGATGCCTGGAGTGGCCCCAGCCCTCCCTGGCCACCTGTTCCCCTGGTCTAGCTTAGTCTAAGGATCCTGGAGGACACTGATCTTGGCCAGCTTGGGAAGGAGGACTGGCCCATGCAGAGGGGTTCTCTGGGCTGACACGCCTCTGTGCCTTCTCTCCTGCCCCTCATGTCTCTGCTGCCTGCATGACTGGCCTGGTCCCCAGGGATCTGCCCCCTTAGGAGGCCCTTCCAGAACTGCTGGTCACAGGAAGGCCCTGTCAGCCACAGCTGGGACAGGTAGACAGGTAGAGTGGTGGGGTCCAGACTGGTCCTCAGTGAGGTTCTCGGTGGCCTTCTGCCCATTCACATCCCGTCTCTTTTCCTCCTATTTTGGGAGGTAACCTGGAGATCCCTCAAGCCCAGGAGAAGCCGACCTGCTGGTTCCCAAGTGCAGGCAGCAGTGGCCTTATGGTGGATGCCATGGGTGGGTCTTCCTCATAAAGATGATAAATAAAAATAACGGTCTCCACTAATGCTCACTGTGTGTAGGTGTGATTTCAAACACGGTATGTTAATTAACGTGCTAAATCTTAACGGCACAATGATAAGATACGATTGCTGTTATTCCCATTTTGCAGATTGGAAAACTGAGGTATAGAGAGGCTAAAGAACTTGTTCAAGGTCACCCGGCTAGTGAATGGTGGCGTGAGAGTTCCGACACAGCCAAGCCAGCTCCAGAGTTGCTGCTCCAGTGGCTACTGATACCTGCCTGAGCCAGTGGAAGCCTAAGACCCACCCTTGGCACCCACGGTAAGGCCAGGCTGAATGGCTAGAGGCTGTGACTTCCCTGTGTGGTGAGGGAGGAGGCACAGGGAACGGGCAGTGGATGGAGGGTGTGGACTCGGGTTTGGGGAGATCCCAAAGAGCATGGAGCTGACCCAGTCCACACCTACTGTGTGCCAGGCACCGTGCCTGGCGCTTCACCCATGGTAGCTGATGCACGTCTCTGTCAGCCCTGCCAGGTAGGAATTGCTGTCTTCATTTAGCTGAGATACTCAGCAAGGTTAAGTAACTTGTCCGTGGTCACACAGCTCACAAAGAGCGTACCTGGGTTTCCAACCCAGGTCCATCTGGTTTCAAAGCTGGGTCCATGGACCCCAGCGCTGGGAGAGGGGACTGGGGTGGGGATGCAGGGAGAGAGGGAAGGAAGGCAAGAACTGAGAGTACTGACCCTGGGCCGGGTTGTGGGGAGGAGTGTGGGTTTGCTGTGGGCCGTTCTGCAGCTCACCAGCCCTGGGCACCCCAGGAAGGCACACTAAGAGTCAGATAGCTGTGGGTAGGACTGGCTCCGGGCCCCATGGGGATTCTTGAGCATGCTCACGTTCTTCCATGTGAGGGCGCTGGCCTGCGGGCAGGCAGAGGGCTGCAGGGACAGACCTCAGCTCCCAGGTCCGTGCTCCCAGCTGCCTCTGGAGCCACGGGAGCTGAACTCCTGCTGATCAGAGGGAGGCTGCGCCCCACAGACCAGACAGGGGAGGAGACAGAAGCCCCTTGCTCTGCTCCCTCCCAGGTCCCCTAACACCCCCCCCAATACCCCTAGCCCCCCCCCCTTCGAGCACTGTCTCAGCTCCCCCTGCCCCTGTGGCCTTTGTGTTTCCACGCCTCCTGGGTCACCAGTCCCTGTACCCCGGGTTCCCACATCTATCCTGGGAGCGGAAGGGTTACGGCTTCTGCTGCTGAGTGGAAGATGCTGTTCCCCAGCGTTAAGCAGCTTTAGTGTCTCCTACCCCAGCCCTGATTTAAAATTCATAAATGCTAATCCTTCATAATTTACGGTTTAAAAGCAGCCCCACTCCCAGGCCCCGTGGCTACAGCTCTGTCAGAGTAATTATGCCGCCAAGCTGAAATTGGACTACTAACTGAGATATTAAACAGGGGGGGAAATCCTCGTGCTGGCAGCAGACCCAATTATTCCAAATAAGCAAACAGATTAGTGAGTAATTTTCCAGTTAAATTTGGTGATTGGTGCCAGAATTGTATGTTAAATATTCAGAAGTAAATAGATTAAAGATGAAATGTGCCCCCCTCCCTTTTTCCGGGCTTAATTTACTGTGTATATTAAAACTTTTTCATGAGGAGAAAAAAAGTAAAAATGATAATTAAAAAATCCAAATAAACCCCTCTGGGCCTCCCCAGTGCAGTTTGGCAGAGGCCAGAGCTGGGCCCAGGCCTCTCCAGCCTCCTTGACTTCCCAGCCCTCCTGGGCAGGGCCTACCACGTCCCCTAAGCCCAGACTCCAGCCCTCCCCAGGGAAGGGGGCCGCAGGATCCTGGGCGTCTGGGTGGGCTAGGAACCTCCCGGCCACATATGCTGGGCTTATATTTTTCTTTACCAAGAGAAATCCCAAATCTATTAGTCCTGAATTCAGACAGAGCTGAGGAAACCCAGGAGCGGCAGAGGGGAAGGCAACTTGTGTACATGCAGGGCCCTTCCAGGCACATGATGCCCTAGGCTCTGAGGTCCCAGGGCCTAGAGCTAGGTCCCTGACCACCGGGCTCAATCACCATGCTTCCCTGGCCTGTCTATAGTCCCTGGTCTGCTGTCCTGGGCAGGGGGGATTCCTGAGCCACAGCACCCTCTTACCCTCAGCACACAGCTGGTGTTCCCCCCATCCCTGCCCCTCCCCTTATCCTCTGACACTCCTTCCTGGCTGCTCCTACACTCTCACTTTACCTTCTCCTCTGGTTCTCTACAGCAGCTCACCCACAGCTGTATGTCTGACAGGAGGTCATCTCCCCAAAAGGTAAATGTGGGAATGGAGGCCCAGAGAGGGCAATGGATTGTCCTGAGGCACCCAGCAAGCAATTCAGGGACAGAAGCACCTGGAGAACAGGGCTCTTTGGCTGCTTAGTCTGGACGCTCGCTCGCTCTCTCTCTCTCTCTGCCGCCCCCTAGAGGACCTGAGCTTTGGGCACAGGCTCACCTGGGCAGGTGCGCAGGAGCTATGCAGGAACAGGCTGGGAGCAAAGAAGGAGCCCTTGTCTCAGGCCAGGAGTGATCTGGCTGAGTCTGTGGAAAGGGCATAGGGGGAGAAGATCATGGGCCCATCCTGGGACAGCCAAGCAGGGGGAACTGGAAGAATGGGCCCAGGGAGAAGGGTATGCATGTGGGGAGGGGCAGGTAAATCATGTAGGCCTGGGAGGGGAAGAAAGTCTTGGGACTAGGGCCTGGCTAGTTCCCTTAAGCCCTAGCCTCTCAGCATACCATTTCTAGGTGTGGGACCAACCTGAGGCACAGTCTCCTCCTGGGCAGCCCTCTTTTCCTCCCTTTCTCTGAGGGATCCCCTTCCATCAGATTCCAAATTCTAAAGCACTGAGAGGATAGTTGGAGGGAACTGGGGAACCCCAGGGGCCATGTCACCCTCTCCAGAGGCTCCCCCTCCCTTTGTTCTGTCTGTCAGAAGAATCTCTGCGGCCCAAGTCATGCTGAAAAGACTCCCTGTCCTCTTGGGTTGAAGGGACCCCCCTTTTCTCTCCTTCAGCCTCTTACAGGTAGTCTTAGAGACCATCAAGACAGCATCCCAGATAAACTCAGATCAGGCAGGCAGGCAGGCCCCTGGACCCATAACCAGTCAGAAGGACACAGAAAGGATGTGATTCTTCCCCTCTAAGGGATCTGCCTGGCTCAGTCTTCTCTGACCCACCCACTAGGCACTACTGGCCCTCAGGGCAAACCAGAACCCCCAAGAATCACAAAATACCATCAACTCCCTGCCCCACCCTCCATGTGGCATCCCCTAAGGTTTCTTCACTAACCTAACAATGAAATTGCTGCTCCTAAAGCAATGATTTGCAATTCTTAAAAAGTAACTGAACCCTTTCTTCAAACAAGTCTTTTGTACCAACAAGCCTATTATGCAAAGTAGATAACAACAGAGCTTGGCTTAAATATCTTCATCTTCATTTGCCACTCCCCAACCCCCACATTCTGAGTCATCTCCAGGGAACCCCTAGAATTCCACCAGAGGGCAGCCAACCAGGCACCAGGAAGCTGAACCTCTAGTTTGTGGTTCCCGGGTGCTCCTCTGGGGAGTCCCCAACAGTGGGTGCAGCTGGCTGAGTGTGGCCTTTATGCTTGGGGTGGTCAGGGACTGGGGACAGAGCCAAGTTCCTCCAGGTGCTGCTGACGTCAGCCCCTGCCGCGGAGAGTGCTGGTCCGGCCAGCAGTCAGCTGCAGTCCCACTCTTTCTCAGAAAGTTTACCAACCACTCCTCTGAGAGTTCCCCAGGAGGGGCCAGTTAGAACCAGAGTCAGTGATTGGGCCTTGGCCTGAGGTCCTTACCAGTTCTGTCCCTTCTTGTGCAGGTAGAAGCCTTCTTCCCTGGCTTCCTCCCTTCAGGGACATGGCAGCAAAGTCCTTCCCTCTCAGCCCTTCAGGGAAGGTTGGAGGAAGATTCTGGATCATTATTCTCACATCCTGTGCTCTAACCAGAAACCAAGGGGGGTGCCGGGTACAGGGTATGCAGACCTCTCCAGTCCTTACCTAGAAAAAAAAAAAAAAAGGATAGGGGGAAGACAGAAGGAAGGAAGGAAGGAAGGACCGACCCCCAAATAAAAAGAAAAAAAGGCCAGACCCTACTCACTGAGCACCTCAAGTGTGTGGCCAGCACAGGGAAACGCCCGTGTCACTTATTTGTCAGCCCTCTCATTTTGGGTGCCCTCAGGTCTGCCAGATGACCTCTGTGGACTGAGAGGAAAAGTCCCGACTTCTTCGACAAGTGCCTGGCCCAGCTGAGCCCCGGGCTCTGAGAAGCCCTGAGAAGACACTGGCCACAGCCTGTGTGTACAGACCCCCTTTCTCCTCAGGTTGGAGCTGCTGTGGGAACCAGACGCCTCCGGCTGCCCCCTCTCGCTGGTCTGCTCTCAGTTGGGTATCAGCATTATTTTCCATGAAAAGCTAAAGATGATTGCTTTACTCACCTCAGCTAATTTGTTATTGCTGTTGCTGTTCTAAGGACTTCGGACTTCAGGGTTTTCAAAGTCACCCACTTCTGTGTTCTGTGAGTACTAAAACAAGAGCAAAGCACCAAATGAATCAGAACATGCGTGTAAAGCGAGCTAGCAAGTGGCTGCAGGACCCGCCTGACAGGTTGTGGGCTGCCCGATGGCTTGATCGCTCAGAAGTCCCCGTCCTTGACTGTAGTGACGGTGGGCCTGGGGCCCTTGTGACTGGGTGGGCAAGCCTGCCCAGTCACAGGTCTGAGCCTCTTGCAAGACCTCCAGGGGACATTTCTCCTATAGTGGGAAACTCTTGCTGTATGGGTGGTTTTGGTTGTCCGAGAGCCCATGGACGGTCCCCATGCTGAGACGCACAGATGGACACACAAACACGCACCTCGGGCCTACACATGCATGTTCCTACTGCGCCCTACAAAGGCACCCACTAGTGCAAGCACAGCCATATATGTATACACACACACACACACACACACACACACACTCCCAGCGTCCTCCAAGGAGGCTTACTGCCTCCTAACAACAGTCTGTGAAGTAGGTGTATCACTATCCTCCTTTCACAGCTGAGGAGTGTGAAGTTCAGGGAGGGTGAGTAACTTGCCTGAGTTCCCAAAATGGGTATGCAGCAGAGCCAAACCTCCATCTCTGAATTCCCAGGGGCACCTTGGTGAAGGTCCAAGGTCTGCTGAGAATCAGGGCTCCGTGTCAAGGTGTATAGGTGAACTGGCTCTCCAGGAGAAAACAGGCCCGAATTGGTAGTGTTTGCCAATTTCCTTGACATAAATACTTCCCACCGTGGCAGCTTTTAAGCTACTGATGGTTTAACGACTGACTTGCAAAATTCCTGAACATTTAACAAATCGGCTCTTGGCTGACACAAATGCGCCATCCTCTTGGGGCCGTGTGTCTTCCGTCCCAGGCTGGGTTGCTGTATGAGGGACTGGACACAACAAGCAAGGGGCCTGGCCGGATGCAGGCTGGATCTCAGGGCAGGCAAGTCACTGGGCTGGGAGTGTGTGAAAGAAGGGCCCCCTTTAGGCTCAGAGGGGAAGGGCTACAGGAAGGCAGGTGGCTGTGCTGTCATGACCCATGAGGGCACAGCTACCTCAAGAGCCCGTGAGTCCCCACTGTGTCCAGTGGAGAAAGAAGCAGGGCCAGAGGAACACTCAGCTGGGACACAAAGGGCCACTGGGCCACCCCCTTTTCTTACTGCCCATACTCAATCCTTTTGCCCTGAATCTCACCACAGAGTAATGAAGGCTTGGGTTGTTTGTATCCCACCTTCTGGAGTCAGGAAACCTAGTTCTCACCAGTGGGAGGCCAGGCTGCCTGAGCCTGAGCTCCTGTCGCACCAGCGGCAGCTCACTACGTTCAGTGGTCTTGGTGGAGAGGCGGGGCCCCTCCTCTGTTTTCTGGCTTCTGTTCGTGCCCTTGGTCAGCCTGGTGGGAGGGGAGTGGGCCTCCGTGGGCTGCAGCAGCCTGGCTTTGTCTGTCCTGATGTCCCCCCAGGGTCCATGCTCCCCAGAAGTGACCTTCTGGGGTGATCCCAGAGGCCTATCTTCCATTGCCCCAGGAGTTAAGTTCTCATGTGTGTGTATGTGTGTGTGTGTGTGTGTGTGTGTGTGTGTGTTGATAAGTGTAAGAACAAATGTGTGCATGTGAGGAAAAATCCTTATAAAAAATAGAAAAATTACAACTGCCCCCTTATTGAGTACTTCTTTTAACAAACAGGGAAGAGTGCAATGGTTATGAGCAGACCCTGGGGCCAGATGACCATTTACCAGCGATGTGACTGGGAACAAGTGCCTAATCTCTCTGTGCTTCAGTTTCTTTGACCGTAAAATGGACCCACCGTACAAAGTTGTGCTGAGAACTGAGTGGCCACGCATGAAGCACGGAGGCAGTGCCCGGCCCACGGTAAGAACCGCACAAGGGTCCGCCATTATTCCTATTCTTCTGCTTCTTGTTCTGTAGCTCATTCAATGTCAAACACTCTGCTGAGCACTTTTTTGGACTTATCCCACGTAATCCTGACAACAGTCCGTGAAGTGGGTGTATCACTATCCTCCTTTTACAGCTGAGGAGTGTGAAGTTCAGGGAGGGTGAGTAATTTGCCCGAATTCCCAAAAACGGGTACACAGCAGAGCCAAACCTCCATCTCTGAATTCCCAGGGGCACCTTGGTGAAGGTCCACATTACAACCTAAGCCACGGGCAGGCGCAGTCGTCTTTGTCGACAAACAAATCAACAGAGACCGAGCCATAGAGAATGTCCCTGAAATTGGCGGTAAGCAACAATGATGTATCTGTTTTTTGCTCACCCCATGGTGGCCTCACCAGGAAGAGGACAGCTGACCAAACAATGGGATGGTCAGGAAAGGGCCTGCTTTGTTTTATACCCCATGTGCCTCATCTGTCATCCCTGGGCAAACTGGAACTCAGTCTGTCACCTGACAACTCAGGCAGGGTGTGTTTGGGGTAGGATGAGACCCTGCGTGGGGGATGGGCGAGAGCCCCCCCCCCCCCCGCCACGGAGTTGACTATGGGCCTCTTCTTGACCGTGGCAGACCAGGGCAGGCGGGGATGGCTGCCGCCTTGCCTGGAGCTGTGGGATGATGCTTACCTGTCCTTGCCCAGGTCTGTGTCCATACCCTTGCTGGGTGAGGGCCAATGTGAATGAGGGCCCCCTCTGTCCCTGGAGTGGAGGGAGCTGGCTGGGGCAGCCGGGGTTGGGGGCATCATGCCTGAGGCACTAGGTGTAGGAGCAGACTGAGAATTCATCCCAGGAGTTTTGGAAACAGCACTGTGCTCCAAGCCCTTGGCACGTGCTCCATTGTCCTCTTGGCCTTCACATACAAAACACAACTGCAAAGATGAGATTCTAAGAAATTTGAGACAGCAATTATGGAGCATTACACCCTCAGCCAGGGGCCCTTCTAAGCATTGGCCGCTGCATCCAGGCCACAGCCCTCTGTTCAACAACTGGGTCCCACAGATCTGCACCCAAATGCCTTCTTTTCTCCAAGACCTGCTTGGTCATTTCCCCCCTGACTGGTTGGAAGAGCCCCCATTCACCTTCAGGAGGAAGCATTGCTTACTGCCTTCTGTGACAAGAGTCAGCTTCCTCCCCGGCCTTGTCTGCCACCTCCTGTCCTGTGTGCCCAGGGCCTAGCTGTGCACATCACACACCCACTTGGCTGCTCCTTTTTGCCTATCATCTGCCTGTTCTGACATTTGCTCAGTGTCCTTCCCTGGTGCCACCTGTAAGCTCCTATTCAAATCCTACAAGTTCATCTGGTTGTCACCAGCCTCTTGAAGTCTTTCCTGGTCTCCAGCAAGAGGAAAGGTTTCTTTTCTTTCCTGTCACTGTGCCTTATTCAGTTATAATCTATTATTGCACTTACCGTGTTTGTGCCCTCATTTGATCAATATCTATGTATTGAGCACCTATTATATCCAGTTACAGCCTGGCTGATACTCTATGAATCTGACTCTCTCCCTTGAGGGACAACCAGCCCCCAGAGGTCACTGTCTGAGTTCTATTCCTCTTTGTATAGTCAGATCCTGGAAGCAACTATTAAGTATTTGTTGAGTTAAAGAAGGAAGGAGAGAAGGGAAGGGAAGGAGAGGGGAGGGGAAGGGAGAGGAGGGAAGAGAAGGGAGGGGAACGGAAGGAAAGAGGTAGAATGGATTGGGCATGTAGGGGGAGAGGGGCAAGACAGTAGCATTCACTCCAATGCTGACCTAGGTGGGAGGAGAAGAGTTTGGACTCAGTAAGGTTAGCTGCCAGAGGACTAGAGCTGCAGAGTAAGAACATTCCAGATGCAGGTGGAGGGAGCATTTTTTACCAATTACTCCCCTGCCCTATTCCCACCAATGAGTCCTTCAAGGCCAACAAAGAACCTGAGGTCCTCTCCTCCATTTTGCTTCCAAAGTTCTTTGTCCTTGAGAAATTCTCAGGCAATGGGATGGGATGTTTTGTTGTGTCTTTGAGGGGTGTGTACCTAGTTTCTGATTATAATACTCAGTCCATTCTGTGGTTTTAGGAAACATAACATCATACAGAATATGCACACATGTGCCCTGTCCACACATGCTCATGTTTCACACCTGTGCACATACATGCCACCCAAATACGCACTCGTGCACACACGTGGGGGTGGGGCCAGGGATAGGACAGCTCCCATCACAGTCACCACCCCAAGTGACTGTTTCCTCCTGCTCCTGCCGGGTCCCTGTCCACCCTGACCTCACCTGACGACACCCTGTGCCCACTGGGATTCCATGCACTTGATCCCTCCATGCCCTGAGCCTCCAGTGCCACCCCTTGTCTTCATCTGATCCCGACCTCACCTTGTGCACCCAGCAATCCCAGCTTGACCTCATCCAATTCTGATTTTGTTCTGAGGTCATGGCTGAGACCCCTGCATGGTCCCTGCATGGAGAGGGGGCATCTTCAGCGCAGGCCTTGCTCTGAGGAGGACTGCACTGCTGGGAACCCTGCGAGAAGCAGGCCTGGCCCCCCTTAGATGTGCTTCCCCAGCTCTAAATATGATCACCTTTTCTTCAGCTGCCTTCAGTTGTTTGGGAAAGGAGGCAGGGTATACGTTTAAATCTAGGTGCGTGTATATACTCAAGTATCCCTGGTGGTTACCAATAAAGAATCTTGCTGAAGTCTGCTTTCCCCCCGGCTCCCCTCCCAAGGCATCCAGACCTCCTCCCCTTCCCGCTAAGTCTCTGTGGTCACATGACTGACCAAACTTCCCTAAAGTCTTTTCCTCCCGTCTTCTCTGATCCTACCCTCCCCTCCTTTCTTCCTACCTCACCAGCTGCTCCTCCTCCCTCCCTTCTTTCTCCCCATCCTCCACTGGCCTCCTGAATGTTGGTGCTCCCCAGGGCCTTGAGCCAGTCCTCTCTCTCTTGCTGAACATACGTCCTTCTAGTCCAGCCGGGGCTTGGCTTTCTTCCACTGTTGAACTTTACATGGAGCCTCCAGCCCTGACCTCTCTCTCTCCATATTCGAAGTGGAGCTCATTGCTTTCCTCCCACCCACCCCTGCCGGCCCAGACCGTCCTTCCTCCCAGATTTAGCATCCTAGTGAGTGCTACTACCATCCCTCAATTGTCGGGAATTCTCCAGAAACCTGGCAACCTGCTGGGTCCTCCACTTCTCTCTTTTTCTCTTCCCTCAAACTCAACACTCACCAAAGCCACTACTTTTACCTCTTTAATGCCTCTTGAATCTGGTCCCCCTTCTCCACCACCATCACCTGGCCAGTCACTCTCAATTCTTATGTGAATGACCAGAAGCTTTTCCTGTCTGGTTCTGGTTCTCCTGTCTACTTCACATTCCTTCATTCCAGAGCAACCTTGCTAAGACATCAAATCGTGCCTCTAACTGCCTGAAACCTTCAATGGTTTCTCCACTGCCGACGAAGTAAAGCCCGCCATCCTCACTGGATGTCCCAGGCTCTTCACTATCTTGCTTCTGCCCCCTGTTTCTTCTACCTCCGCCTCCCCTGACTCCCCTGCCCCTACACCCCATCACCCCACCCACCTGCTACAGGCCCCCACTTCATGCCTCTAACATATTGTGCTCAGATGCAGGTCCAGAATGTTCTAAGTACCAGCAGACTTGGGGTGAGGGAGGGCAGAAGGGCCTCTGGTATGCACCATGCCTTCACTCAGCAATCATTTAGGGAGCCTCTTCTGTTCCAGGCACTGGGGAGAGAGTGGTGAGAGTCCAAGGGCTGTGCACTGGAGGAGCTTGGTGTCCCCTGGGGGAGACTGAGACCCAGAGGGGCAGGCAAGTACAGAATGAAGAGGGCTGACTAAAGGTGTTACATCAGCGTGTGAGAACATCCTGACATGCTCTAGATGCCGGCTGTTGAACGCAGTAGGAGCATGCGAGCGTGCATTTACAGAAGCTGGTCTGGAGCTACTGTGATGGTCCAGGAGAAAAATCACGGTGCCTGGATGGGAAAGGAGGCAGTGTGAATAGAGGGTTGTTCACAAAGTGGAACGGACAGAACTATATGACTCATTCGCTATGTGGTACAAGAGAGGACTCTAGAATCACCTCAGGGTTTCTGCCTCAGCAAAGAGGAGATGGTGGCACCACCCAGGAAGTGAAAACAGAGGGCAGAGAGAACAGAGGTGGGCCCCAGCCCTCCCCTAGGTCCTTGGTTTTGATTGTTGTTATTGTTGTTCTTTGAGTTAACAATTATGAGCTCTACTGTAGCCAAGGAGATGCAAAGGGATTACCTGCTTTATGTGATGGTATTCTCACAGTTCTCGTCTCCCTTGAGGAGGTTATTATCCCCAATCTGCAGATGGGGCTACTGAGGCTCGAGAAAGCTCAATGATTTGCTTACACTGACATAGTGGCCAATGAAGGATCCAGGATGCCGGGCCAGGCCTGGCTGACCCCCAAGACCCCTTTTGTAACAGGAGTATTCTATTGCGTCCTGGGGGTGTGAGGCTCTGTGGGGTGCCCTAGCCTCATATTCAGGGCTACTCCTGGGAGTTTCTGCTTCCTTTCACTGCCTCATTCTCATGAGTGGTGCTTGCTTTTCCTCTCAGTGGCTCTGGATTCCTGTAGTGCCTGGGGGTAGCAGTGGGGACTTGGGGGTGGGGATCCAGAGCTGGGGCAACAGCAGAGCCATGAGCTGTGCCTTACACGGCCTCTTGTGCCCCTCATTGCCTGCCCTTCCACACTGAGCTGCGAGGTTAGGCCAGAGGGCAGGGTACCTGGTGGGGCTTGCAAAGGCTGGATGGGTGAGCTGGCTTCTGTGAGTAGAGAAGCAAGGCAGGCAGGGGGCGCCACAGCGCCCTCCGGGGCGGTGGATGAGCTTGGGAGATTGTACCTGATGAGCTCCCCTGAGCAGCCAAGCACTGGAAAATCAATATCGTTTTCCACTTTCTGTGCTGGGCGACTCATTTTCATTATGTCTCCCGCTTCCTCTGTGCTGTTGGGGACTGAGATGGTTCTCTGGCCATGGTCCCAGCCCTAATCTCTGTACAGGCTGACAAGCTTGGTGAACACATGGCTCTGGGATCCATGGTCCGTTCTCCACTGCCTCGGAACCTGGGGGCTGTCCCCAGGCCTGCCACCTTTAGCTACACCCCTGCCCTACACATGACAGCCAACCCTAACTCATCACCTACATTTTTCAGATAGTGGGGTGTATGACCATCACAGCACTAACACTTTATCATGTTAACCCTTACGGATGAAAATCTCTCCCAAATGTTCTCAGATCTTCCCTGACATTAAAAACAACAACAACGACGACGACAACAAGCCTGTATCTTTCTCTCTTTTTATTAAAATAATAAATATCTGTTATATACAAAGTTTGGCAACTATAGGCCATTATGAGGAAAAATTATTTCATGCAGGAGTCATTAATGAAGAAGGAAATGCAGACAGGTGTGCAGGCATATGGGGTTTGGAAGGATTTGTGGGTGCGCACCAAGGGGGGGGCTGTGTTTATCACCCTCAAGCCTCATCTCCTCCGAGAAGGGAGGAGACTCTTATCCCTGGTGCTCAGAAGTGCATAGTTTACAGTGGGCGGAGGCGTGTAGAGTGAACTTGTGAGTGTGCTTCTGCATAAGGAGACAGCCCCTCCCGGCCAGCCTCCAGTCCCTTCTCTAGCTCCTATTCAGCAGAGACTCAGGAAAGGAAACAATAGAGCTCTGAGCAAAATGCGCATCCCGGCTCTTACTTTGAAGAGAGGTCCCACACTCTCAGCTAGTCTATTTCATCTTTCAGGAAGAATTCATAAAGTTTGGCCATTGAGTCCTCGTGCTCCGCTCAGAAGTTGATTTTCTGGCCTTCAAGCTCACCAGCTCCGAGTGGCTGGAGGCAGTGGGAAGCTTTGGATGGAGGCCCTGGAGGCTGGAGGCACCCCGCACAGCTCACTGACCAGCTCCGAAGCCCCAGCCCCGCGGCCACCACAGCCTCAGAGTGCGTCCGTGCATCACACTGGCAAATATCACCCGGACGTGGGCCATCTCGAGATGAGATCCTGTCTAGGGTTTCTTTAAGAAGGCATGGGAGGCATATGGTATTCACATTTCATTCCCTTCTTCTGGGCAGCCCCCGCCCCAGCCATCCCTCACTCTGCTCTCCAGGCCCACACTTAACTATTTTGAAAGATGAGAGCAGAACGCCCTTGTGTCGTCTCCCTTGAGGGTTGATCTGGAAAGCACAGCCGGGTGCCCCGGTGTTCCCCTGTCCCCTGCGCCCTTCCCCCTTTATTTAGCTCTTTCCCACCCAGCCTCGCTCCCCAGGAGGGTGGATTCCGGGGAGCCGGGAGCAGATCAGCCTCTGCAACAATGATTAATTGACCCTAGCAGTTTAAGAATGCTTATTTGCACACAGTTATGAAGTGTCACAATATGTCTCAAATGCAAGCGGCTTCCATTAGAAGCGGAACGGCAGAGCGGGAAGCGCAAGCAATATTTCCTTAAAAGTTCATCGTAGGCAATGGGGTAGTGTGCGAAGCTAAACAAATCCAGGCAATAATGGAAATGTAGCATGAAATTACTTCTGTAAACAACAACCATTCATTATTTGAACATTTTTCATAAGCGAGCAGGCAGGGAGAGGGCAGGGGCTGTGGGTGGGAGGGGCGGGGGCTGCGGCAGGCAGGGCCCGTACACCCACTGGAGTTTCCGGGCGGAGCTTTCTCGGGGCTCCCAGTGCCCATCTGTCTTCCGAAAAATGCCGAGGCGCCACTCTGCCCAGCGCCTGCCGTCAGGTTCCCTTTCTTCATTAAGCGGGATTGGCGCAGGCAGAGGGAACGTATGATTTAAGGAGGAAAGAGAGGCCCACTACTTAATGTTGATTTGGCGGAGTGTATAACCCCGGAGAGAAATGTAAATAGCAGCCTGCAATAACATGACAGCCCACTAATCATATTTACAAACGATATTAAATCTGTCCGCGCGCAGGCCTGCCTGCGGATTGGCCCGGCCGTAATTGTCATTGTAACCAACGCCGGCTTATGGGAGGATTTAACTGCAGTGATATAAGGTGAGTTGCGGGCTTATTATGACTTTATTATTACCCGGTTTATGTTTATTAAAACAATTTGTCATGCAGAGCAGGAACGGAGGAATGGGAGCATTAAATCGTGCCATACTCAACCTGGAGAGATGACTCCAGGGATGAATGGCAGCAGGCCCTGAGGCCCCGCTCGGAAGTCTCTGGAGCTGGGACCCGGAGGCACCAGCCACCTGGAGCCCCAGCCCCGGGGTCTGGCCGAGGAAGAGGACTCTTACCAAAACCTCAGAGACAGGCAACATACAGCCAGAGTCTTTTCTGTGGTTTTCACTGCCTTTCGAAGAGAAGTCAAGTCAAGACAGCCACAGGAAGGTGGCCGGAGTGATGGCTGTGCGCTTGCAGGAGTGACCACAGGGGGCCATGCTGAGGGCTCCCCTTGCTGGCAGGAACAGAGCCAAGCCTGCCAAGGCTGCACTGGGACAGTCGGCAGAGGCTCAGCACAAAAGGTCTTGGAAGAAGTTTAATAAAAGGTGCTTTATTTTCTCTGGGGGTCCTTATTGGTTATTATCAAATTTATTTCATCCCCAATCTTTGTTCTTTGGCAAGACAGAGAAAAGGGGGGGGGGTAGAAGGGTCTGAGAGGAACAGGTCCCTGCGACTAGTAAATAACACTCCCTTTCCCCAATCCAATTACCCAAGGAGGAGAGGCACTGGGAGGTGGGAGGAATGAGGTAGCAGCTCCCCACATAACTGGGGCTGAAGCCTGGTGTGCAGACATAAAAGTAACAGGCACCAGTTCTCGCTGCCAATCCCAGGAAAGACCCCACATGCTGGGGATGGACCCATGTACATACTAGAGCTGGGGATGTGACTGTCACAAAAGCTTCAGAAATGTGACCCTTGGTCAGAGTGACCTGAAGAGGAAGGAGCTGAACAGTGGCAAGGACAGTCCTCATGGATCAAGGAGCTGCCTTTTCAAGGTCTCTGCTGGCCTTTATAGTGCCTCTGTGTGTATTAAAATGAGAAAAGGTTCCCCTTCCTCCAGGCAGGGGTGGGCATACAGAGCCCACAGTTTGGTAAGGCAAGCAAAGTCAGGATTCTAACTCTCATTTGCCCCATTAATCCTTGTGCAGTGAACAACCTACACAACTGTACATAATGGCCCTACCTACCCCCCTGCCAGCAGCCGTGTGGACTAAAATGCCATTATTCAGCAACTCACTCTCTGCACAATGTCTCCAAAACCATTCATGTCCTGGGAAGTCAAGCGAGAAGAGTCTGCAGAGGGGGTAACAGGCAGCAAGAAAGGATGTTCCCATCATCCCTATCTTCCAGGATACCCACAAGTCTTGGGCCTTCTAGTAGGTGAGGGCAGACAGAAGAGAAAAACTGTTCAGGTTCCCTTCTAAGCTCCAGAGCAGTGCTGCCATGGGATATGATACAAGGTGCTTCCAGCAAGGGGCTCTGGGACACAGTGGCTCCTTTCAGTCTCTATTCCCCAGGGGGATGGGATACCTCCCAGGGGTACAGCACCAGGCAGCTGCCTCAAGGGCAGAGTGTCTCTGAAAGGGTTATCAAGTCCCTCTGCTTCCTCTGTTCCTGTCTGGCCAAAAGAACCAGCTTGGAGATCCCATTGGGCATTAGGGTACTGGAGAGGACATCTTCAACCAGAATTCAGCCTGCATTCTAGGTGCCCTCTGGGCAGGTGGGCTCCCAGCCCCTGCTTACACACCTCCTATGGTTGGGAGTTCGGTCCCTCCTGAGGTGGCCTCTCTGGCTTTCCTGGGACACTCCCCCATCTCCCACAGAGGACTCTGAAAATGAGGCTCACCCCCTGCCTCCCCTGCTCCTGCTCTTCTTCTGACTTAGTAGCACCCCTGGAGCAGGACTTCTGGGCCCCTCCCCATTGGAATCCTGCCTCCTCGTGCTCTTCAGAGTCCCTGTTGGAGCGTGTGTCTTGGTGAACTGTTCCCCCAGCTTGTCCTCTCCCACCCGGGCAGCCCAGAAGGAAGCTGCACTGGGCCCTTCCTCCAAGGCCTGGCTCTGGGGGAGCTCAGAGGATGCCTGCTAATTGTGGACCCAACTCCCCAGGCCTGGGGATGCCTGTGGGCCTTGGGTTCCCTTTGTCTCACTTAAGAAAGGAGTCACCAAGCTGTGGCTCTGAGGAGGAACAATAAGCCTTTATTGCGGCTGCCCTTCTCCATAAATGCTCCACCCTCTGGCCAGTGGGAGAGGCTGAGCTGGCAAATTAAAAGTCTCTAAACTTTCTTTATGTCTCCTTGGACACTCCAGCAACAGTAACACTGACTAGGCTGGCCTGGCTCAGAGACAAAGAGGCAGGATGGGGTTAAGGAAGATCGGCTGGTGTGGTCCCTTCCTGGCCTATGGATGATGGTTGGGTGGGGGTGGGGAGGGTGGGGGGGTAAGGGGGGTGTCTAGGTATGGTGCGCTCTGAGGCCCCAGAGGGCCTCTTGGGGCAGGACCCTGCTTCCTGGCAGTCTTCACTGCTGTGGGTGAGAGACACTGATGGGGCTGGGTGGGCTGGGGCCGGTTCTGCCACAGGGGAGGACCCTGACAGCTCCCACCAAAAACTTTGGCTCAGAGCCTCTGAGCTCTGACACCGGTTGAAGAGGGAGATAGGGACAGTCCCTGTTGATACCTGTAGTCCCCACATTATTCACTTTCCTCTCTCTTTAATTGCCAGGGTTTCCTCCTATGTGTCAGCATGGTGCTGGGTCATGCCATCTTTCCAGTAAGAGCTGAGTCATAAGCACCCTGGGGGAGCCCCACTGGGCCAACCAATCCATTCTCCTGCAAACAAGTGCCAAGATTGCAGAAAAGAGATTACCTTTATGGGACTGTACTGACTGGGAGGAGGCACCAAGGAACCTTCTGGAATACCGGACATCTAGACCTTGAGCTAGATGATGGTTATGTGGGTGTACACATGTGTACAAAAATCACGGAGTCGCACCCTTTGCTGCATGTACATGTAAAATTGTAGTGATAACAGATATAGGCTCACCCTTTAAGGGCCTCTGTTTTTGAAACTTGTTTTTTGAAGTATCGTGACTCACCACATAAGGGCCTCAGTTTGGAGCCCAGCTCTACCACTGCCCAGCCAGATGGCCAAGGGGGCACCTTGGCCTATGTGTGAGGGTCAGTCTATTGATCTGTGGATGGAGAGACAATCACCTGCCTCGTTCTCACTGGCCTTTGAGCTCCATGAGAATAGGGGCTATAGAGAATGTTCTCCACAGAGAACAAGGACTCCACTCTCTGCCTCCCTGGGCTCTACTCAAGGTCCGGTTTAAGAAACAGACAATATAGTAAGACCCTCCCCCAGGTATAGGCAACAGCTGTTGGTCTGAGGGAAGCCATAGCTTCTTACCTTGTTTTACCAGCTTCCCAGTTATAATGTGGCTTTTGGTGAGTCTCCGCATGCCTCTGGCTGTTCTTCCATAAGGGGCTTGGGGTTGCCTCACTCTCTCCTGGAAAGAAGGACTAGAACTGGGGTGCTGAGGCAAAGATGGGAGTCTGTACCCTGGACATTAGGAAGGGGAGTCCTTGGAGGTGTTCGGACACCTGGGTTTGGCTTGGAGAGGGGAGAGAATGGGGTTTGCTCTCCTAGGCAATGAGGGGAGGGTTGTTGATAAGCTCTGCTGAGGGAAGGCCCAGCAATGAGGCCCTGACTCCAACTGGCTCTCTGGGAGAGAAGGGGACCTGGAGTCTCTGTCAGGAATAGTGGGGAAGTGACCCTGACCCTGCCTACTGGGTTACCTCATTTGCCCTGGGCTCCTACCAGGCTGGATGTTCCAAGATGTTTTTTGGAGAAGAGTTCCTTCTCTCTAGCCCGCTATCTGAGCTATCTGATCGTCTGCTAGGCTAGTTCTTGGCAATTTCTTGCTCTGTTTCTTTAATCCCTGATTCTTCTCAAGCGCAGAGGGAATAGGAAAAAGCTGAAGGCCTGATGGTGGGGGAAGAGGGGGAAGGGGTGAAAAGAGCCGAAGGAAGTGGCTCCAGCCCTAGGCATCCTGCTTCCAGACAGGGTGGGAATAGCAAAGGCCCCTGAGGGTCCCAGGCCAGGGCAGAAGCTGCCTCCTCCTCGACCTCTCCAGACTGGCAGGGACAGTGTGCGTGGCCTGCGGGCTGAGACTCCTGGACCACGGTCATTTTTATAAGTGAAGACCAGAGGCCTGGGGTGCCTGGCACCAAAGGCAAAAGCCAGACCATGGGGAAGGAGATAGAGTCAACTCACTGCAGCTCAGCAAACTCCCAGATACAGAGCTAGGACTCAGGTAAGACTGGGCTCCTGCCTCAGACACAGTCTCTGCCAGTGTTGAGGGCCCCTATGCTCCATCATGGCAGCTTCCCCACTGGAGGCTGCCAGGGTGGGGCCAGAGCAGGAGGCTGTTCAGCTGGCCTGTGCTCCCCTCTGCGGTTTACCCTGCCACCCACTCTGGCCTCAGAAGCCCTCCAGCTTCTAGGGAAGGCTGGGAGAGGCTTTGATGCGGGGCAGGCTCTGCAGAATGGAATCCGTGTGGGGTCGGCCACTTCTTAGGGGAAAAAACCTATTGAGAAGTTCAAATCACGGCAGTAATTAGCCACTTATTTTGCAAAAGTCCAAATTAAATGGAAAATTTGGTGCTAATGAAAATGTTTCATTTTCCCCTTTTATTAAAGCTAGCTGTGCCTTCCAAGAGTTTGGGAATAGCCAGCCCCCGATGGCTTTCTCCCAGCCAGTTCATATTCTCCGATTGTAGAGCTGCGGAGACAGAACACACTCCCAGGGCCTCCAGTTACTGGCTCAATTGAAAAATGTCCTTCATAAGGTAGCAGGCTTAACCCACCCCCAGCCACCCACTCGTCCAGCCCCCCTACCCCCCTGCTGAGGCCTCTGGCTTGCCATACCACCAGCTGGGCTGTGAAAGCACTGCCCCACTTCCCCTGCCCGCCCCCCCACTGGGG
The DNA here is from genome assembly GCF_002288905.1 of Enhydra lutris kenyoni. Lineage (NCBI taxonomy): Eukaryota > Metazoa > Chordata > Mammalia > Carnivora > Mustelidae > Enhydra > Enhydra lutris. The sequence goes on from NW_019154152.1 coordinate 5,909,778, forward strand.
GAACCCAGGCCCAAGGAGGAAGGGCGGGTATGCTCCTTAAAGCTGGGCTTCAGGCCTACTCCCTTTAGACCCTCTGGAGCCCAGGAAAATCTGAGCTCAGCATCCTTGTGGCCGTACTCCTCTAGGCTGCCTGCCTCCTGACAACAGTTCTAGAAAGGGCTCAGAGGCCTAAGATTCTGATCGGACCTGCACTTTGATCCCCCACTTACCAGCGAGAGGCCTCCGGCAACTTGTTTTGCCTGTCTGGGCTTCAGTTTCCTTGCCTGTAGATCGGGGGTACTGCTAATGTCTGCCTTGTAGAATGTTGTGAGTGCTAATAGAGAAAAGGCATTGCCTAGCACCCGAAGGAGGGTTGGGGAGGGGAGCACAACTCTCTGGGGCCTGGTCCTTCCTGGAAGCATTCTCTCCGGCTAGGGTTAGGACACAGGTTCGATCGCTATCCCCCAGTTCCCCCCACCAGGATTTCCTCTAGAAGGTTTGGCTGGGATGACCAACACCAGGCAAGGTATCAGGGGTGGAGGAACCCACTCTGGTCCCGACCAGCAGGAAGCCTGGGCTTGGGAGCCGGGCTGTCAGGGACAGGGAGGTCAGAGGGTGAGTGCAGTGGGTGGGAGAGTCATCTCACACAGATAGACAAAACGACAGGAACACACACACACCGGTTTAGCCCCAGCCCTTCTCAATGGGACTGTCAGGGACTTGTCAGAGGGTCCCAAGGACACCTACACCTGGAAGCACAGGTCATGCTTAAATCCACATTTCAAAGCAACTCCTGATTAGTCTCCCCATAAAGGTTTGTCGGAAGCCAAGGAGATGGGCAGACCAACAACCGTCGTAGCATAAGGGGCCCATCCATCTCGGGCTCCCCACCTTGGTGATGAGCACCCCAACACACACCTGATGCCCAGATGAGAAACACGGCTGTCACCTTGACTCCTCTTTCTTCCTTAACTTCCCAGGCTTTATTACCCCATTCTGTTGTCTCCACTTGTTCATCAGCCCCCAACCTGACCGTCCCCGCTCCCTGCCCCACACAGTTGCCCCCCCCCCACACCTTTTACGCTCCTCACCGGAATTGTAGTAACAATCCTCTAGCAATCCTTATTCTGCCATCCCCCCCTCCCTCAGGCCTCAGAGGGAGCCTCCTAGAGTGAGTTTTGAACCCTTTACCCTCTGCTTCAAGTACTGTAAAGCCCCCATTCTGTTCAGGATAAAATAAAACTTGGTAGTCCACATGTTTGGCACCTCCCCGCCCCCCTCTAGCCTCTTTCTGGCCAGGTCCCCTTCATCATACCCTCCACTCCTACCCAACAGTTCGCAGTTTCTCAAATGCAGATTAGTCTCTCTTGGTTGGAGTGGATTTTTTTTTTTCTCCCTTCGGATTTCTTCTCATTCTGAGAATAGAATCCTTCTCTCCTCTGAGGTAACAGAGGTTTGAATGAAGATGGTTGGTGACCTAGGTCTGTGATCTAAGATAATAATACCCCATCGTTTTAGGCTCGGTGGTTAATGCAGGAATGTGAATATCACCCAAACAGGGTCCATTAAGAGTCTTCTCTGGGAATCTTGGCTGGAACTTATGCAAGAGACCACTTCCTAATGATTTTGCTAAGCTGAAAGGAAGTGAGTCTAGGGCTCTTGAGAACCATCTGATTCACTACATAGAGAAAGCCTATCTGAGAGACGTAGAGAGAGGTTGCACCTGAAAATCTATTAAGCTCCTGGATGCAGCCATGCCTGAACATACTCACCTGGTTTTCAGTTATGTAAATTTAAACCTTGTGTGTATGCTTAGTTTGAATCTCAACTAAGACAATGGCTGAATGGCTTCATACTTTGTGTTTAAACTGTCAGCAAGTCTCACCTCCCTTATCATACTGGAAAATAAGATTCATCTCAAATGTCAACTTCTCTAAGAAGTCTCTTTTCCCCAGTTTGATTCTGATGATATCCCTTCTTTGTGCTCCCATAGTTCACACTGGTCATGATGACCCATCACCCAACACATGTGGTCATTTCTTTTTCTTTTTTTTTTTTTTAAGATTTTATTTATTTATTTGACAGATAGAGATAGGCTGAGAGGCAGTCAGAGAGAGAGAGAGGAGGATGCAGGCTCCCTGCTGAGCAGAGAGCCCGATGTGGGGCTCGATCCCAGGACCCTGGGATCATGACCTGAGCTGAAGGCAGAGGCTTTAACCCACTGAGCCACCCAGGCGCCCCACGTGGTCATTTCAATGACAGGATCCATTCACCTCTATATTCCCTTTGCCCAGCGTATATTAGATACAAGGCAGACACGCAGGTAGATACCAGGCAGAATATAGATTTCATTAATATAAAATAAAGAGGCAAAAATCAATATTGTTTAGGGATGTACATATAAGTAACAAAATAGTAAGAAAAAACAAGAAAATTATTTTCCTAAAGTCAGGATGGCAGTTATCTCTGGGGAGCAGAAAGAATGCAGATGGACAGGGGCACAAAGATTTCTGAGATTCTGGAAATATACTGTAAATCTGAGCGATGGTACATAGATATTTACTTTATTGTATTTCATTACATTCTGTATATCACATGTATCCTTTTTGATATGTATATTATAGTTCACTACAACAAAAAAAGTGAGTGAGATATTTTTTGGACTTAACTTTTTTATTGTTTTATGATTTTATTGAACTGGAGTCATAGAACATGTGCCATTAATTATATCAGATTTTTAGTATCTGTGAAGACGTCCTTTGTGGCCTATTATACAGTTTATTTTGTTAATGTTCCATGTATACTTAAAAATAAAGTGTACTCTTTATTGAATAGAGAGTTTTATATATGTACAGTAAGCAAGGGTTAATTGTGCAGTTTGATCACAGGTTTTCGACTGTGCATGTTCTTACTAATCTTTTGTCTGTTCCTTCGGTTTCTGAAAGAGCAGTGTTAAAATTTCCCATCCTGGAGCTGCCCAGGTGGCTCAGGGGGTTAAGCCTCTGCCTTCAGCTCAGGTCATGATCTCAGGGTCCTGGGATCTAGTCCCGAGTCCGTTGGGTTCTCTGCTCAGCCAGGAGCCTGCTTCCCCCTCCATCTGCCTGCCTCTCTGCCTACTTGTGATCTTTCTCTCTCTCTCTCTGTCAAATAAATAAATAAAATCTTTTAAAAAAAATTCCCATCATGATTGTAGGTTTATCAGTTTCTCTCACATTTTACTTTCCAATTTTGCTTAATATACTGTTAACTTTTTCCTCATAATTCTGTCATTTTAAGAGTTATGTCATTAAAAATAGGTTTAGCGTCACTCTAGATTCCTATTGAAGTGTTTCTCTTGTTAGTAAATATTCACCTTTTTAAAATCTCGGGGTGCCTGGGTGGCTCTGTTGGTCAATCATCTGCCTTTGGCTCAGGTCATGATCTGCTTCTCCCTCTCCTTCTGCTGTTCCCCCTGCTTGTGCTCTCTTGTTCCCCCCCTCTCTCAAATAAATAAAAGCTTAAAGATTAAAATAAAATCTCAAACAAATTTTTGCCTTAAAATCTCTTCCTCTTGCTATTATAATATAATATATATTATGTTACATATATAATATAGAATTACAGCACGATGTTATAATATTACTATAGCTCCTTTATTTTAGTTAGTATTTATATGTTCTCCTATCCTTTTACTATCAAACTTTCTGCATGGTTATGTTTTAGTTGTTATACCTCTTATAAATAACTTATGCCTGGAATTTATAAATCTTAGAACATCTCGGAATAAGTGGGCTTAATCCATTTAAATGAATTGTGATGGGGCGCCTGGGTGGCTCAGTGGGCTAAGCCGCTGCCTTTGGCTCGGGTCATGATCTCAGGGTCCTGGGATCGAGCCCCGCATGGGGCTCTCTGCTCTCTCGGGGAGCCTGCTTCCTCCTCTCTCTCTGCCTGCCTCTCTGCCTGCTTGTGATCTCTCTGTCAAATAAATAAATAAAAATCTAAAAAAAATAAAAATAAATGAATTGTGATTACTGGTAAACTTGGTCCTTTTTTATACCATCTTGTAAAAATTTTACTTTTTTTGTTATTGTTGTTGTTTCTTTTCCTTTCCAGCTTTCAGTTCGAATTACTGAGTTCATTTACTTTTTTTTCCCTCCTCTCTAGTGGTTTAGATGTTATACTTCTTTTAAAAAGTCTAAATGTAATTAATATCTTTATTTGCCTCCTACAATATAAAGATCTTTAAACATTCTAACTCTCATTCCTGCTCCTATCTTCTTGTTATCATTATAAAGTACTTTAATTCTACCCTGTTTTTAACTCCTCCCAAAGCTTAGTCTTTATTTTTTGTAGGCAATGCTGGTTGAGGTGAACCAAACACGTTTTCTAATGTATTCGTTCATCATTTCTACCTTTTGGTCTCAATTTCCTTCTAAGGCACAATCTCTCCTTGTTCAGAGAAGATTGTGAGTACAAACTCTCTCTGACTTTTTCTGGTGTGTTTGATTTTGTCTTGACTCAGAGTGAACTCTACATGGAAGAACATTTTTCTTTTTGTCCTTTGAAGATGTTCTTCCATTGTCTTCTGGAATCAATCTGGCCACTGAGAAATCTGCTATGAATCCAACCATTGTTCTTGTCCAGAGATTCTGCTGTCTCCAGTTCTCTAGTTGCTTTTCTCTTTTATTTAATCAATGTTTTACAGTTTCCTGATAATGCACCCTGGGGTAGATGTGTGTTATTTGTCCTTCTCAGGACATAGGGGTTTAATCGGTTTAAGATTTCATCTCTTTCTTTTAAAAAAATTATTTTTATTTTTATTTATTAGAGAGAGCAGACAACAGAGAGAATGAGAGAGAGCCCAAGTAGGGGGGAGAAGCAGACTTCCTGTGGAGCAGGGAGCCTGATACACAACTCCATTTCAGGACCCTGGGATCATGACCTGCACCAAAGGCAGATGCTTAACAGACTGAGACACCCAGATGCCCTGAGGACTCATCTCTTTCTTCAGCTATGAAAAATTCTTAGACATTTTGTCTTCTAGTATGCCCTCCACCATTCTTTCTTCTCTCTTCTTTGGGAACTATCAGGAGTCTTCTAATGATCTTATTTGTCCTGCTTCTCCCTCATGGTGCCTCATTTCCTCACATAGTTGGTAACTTTTCTATGTTTATCTCTAGCAGGGGTTTTGTTTCTATTGGAATCTCTTGTGCTGTAGTTTGTCAGAATATTCCTTCTAAGCAGTTTTGTGGTTCCTGTTGCTGGTTCCCCAGACCCATTTTATTCTCTTAGCTTGTGGATCCTATGCCCCACAGGTCATATGCCCTGGGGACCTCACACCTGCTTCTGTTTCATTCCCAAGTCTTTATCTCCTGGGCTCTTTCCCTCTCTCATCCACTGCCCCAGGCACACAATATGCTTTCTTGTTGCTTCCTCTGCTTGTGAGTTCAGTTTTTCTACTTCCATTTTCATACAGATGGCAGCATTTCAGTGCTTCCAGCCATTTACAAGGGACTTAGTTCCAGCTCTGTGCTTTTCATGGGCAAGAGGCTAAATCTCCTGTCCCTGCTTGGGTGTTAAAACCCTACGACCACCACCATGGGACCTACAGCATCACTTCCTGCTTACCATCCTAGCAATAAATGCATTCCTCCTCATCCTGGAGATCTAACTTTTTTCCTTTCTTTTCTTTCCTTTCCTTTCCCTTTTTCTTTTCTTCTTCTATCTCTTTCATGTGAGGCCATATTGAGCATCCCTATCCATTTAGCAATATTTGTTTAGAAGTTGAGTTTAAATTTTTTAAAATAAACACGTTATGGGTACATTATTAATTTTTACAGTCAACACTTAATTGAATTTACCACTATACATTTATTGTTTCCTGTGCTCATCCATGGTTTCCTGCATCCCATTTGCTTTTGCTTTGTGTCCACTTTCCTCCTTACCAAGGGGACATCTTTATTTCAGTGAGGGGCTATAGGAACTATTAGCTTAGTCTTTGCATGTCTATAAGAAGTTTTATTTTTGCTGGGGCACTTGGGGTGGCTCAGTCAGCTAAGTGTCCAACTCTTGATTTTAGATCAGGTCATGATCTCAGGGTTGTGAGATCAAGTCCCATGTTGGGCTCTGCACTGGGCATGGAGCCTGCTTAAGATTCTCTCTCTCTCTTTCTCTCTCTGTCCCTCCCCCTCTAAAAAGAAGGGTTTTATTTTGCCTGCACTTTTGGGTAGTAGATTAGCCGGGCATAAATTTCTAGATTGATTTTCATTTTTCCTCAGCACCTTGAAGATATTATTTCATTTTCCTTTGGCATGTACTGTTGCTGAAGAGATTCCTGCTTTGGTCTAGTTTGATTTTTATCATGATCTGTTTCTACTTTCTGGTAGCTTTTAAGTGATCTCTTGACCCTCGACATTCTGAAGTTGCACTACGATGTATCTGGATGTGGATCTATTTTTATTTTTCCAATTCAGTGCAATGAGTGGATTTTTAAATCTGAAAACTCACATCTTTCTTCAATTTTAGAAAATTCTTGACAGTTGTCCTTAAATATTGCTTTTCTACAATTATTTTCATTTTCTTCTTGTGTAACTTTTATTAGACACATGTCGGAGCTCTTCAATCTAACTTCCTGTTTCTCCATTGCCATATATTATATATATATATGTGTGTGTGTGTGTGTGTGTATGCATATATATAAAATATATATCACAAATATATATGTGTGTGTATATACATATATAAAATATATCACAAAAAAAATATGTATATATATATATATATGTATACATATATATATATATATGATGCATTTTGGTTGAATTTCTCCAATTCTAACTTCCAGCTCAATTCTCTGGCTCTCTCTTTAACTGTGCCCAGTCTGGGGTTTATTTCATCTATCGAACATTTAATTTCAATGACTCAATCTTTTGCTTCCCAAATTTTTAATTGGTTCATTTTCATATCCACTTGTCATTTGTGCCTGCTTTTATTTTACATATACACTTTTGTTTTCTTTTATTAGGACTTTATCTATTTGAACTTCTAAATGTACTTATTTGAAGGTCTTGGACAGATACTTCTGTCATATGAATTTGATCTAGAGTGAATTTCTGTTCAGATTGTGGATCTTCTTTTCTGGCAAGAAATCCCTTCATATATATTGGAATATTGATCTGTAGGTTCATTTTAAGTGGGGATTTCTTTCCTTCCCTTTCTCCTCCTCCTCCTTTCTCCCTTTCCGCTTTTACCCATTCTTATCCAAAACCAGCACTTATAATAATTTGCTGTTCCTTTCCCATGGGTGTAGTGGCAGGTCTGAAACATAGTCACAGAGCTGGCCAGTCAGCTGGCCTTCATTCCTGACCACAGAGCTGCATCCCACCCCTAAAGGACCACTTGTGTCCCCTTTAACTTACAAGGGTTGAGTTGTCACCTGCATTGCTTGATGCCAGACCCATCACCCAGCAAATTTATGGCTTTGGCTCCATTTACAGTTTTAGATTTCTATTCCATTTCTGGTCTTAGGAGATGTTAATCTTATTTTTAAAACTGCCGATGAACTTTTGGGCTTCTTTATAGTCATCGCTCCTTGTAGAGGCCAAATTAGGCAATCAGTGGGTGAACCTATTTCATTCTGAAGTTGACAACTCCTCCATCTCAATTCAGAAAATCTGGATAGAGAGCAATGGGTCCAGCTTGTGTCACAGGGTCCAGGATGTGCAATGCAATGACCATTCCCTTTGTATTACATGTTTACCTTGTGGAGGAGGTGGTCCCAGATACCTGGACTGAGAGCCTCATCGTGGCCATACAGGGCAGAAAAAGGTGTTCCCAAAACAAAAAGGGGGGGAAAAACCCACTTCTCCAAAGGTGGGAGATGAGATCATGTGCTGAACAGAACACAGTCATGGCTACTGCAATCCACACTGGGAGCCCTCCTCAGGGCCCGGAGCACCTGGAAAGCTTAGACCTACTTTGTATTTCCATCCCAACTCTGCCCAGCAGAGTGCAAGGCAGGAACTCAGCTAGGCTGACAGGAGAACACGTGAGTGCAGCACAAGAGAGAACCAACCTGGGACGACCCGCTTTCTCCCAAGCTCTTCTCCATGGACTGCAGAGGCTGAGAAGCAGGGCAGCAGGCTTGGTACATGTAGGGAGTTCCTTCCATTGAGACCTTTGCTTTACTTTTCCTCAATCCCCAGCAGTACATAAGTGGGCAAAGAGGCCCATGGCTCCAAAATTACAAGAAGAGAAGCCTGGTGCTAAGCTGACACTCAGATGCCATCTTGCCCTCGTGGGGGGAACAATCATTTGTTTGAGCCCTACTCTGAGTAACCAGCCTGGAGCCATGGGATGTTGGGCAGGTGGTCATCCCACCAGGGGTTCCGGCAGGAGGACAAGTGGGCCATGGGCCTTGGCTAGCCAGAGCACAGACCCCAGCCTCCCATATCAGAGCTCCCGGGCTGGGGTGGCGGTGAGGTTAGGTGGAGATGGGGACAGGGCTGCTGGGTCAGCTTCTACCCCACACCCCCAGGCCACCATTTCCAGGCTGGCTCAGCATTGCCACTACTGCAGTCACAGTTAATGGCATCTTTCATTTCATTTAGAGCTTGATTTGTTTACAAACTAATAAATATGATTTATAAAATGTGCCCATGGTTTGCTAATTACTGCACATATGGCGTTTTCATTTTGTAAAACTGGCATTTGCATTCTTTGTAGATTATGACTTTGTGTCCCCAGTGCTAATTAGTCTGATTAGATAACTTCCCTGTTACTAGGCTGAGAGGCCGAAGGCTGCGGCACTGGGGGTGATGGGGTTGGGGCGATGGCTGGCCTTGTAGGGAGGAACCAGGGAGGTCCCAAGACTTTGTCGAGGACCCCAGAATGTCAAGCAGCCCATGTTGTGTCCTTCTCCAAATCCAATTAAGCACAGTGCATTAGCACAAATTTCTTAATCAGACCTAATCTTCCCACTGAATGTACAATTTCTGAGTTGTCGCAGAGCTGGGTCAGCCTGCAGGGAATGGGGAGGCTGGCAGGGTACCTCTAGCAGGACAGTGAAGGGATTGCTGCCAGACTCCTCCCCACGGCCAGTGAGAAGGACATAGTGCCAGGTTTGCTGACAACCAAGACCTTGGGTGGCCAAAGGAGATCCCAGGCCACTGAGTCAACTCACAAACCTCAGGTGGGTCCTCTAAGTGGTCTAGTCCACAGGGTATATCCTCAGACCCCAGGAAGACCTTGGCGACAAAGCTTCTGTGTCCACCTGGAGAAGTAGGTAGAAGGCTGAAGAGCAGGCATGATCATGGCTTTGGGAGAAGGTCCCAGCTGAGGGAATGGGCCGAGGGTCAGGAGCAAAGGCAGCCATATCTGAGGCTGAGGGCTCCTCCAAGTCTCTGGGATGTGTAATCCCTGAGGTTCTTATAAAATAAAGAGAAGAGCGAGCCCATAACAAATAATGGACATTGGAAGTCTCGCCAGCCTTGGTGAGCTTGGGCTGGCAACCGATTTAATTTGTGTTAGAAACGTACAAAAATGTGCATCACTTGCATCCCAGGTGTCCTAGAGGGATCAGTACCTGCTTTATTACCCTCAAGAGAGGGTGAGCTGTGGCACACACCTTTGCAGCACTTGTGGCAGGGTTGGCCATATTTTAAACAGTGCTTAGAGAAGGGCCTTCCGTTGGTGAAGGCGCCAGGGAGAAGTTGCAATGGATGTCCGTGGAATCGGGGTCTGCGGGTTCCAGGGGAGGCTGGGCAGAGGCTTCACGGAGGCCCTGTGGGTGCTCAACAGAGGTAGTCCTGGGCCCCAGCCCCCAACTCTCTCCCCTGGCCACCCCCCAGCAGACATTTGGAAAGAACTTAGTCCCACATAGTCCGACCTCCTTCCCCATGGCGGGAAGTCCCCCAGACCCAAAAAGAGGGGAGCTGGGGTCCCAGGATCACCTTCCTCATGGAGTCAGGAACCTGGCAGGAGCCTCAGACCTATGCCAGAAGTCTGGGAAGTTCTAAGGGGGAGAGTTCTGACCTTGAAAGATCTGGTCCTGGTTGACCTTGGAAAGGTCCCTTCCCTCCCCCCTGTCCAAGCTTCCATTTTCTTCTTTCAACAGTAGGGATCAAATAATCATCACATTCCTCCCTCAACATTATGATGATTCAAAGAAGTAATTGTAACAGGAAGGGACCGATGTGTGCATGTGTGCATGCATATGTGTGTGTGTGTGTGTGTGTGCTCGTGAATGTGTGTATGCATGTGTGGGGGAGGGAAGCGAGTGCAGGTGAGCCAGGCGATGCCAGTGCAGTGGCCTCCAGGAGAGTGGCACTTTGCTCAGTGGTCAGGTTTGCTTAGGACTCAAGACTCTGAGGGGTGGGCCCAAGCCCCTCCTGCTCTCCTACTTTGACGTGAGGGAGGCACTCTAAGAGGATTGCTTTGTCCCATCCATTTGAATTTCATAACCAGCATCCTGGTGTAGGGATATGATTCTTTCCCTTTCTTCAAAAATCTTAATGCATTCTGCTTTAAAATTTTTTTGAAGTAATAAAGGGATTTTCACCCGCAACAAATGAGTCTCTGGACAGACTTAATCTGAGGCCAAAAGCCAGAGACGGGGATTTACCTCCCATAAGGGCTCCTTTCAAGTGAGACAAAGCGGAAGCCTGACTTCCACTCCTGAAGGGTATCCATAGAGAGGCAGGCAGGGGCGCCCCAGAAACCCCTGCTCCGGGCCTAGAAGCCCTGCTTATGAGCAAACCCAGGCCAGCAGCTCCACAAATCCCACTTTAACCAACTGCAGGGTATGACCTTGGCCACAGACAGACTGTATCGGTCTGCCTCGGGGGTCTATACCATGTGCCCCAATCGGTCCTGCTCCTGGCCACATGGCCACAGTCAAAGCCGGGGAGGGACACTGAGGCAGAAAGCCACGGCGTGGTTACTGAGGCTGAAGAGTCCCTGGGGAATGAGAATTCCATATCCCACTCTCTTCCAGAATGCCAGTCAGCTCTGTGCATGGTCAGGAAGAAGGCAATGCCATCTTGATGCTGGTGAGCACAGGAGGTGGGGCTGGCCTGGGAGTCAGTGATGAGTCTAGTGGACACAGTGAGTTGGAGGCACTACAGGACCCCCAAGGGGAGGGGTCTGCATGGGTATGTGTGTGGTTCTGCAGCCTGAAAGAATGCCCATGTAGACATCTGGGGACCCATGGAGCTGAGTAATTGTGTTTCCGTGTGTGCACATGAAGCTAAACCTTCATACACTGGGCTTGGGAGTCCCACTTGGCAGCCCCGGGATAAAAAGGCATGATGTGGGCCAATAAGCGAATGATATGCGCCAAATTTCTAGGTGAAACCCTGAGCTAGAAGGAAAAAGAGAGAAAGAAATGATGGCACCTCTTTCATGAAGTGGGGCCACAGTGGCCTCTTGACTGCCATGTAGGTCACAGGCACATGCTCCTCTGAGGTTAGTTCAGAGCTCCTGCCATGGGAGGTTAAGAAGGTGCCCTGAGGGTATCTTCCGCATCTCAGGTCACCTCTCAGCTTCTAGGACAGCTATTATATTGTGGGAAGAGAACTCACTAGGTAGGACCTGGGTGTTGTTTCTAAGAGCACTCTTATAGGCTGTGTGACCTTGAGCAAGTCACTTAACTTCTCTGAGCATCAATTTCCCCATCTATAAGATAGGGATAATGTTACCTGCCTGTCTATTGCTAGGAATGATACAAATCAATGACAGTGAAAGTCCTTTAAAGCTGTGAAACCCTGTATACATATATTTGAGGGGTTATTAATATGTTCTAATGCTTCCCGAGCTGGCCTTCCCCGAGGAGATGATGCAATGTTTTTGAACATGGAGCAAATTCCTAAACTGTGCCCTCCCCCTCTCCAGTATTTCTGCCTTGGATTGTCAAAAATGGTAATCTTCTCTCAGGCCTGAAATTATGAGCCTGCTTTATTGGTCAAAGGCCATAATAATTTGAGCTCTTATTTTATAAACTCATTTCTGCACAGTGATATCCTGATAGGAGCAGGAATAATAAATCACAAACATGTCCCCCAAGATTGCATTGTAAATGTCAAACTAGACAGGAAATTGTAATTAAAGAAAGGAAATTGCTACAAAGAAGCACTTGATTTTAAAATGAGCCAAGCATAGAATTTTCTAAGCATTTAATTATAGTCCAATTTCAACTGACTTGGCTTTTGCAGTCATATTTCTTATTATAAGTCTTCTACATAATAACCCAATCTCCCTGCTCACACAGGTCCGGCCCGTCGGAGAGTAAGGACACTGCGTAAGTACAGGGATTAGGAACTTTATAAGGATGGTAATCACGGCGGAGGCTGGCATGATGGACACAAGTGTCAGATTTTAAATCAACCACAGTTGAATTTCCAGCCAACAGGGGAGCCACCCAACACCTGTGAGGAAGCACATTTGGCCGGACTTCAGCTCTGTGAGAAATCCATCCAGGGCCTCACTTCTGTCAGGAGAAGGGAGGTCCAGACGGCCACGTTCTGTTTCTCACCCCCTTAGACCTGCCTGGGAATAGCCCCTACACCACCCTCGCGCCTGTGGGTCCCACTTTCCCAAGCTGCTCCTGTGACTGGGTGTGGGGCAACATTCCATCTCCGGCCTGGGCATTGGGGGCTTTGTTTCCATACTCAACCAGATGTCCAGCGTCCTGAGGCATGAGAGGTGGGAGAGCAGAGTGGCTGAGAATGTAGGACAAGACTGGCTTCAAATCCCAATTCTGCCACTTACCATGAGTTGGGTTAAGTCACATAACTTCTCTAGCCTCAGTTTGCTCGTTTATAAAATGGGCATCGTAATAGTCTCCATCTTGTCTGGTACATGGTTAACAATCAAATATGCAAGTGATTATAAGGGTCATTATGGCCTGAGTCTGTGTTGTGCCAAAGAGGAAGATGGGGAAATGGATGGGTTATCTTGATTAATGCAGGCAGCCCAATTAGATGGGGCTGAGCCAAGGCAATCAGTGGTAGATGTGGGAAGTGGGGGTGGTGAGCAATGACCAGGGGCACTATGTTGCTACTCGACATAGTAAGGAGGACTGATCAAACCACATCAAGAAGTCTTTGCTGGCCCAGAGATGATCCCCAAAGTAGCCTGCCCACAGGATCTTCTTGTGTCTCCCTAAGTTCACAGGGCCCAGGAATTGGTTCACTGCTGGCTCAAGTCCTGGTCCATGAGGGCTGCTGCTCCCAGCTGGAATTCCCCAGGCCCTACTTCAGTCTTAGCTTCTCCCACAGAAGGGACAGGAAGATTCAGAACCAGGAGATCCTTCTTTCTGAAGTCTTTCACTCTCTTCAGACAATCGAGCTAGGTTGTGGGCAGCAGGGTGCGTGAAATCTAACAGTGGGAGAACAGAGCAAGGCCCCTCAAAAGGCCCAATGAAAATACCTCAAGGAGGTATTGAGAATGGGGGTCCCACAGGTCTGCTGGTCTGGTTGTGTGATTTTGCATTGCACAAGCTTTTTACCTAGACCACAATATGAATGCCCCCTCTTCAAATTGTGCAGTGTACAACCTCTATATCTGAACATGATGACCCTAGTCTCTGGGCTCTCAGATGGAGCTAGATTGGCAGGAGATGTGGGTCAGATTAAAGAGAGGTGCAGAGCAGTTTGAAGATGAGGACTTGAAATGGAGCGAAGAGCTTAAGGTCCTAGAATGGGAGCTGAAACCAGAGGAGCCAAGTCCGAGAGAACTACGGAGGCCTGTCTGCAGGGAAAGCCAGGCTGATGAATCCTCTCCCCTGGGTACCTCTGCTTCATGTGGTTTGCCTCATGCCAATCTCCCGGGTGGCAGGGGAGCATGGCATCTGATAGAAAGTGCTGAGTCGGACACCAGTCTGCCCTCCAGCAGAGAATCTTGTCCCTACTTGTAATGAGTCAAATGCAGTATCATTCACACATGGGGCAGTGTGTGTGGTCGGTGACACAGGACCAACTTTCAGGGTTGTGACCCTCCGGGGGGACTGGCTCTAGCTGTGAGAACTAGCTTCCCTGAAGGAGGGCACTGGAGATGGCCGTAGAGACAGCACACTGGAGTTTTGTAGGCGCCCATGGGTAAATCCTTTCTGAGGAGACAACCTGAGCAAAGGTGCAGAGGTGTGAACACACTTTCATTCACTCAAAAAGATACTACTTCATCTACCATGTGGCAGGTCCTATTCTGGCACTAGATGTATGCCAAGGAACAAAACAGACAAAAATCCTTGCTTTCATGAAGTTTCCATTCCAGTGGAAGAGAAGAATAATAAATAACTATAATAAACACATGGTGTAATAGGTTAGCAGGCCATAAGTGCTACATAGAAAAATAAAGCAGGTGGCACCTGGGTGGCACAGTGAGTGGTTTGGCTTGGTTTATGCTCTCAGGGTTGTGAGATGGAGCCCAGCGTTGGGCTCTGTGCTCAGTGTGGAATCTGCCTTGTTTCTCTCTCCCTCTCCCCTCCTCCCTGCTCTCTCTCTCCTTCTCTAAAGTAAGTAAATACATCTTTTAACTAATTAAATAATTAATTTAAAAAACAGGGAAGAGAAATAGTGTTGGGGAGGATTTGCAATTTTAAATAGAATGCTCAGGGACCTCCCTGGGAAGGTGATATTGGAGCCAAGACATGAAAGAGGTGAAAGAGCAAGACAAGCAAACATACTGAGGAGTGTTCTAGGCAGAAGGAAGAGGCAGTGCAAAGGCCCTGAGGTCTGGCATGTTGGAGGAACGGCCATGATGGCACTGTGGAGTGAGGAGGAGGAAGCAGAGCGGGGCAGAGAAGTAAGGAGAACCAGGTTACATAGGGCCTTGAAGGGAATAGTAAGAACTTGAACATGATCGAGGTCTTCCTGACTACATCTTGAGAACAGACTGAAAGGGATCAAGGGCAGAAGCAGACACTGTCTGGGTTCAAATCTGGCTTGGTCACCTACTAGCTGTGTAACATCAGGCAAATTACTTCACTTTCCTAGACCTCAGTTTCTCAAATGTTACCCAGGGATTGATAACAGTATCAACTTCATAGGATTGCTACAAGGCCAAAAATACCTGCTTCACCTAAAATGTGTAAAGCAGGTAAAACAGTACGAGGCTTGTAGCAAGTGCTGCATGGCTGTCAGCCTGTCAGCTGCCACAGTTTCGAAGAGACGACAGATGGGTCAGATCTCCATCTCCTAAAGCTCACGTAGGCTGGTGTAAGGAGGTGGGAGGTGGGGACAGGCTAGTAGGCTGGGAGAGTGGCTTTGGCTGTAGCCCTGGAAAGAGATCATGATGGCCTGGACTGAGGGGTCTGGGTGAGGAGTGGGGGACCGATAGAACCAGGAAAGTTTGAGGGAAATGTAGGAGGGAAACGTGATGGTCAGAGGGGAAAAGTTGAGGGAGTCAGGCCCTCCTCATCACTGTGGAGGTCCCTGCAGCAGCCTTCCTGTCACCCCCACTCCTGAAGTCCCATTGCTTACTCCCCTCTGCCCCTAGTAGGGTCTCCTCAGCAGACCCCTCCCTCACCTGCCAGAGCTCCTTCCCACTCTAACTCTGAGGCGGGCTCCATTGCTTACTGCCTCTCCAAGCCCCCTTGTGCTCTACACCTGTGGCCCCATATTGTTCTGCCGGATCCTCCAGTCCAGCGGTCCCCCTGCCCCTCCAGGGTCAGCTCCCCAGTAACCAGATCCCTTACCAGAGACGCAAGTCTGCCTCCTGGCGGCCACAAGCCCCTCAATAGGGCAGTGACTTGTGCACATTTCTGCTTCAGTAAAGGGCTCTCTGGCCAGTGTGGCTTCCTGTGTGACTGCTCCACACGTGCTGGTTGTCCCCTCAGCTGCTGCATCTTGGAGGGAGCATGGTCCTGCCCCCAGGCACCCTCAGCTATCCCAGCCAGGACCCATTCATGAAGAAGGCAGTTGGGGGCTAAGGACTCTGTCATCGAGCCCTACACCTTGTCACTCCTTGTACCGGAAGACCCTCAAAGGTTTCTCCTGTGAAGACAGAGCTTCAGGAAAGGACCTCAAACTCCCAGTTCCTCAGGAGGGAACTTGAGGCCCTCTGGAGGCAGCCAGGCCAACCAGCAGAGGCAGCCAGCCTCCAGGGCCCTCAGAAGCCTTTCTTTCTCGCAGAGAGAAAGTATCCTCCAGCTGTCAGGCTGTGCTTTCACTCCAAGGCTCCATCTCCTTCGGGCTAAGACATAAAACTATATCCAAATGTCTCCTATTGGCCTCTCCAGTCTCCTGCCATCCCCACCATTGCCCATGGAGAACTCTGTGGCCTGGCCCAGCCTGACGGTGCCTCTCAGCCCAGCAGGCTCACCTCCCTGCCCTGCTCACTCCTATCCATCTTCTAGCCAGCTCCCGCACCCTTCCCAGGGAGCAAGTCTCCCTGAGCCCTCCACCCATCTCCACCTCCTTCCCCACTTTGCTCCAGGAGCCGCCATGTTTGACTACCTCCAACCCTGAGGGCCCCATAGAGCCATCAGAGCCTCGGGCTCCAAACCTCAGCCCTGCCTGCCTGAGGCCTTCCACCGATTCTCAGCAGGCTTCCTTCAGGCCATGAGCCCCCCAGGAATAGGACCCACCCGCCTTTGCCTTCTCTGTGTCCCCTCATAGGACCTGACCCAGAGGGAACCGGAAATAGCCACCTGACCCATATGCACAACAGTCCCCCCGAAGCCCCAAACTCAGACCCAGGGCCTGCCAGGGAGGCACCAACCTAGTGGGGGCTTCAGGGTCCAGTGGAAGCCCCTCGTGGTGCTTCAGCAAAGAGCTCCCAGCCACGTCTGGGGGAAAAGCAACGTCCATTAAGTCCATTAACTTTAACACTGAAATCAATGTTGCAGCCACCAGAAGTAATTAGCGTAATTCACATTTCAGATCAGGAGATTTCTGAAAACCAAGTTTAATTATGTTGAAAAATGACAACTTCATTTTCCTTCCGTGGATAGGTTCCCCTGATGGTCCCCACACTTTCATTAAAAAGAGGACTGGTCTTAGGTTTTTGTTGTTGTTGTTTTTGTTTTTTAATGCCATTAAGCAAAAGCAGTACTTTGGTTATTTCAGAGCTAATAAATCAAGTTGGATGCCCATACAGAGTTCAAACAGCTTTGAAAGGCTCCCTTCCTTTTATCAGGACAGAACATAAGGCTTTTGGCCTGAGAGAATCCAACTGGGGCTCTCCAGTAGCCAGAGTGGCTCTAAGAGGTCATCAAACCCATTTTATAGATGAGTAAACTGAAGACAACTGAAAAGAGAAGACCCACTCAAGGTTACCTTGCTGTGCCCCAGGCGTTGCCAGGCATGCAGAGATGGCCCCTGCCATCAAGGGGTGAGGGAGATAGAGACGTGGGCTGTGAGAGACCAGCCTAGGGAGTCAGAAAATGTGGAGGTGACATCTGAGTCCTGAAGGTTCTAGGACTTAACTGGGGGGGAAGAAGAGAAGGCTGCCATTCCAGGTGGGGGAGAAGATAACAGCCAAGGCCAGGCAATGGGCAGGAGACTCAGGAGTCACTCTGGACATAGGTGGAGGATGGGAAATGAGATCTGGGGACACTGCCTCTCACCTCACTGTGATTTCCCAGACAGAGGGCCCTCACATCCACCCAAAGATATCAGATTCCCAAAACACTGAAGGTGGCAGCCCACTGTCCACCCCCCCCCCCCCCCCCCTGCCCCATCACCCCCTCCCCCCCCCCCCCCCCCATTTACTGTTCCTGCAACACCCAATCCCACCCCCAAGCCCTTACCCCATGTCTTTGTTCCACCCTCAGATCTGTCCCACCCTGACATTTTGGCCTGATCATCCTTGTTTTCTGCTTCCTTCAACCTGAGCCTGTGTTTGTAGCCTCTGGCCCCTCTGACAGATGCAACTGAACCTCCCCCACCCATGACTTGGTCCCATGTGTTTGTTTAAGAGGCTGCCATGGTGCTAATTGCTGTGTTTATTCCTGCTCGCCAAATGCGCTCTGTTTTGCAGGCATTTGCTTGAGTGGCTCTGGATGCCTGGTCTTGCTTGTTTTTCTTTCTGGGGGGAGGGAAAGAGAAGCATCCTTGTGAGCACTGCCTTTCTGGGACCATAGGCGAGAACCAGTAGGAGGACCTGTCCCCTGGTCCACCTCCACCCCTCCTCTCCAGGACGGGGGCCCTGGTCTCCCTGTTGGCCTCCTGGGTCAGGAGAGTTTCAGTTTGCTGTCCTGGGGGCTGGGGCAGCGTTTTGCTCCCTGGGAATCACGTCTGTTTTCCCGGCAACCCCCACGGCCAGAAAAAGCAAGTGTTAGCTCATTGGTTGTGCAGTCTGGCCTGGCCTGTTCTCTAAGTAAAGGAGCAACCTAGATGAGAATGTTGTGCTTCGCTGGATCTCAGAAGATGAAGCAATAAATGTGAGCCATCCCAGCCTCCAGGGATCCCCACGAGGGCTGCTCAGCCAGGCAGGCCCCCACTCCCAGCACCCCCCTTCCCATGCCAAGCCACACCATTGTGTGGGCTTGGGGTTGGGGGGGGCAGGTGGAAGGGTCGTGCATGCCAGGGTCTTCTCATCACAGCTTCATGCTGAAAGGCCCCACCCCCTCCCCTGGGCCCCACCAGCCAGGCCAGGGTCAATGGGATTAAAGGCTCAATTCACGCCAGTCAGTTCTCTGGTAACACGATTTCATTAGAGGCAGGCAGGGAGGAGAATGGACGGAAACAGCTGGTGTATAAATTATAAAGTCTACTTTGTACTGAGTGAGCACACCTTTCCCCAGCCACATGACTAATTAATGTGGCGGGGAGTGGACTTGAAGTCAAATTGCCTTTCCCCCTCTCTCCTGGGGCTTGGTTAACAACAGGTCCCCGCAAAGCTGGGAGAAGGGAAGATTATGCAAAGCTATCATCATATGAAAATACCTTATTAACATACTGCCTGTGAGCTGTGTCCAATCAGTTCCCTCCCAGTGGCGTGTGTATGAAACAATTAGAATGGCATCTCCACCACGCTTCTTTAATACATTTTGGCATTAATATAATCAAGGAGGTGGGGGGCTAGACAGCTTGCAGGCACGGTTTTCTGGAACACCCCTGGGATGTTGGAGGGGGATTGGTGGGATCCTAGGGGTGGGGTGGGATGCGGCTGCGCTCCCCTGGACCAGAACCTCATGCGTAGCTCTCCCCAGACACCCTGAACGCTGCCAGCCACCCACAGCCTTTGCCTGCCTGGAAGCAAAGCTGCCTTCCCCTTGGGTGAGGGACCACAGATCCCCCTTGGCTCCTCTCTGAGCAATAGCAAGAAGTTCTGGAGGCATAGGGATCCTTTAGAAACACCACGTGCATCTTTCATTCACCTGCTGAAACCCCAGTGACTTCCCATCCTGCTTCCAATGAAGTGCAAACTCCTTACCAGGGCCAACACCGACCCCTGCCTAACGGAGACCCTCCCCGCCTGGAGGCCTTTGTACTTGCCTTTCCCTCTGCCTGCTGTGCCTACCGGTTTTCCTTCCTGACCAGCCCATCTCAGCTCCTCCGAAAGGCCCACCCCCACCCACTCAAGATCGGCTCCACCCCAGTCACTGTCTGCCTCCTGGTTTCTTCACAGGTCTTGTCCTGATTAGAAATTGCCTTGTGTATGGGTTTATTCCTTGCTATTTGCTGCTTTCTGCTGGAATGGAAGCACCTGAAGGCAAGGACCTGCTCTGGCCCCGTCACGGCTGTATTCCCAATGGCAGAGTGGTAACAGCACATAGTAGCTGTTTGGCAAATACTATCTGGATGGATGAATGAATGAGTGAGTTAATGGTTCAAATCCTAGCATCCGGAGGCTCCAGGGGGAGCCAGGGGACCTGGTGGGAATCCTGGTTTTGCTGCCATCTCCCTACATGGCCTTGAGCAACTCGACTTTGTCTCATTCACCAAGCCTTCCTTCAGCACCTGCTGGTTGCCCAATCTTGAAGAACTGGGAGAAGCAGGAACCAGATGTGGTTCTGCCCTGAGGGGCTTGAAGCCTAATTGGGGAAACAAGTCTAGATATGAGCAAAGACCAGCTCTCTCAGTCAGGACTTGAGCACAGGGGCACAGGGGGATAAAAATGTGGGAGCGAAGTAATAAGCCCAGTTCGCTTATTACTGCTGTTCTGTGATCTCAGACCAGTCATCGAACCTCTCTGCATGGCTCTTTCCTCATCTGTGAGGCAGATCACAGCCAAAGGCAACTTGAGTCTCATTTTAGAGATAGACAGACTGAGGCCCAGCATGGAAAAAACCTTACCTAGGGTCACAGGATGAGTTAGGGGCAAAGCCAGGACTAGTGCCCTATTGCAGAACCTATTCTTCAGTGGGGGTGCCAGATACCCCCTGCTCCTCTCTGCCGCCAACCTCCCGAATAGTCCCAGCTTCTCTGGGGGTCTAACTGGTACCTGGCCCTTATCCCGCAGCTCAGAGAAAGAGCTGAGAACCCACGTATGCTTCTCCTTCCCTCACAATAGGTGGGACCATAGCTGAGTGACTGCATCTCCAGACCGGGAGCCCCTTGGGTCCTGCTATGAGACTTCTGGAAAGTGGCCTGCTGCCACTCCCCAGATTTTGTATCAACACGGTCTTGTCTTGTGAGAAAGAACCAGTGCAGGTAAGCCCCGCTCAGGGCCTTTTTCCCTTCACCTTCTCTGACATCTCTGGGAGTTGGCCCCAATGAACTCTGGTGTCCATATTCAAAGTAACCAACAAGTGTTTACCGAGTACCTGTCCTATGGGCTGGAGATGCATCAATGAAAAAACCATAGTTCCTCCCACGGCTATTATGCATAATTGGAGAAACACACACACACACACACACGTACTACTATATAACATCTGGATAATAAGTACTATCAATACATATAGCAGGGGAAGACAATAGTAACCAGGGGGAGGGCTCATGGACAAGGTGGCAGGTGGGTAGAGACCCAGATGTAGTGATAGATCAAGGAATGAATGCACTGATCTGGGAAGAGCATTCTGGGCAGAGGGAACAGAAAGCCCAATCGCCAGACATATTAGGATGCTTGGCAGACCTGCGGATCAGCAAGGAGGGTTATGGATGGGGATGGAATTATCTAGCAAGAGAGTAGGAAGGAGATGAGGTTGGAGGGGTAGGGAGAGGAGGGAGGAGGTATTGGGCAGATCATATGATGTGAGAAGCCATTAAGGAATGGCATGATCTGCTGTCTGTTTTTTCAAGGTTACTGGCTACTGTGGAGGAAGTGGTCTACAGAGAAACAATCAGGAAGATGGCCAGGAGACTACTGCAATGATCCAGGCAAGGGACAATGGAGTTTTAGATTAGAACATCCATGGTGAGAACCAACTGAATTCTGCACATAATTTGAAGATATGACTGACAGGGTATGCTTCTGAACCAGATGGGTGAAAGAAACGCTCATGGTCCCAAAGGTGAAGGTCCCCTTTGGAGAGAGAGAGGCTCCTCCTGGCCTGATGCCTGTGAAATGGGCCCTTGGACATCGTCCCTTCCAGCCTTCTACCACCCAAGGATGGCAAGGCCATGTTCTTGACTCACCCTTGGCAGACAGAGACTAAGAGCCTCTTTAGGATGTGAACTCAAATCTCCTGAGTCCACGCTTGCTAGAGTCAGCCCATCTTCCCAAGGACCCAGCCAGTTCTATTTTGTGAGCCTCTGCCCTTGTTCCCTCCGGGGTCCTGTCTTGACCTCCTGTTTAGGGAGACAGAGGATGAAGGGCTGCTCCCAGGCAGGGCTAGTGGCCTCCCAGAGCTGAGGAGCATGTCTAGCCTCTTTCCTCTGGAGAAGGGACATCCCCATAAGGCAGGAGGGACAGTTGGGACCAGGTATCCATTCCCCGGGCCTGAGACACCACTCTGCCCTCAGTTGGTTGCCCAGCCCTGAGGCCCATTTTGCAGGGAAGGAGACCGGGGCTCAGAGGAGTCAGTAATGCCCAAGGGTAGAGTTGAGCCAGAATTTGAAGCTGCCTGCCTCAGGGCCCACCAAGGGCTGAGGACGTTTTCATTCCCCTGACCCGACAGAGCTCCTGACAGCTTTCCAGTCACTCAGCCTCAGACTGGGAGCTCCCCAAGTACTCTCACTGAGTTTCTTCTTGGGATTCTCTGCACCCAGTGTGGGGCCTGGCCCAGAAGTTAAATGGACACGAACGTAAGGCACTTCTCTAAGCATGTTATCGAAAGTAACTCACTTAATTCTCAAGACAGCACTACGAGGCTAATACCATTATTGTCCCCATTCTACACATGAGGAAACTGAAGTCCAGAGAAGTTAAGTAATTTGTTCAAAGACACACAGATCAGAGTTGGGATTCGACTCCAAGTGCCCAAGCTCTTAACCATGTATGTCTTGCCTCTCAGAGGTCACAGGTGTTGATGAGGGCTTAAGAAACTAATAAATGAATGACAACCTACCGAGTATCCACTCTGTGCTGGGCTCTGCCACAGGATGGGAGAAGAGAGACACCAGAGAGCTGGGCAAACATCATTAGTAAGGCTAATGAAGGTAGGAAGAGAGAAAAAGTAGGAAGATATTACACAACTTAGCCCTGGAGGTCCAAGTAAAACTTAGCCAGGCTGGGAAAGGCAGGAGGAGAGGGAGGGCAGTCTGGGCAGTGGGCACAAACCACACAAAGGCACTGAAGAGGCAAAAGTACTTCCTAGGCTCAGAGAACAGCAAAAGGTTGGAAAGAGCAGTACAGAGGGGTGTGCGAGAGTCCGCGGAAGCATCG
>NW_019154152.1:5937445-6236292 GCF_002288905.1 Enhydra lutris kenyoni
CTACTTGCAAGAAAAGCTGGGAAAGATAGTCTCCCCTGGAGCAGCCATGTGCCCCAGAGGGAGGGGAGAGCCGAGGCTGGGGACACCAACCGCTGTCTGCCACACTCAAGAACTGTTGGAGATCTGCAAGAAGTGAAGTCAGAACGAAAATCAAGATCCAGGCCTGAGCCATCTCCTCCAGGTCTGAGAGGCCGAGAGGTGGCACTGCTGGCTCGGAGGGTTCGAATCGGCAGCCTGTCCCCAGGCTATGCCCCTTCCCCCTGGGCTGTGGGTGGCTCATTCTGCCAGGCTTGGGCATATCTAGTACAGGCCCTGAGTGGAGGCCAGCTGTGACCTCCAGCCCTGAGAGGACTCAAGTGTTTCTGGGACTTGCCACAAAGGGTGGCCGAGTGCAAGGGCTCGAAGCCCAGCTTGGAGAACCCCAGGCAGGTTGTAGGAAGCCGAAGCTGCGGGGGGATTATACATTTCAGGGGACTTTTTTCCTCCAACCTCATGTCATGTGGGAGCCAGCAGGATCTCTCAAGACAGGTTGGGCACTTGGTGAGGAGGAACCCCTTTGGCCTCTTTGATCCAGAAGGGAGCGGGACTGGAGAACCCAGGTAGAGACTGGGGGGGAGCAGACCAGGAGGGCTCCCCAACCAGCGTCACCTACCACAGCCCCAGCCTGTAGCATCCGGGACCGCTTGTGAGATGTGTGTGCTGTTGGGACATGCGGTCGTAGCTCCAAGGGGACCACCTGTGTGTGGGTGTGTTCGCTCTGGTGAGCTTGTCAGGAAACAGTCTGTTCTCTGTGAGTGAGTCATGGTTCTCAGACCCACAGGCCAATCGGTCGGAGGCCATGCAGCTCCTGAACCAGCACTAGCCTCAGAAGCATGTGGGAACCCCTGGCCTCTGACACCCAGCCCAGGATCGCTCCAGGTGTCCAGGCCTCAGTGGACAGGCGATCAGTAGGGCGGGAGAGGAGATAAGAGGGCCCCTCATCATGCAGAATGAGGATTCAGATTGAGATTCTGAAGCTAATGGTCAGACTAGGGTTTGGTGGCTAGAATGTGTGTGGCTTCAGAGGGACCATGGGGGACTCCGGGGGTTCATTTGGTGAGGGTCTCTGAGGGGTGGGAGGTGCAGAAGTAAAGCCATTTGGAGACTGGGAGAGTCCCATACTCCAGCTGGGCCTCACTCTCGCTGGCTGGGGAAGCCTGAGCACTCAGCACCTCCGAGGGCTTGGCCATCGCCAATTCTCGGAATGAGCTAGTCGGCTAGATAAATCAGAGAGTATAGGGTGATATTTAAGCCTGGCAAATTC
This sequence comes from Enhydra lutris kenyoni, assembly GCF_002288905.1. NCBI lineage: Eukaryota > Metazoa > Chordata > Mammalia > Carnivora > Mustelidae > Enhydra > Enhydra lutris. Next base: position 5,938,749 of record NW_019154152.1, read on the forward strand.
TCCCAACTGGGAGGCGGAGGGGAGGATGGTGGGTGAGGAGAGCAAGAGCACGTTCAGAATCTTAGAGTTGGGTTAGACCCCAGAAGCCTTCTTGGCTGACCCACTTCTCTCCCAAAGCAGAGGCGGGAGGAGAAGATGCGAACACTTACAGCTTAATAGTTTTTCTCTTATCCCTGTCACACAAATAATTATACAAATAACTATGTAATTAACTAGATCATTGTGATAAGAGCAATGGAGGAAAAGCACACAGGGCCATGCCAAGCTGTAACAGGGAGGTCTAACCTAGTCTGGAGGGGAGAGGCCACCCTAAGAAGGGAAATGACATTAAATCCCAGATCTAAGAGGTGAGCAAGAGGAGATCCAAGTGAAGATGAGAGGAAGAATATTCCATGGAGAAGCAACAGTACAGCTGCAGACCCCGAGGCAGGTGTTGGTTCAATGTCAAGGGCAATCTGCTGCCGCGTGGGAGCAAGGGGTAGGTGTCAGTAATGGGAGATGCTTTGGGAAAGCCTGTACGTGCAGAGCCAAGGGACAGGCAGAGAATGGGGGCTTTCTGCAAAGAGTACAGGGAAGCCATTACATGTTTGGGGAGGGAAGGGATTGACAAAATCTGATTTGCATCTTAAAAATAACTCCTGGCTGCATCTGGAGTGTGGAGGCTTGGATTAGTGGGCTCAGGTAGGTGCAGGGAGGCCAGTAAGAACCTCTTGAAGCAGTGTGCAAAAGAGAACCATCACTCAGACCAGGGCAGTAGCAGTGACTGTGAAACTGGAGGGAGTGCCAAAAAGGACTCTGACTTATTTCCAAATTTTGTTAAATCACAGATTAATGAAAAGAGTCTAAAATCATATAATAATGAAAGGTAATGCTTTCCCCTTAATTCCCACCTCTCATTCTCACGTGCTAAGGTCACCATATCGATAGCTTGAACAGGGACAGTTGGAGGTTATCTTTTCTCCATGTCCATTTGAACAGAAAGAGGTTTTCTTTTAAATGGGGAGCTATTAAGTGCTACCGTAACCTACTATTCTCACTTAATGGTACATCACAGACATCCTCTGCAAGTCAGGAGCTGTAGCTCTAACTCAAGTTCTAACAGCAGCACGATATTCTTCATGAGGTTGTACGACAAAGTAGTCACTGCTTGATTGATTGTGATATTCAAATCGTTTCGTTTTCTGACACCACAAGCAATGCAGAAGTTATAGGGTTATCCTTATATACAGGTGATTTTTCCCCCCATAGGATACATTCCCAGATGGAGGATTTCTGGGTCAAAAGCCACATGGGTTTTTAATTTTGATAGATAATGCCAGGTGACTTGCTCCAAATTGTAATAGATAGTGCCAGATTACTTGCTCAGCAACAAATGAAACTAGCCATTTTCCCAATTTTTTAGCAGACCTGACCATTTTACTCTTTAAAAACTTTTTGCCAATCTGATGAATTAAGGTAACGAAAGCGGATTTTGCTTAATTTGCGTTTTCCCTTGGGAGGCTTGGGAGGCTCAATCATTTAACCATCTGCCTTCAGCTCAGGTCATGATCCTGGGGTCCTGGGATAAAGCCCCAGGTTGGTCTCCTTGCCCAGTGGGGAGCCTGCTTCTCCCTCTGCCTGTCACTCCCCTTGATTGTGCTCTCTCTCTCTCTCTCTCTCTCTCCTTCTCTGACAAATAAATAAATAAAATATATATTTTTTAAATTGCATTTTACGGGGCACCTGGGTGGCTCAGTGGGTTAAAGCCTCTGCCTTCAGCTCAGGTCATGATCCCAGGGTCCTGGGATCAAGGCCCGCATCGGGCTCTCTGCTCAGCAGGGAGCCTGCTTCCCTTCCTCTCTCTCTGCCTGTCTCTCTGCCTACTTGTGATCTCTGTCTGTCAAATAAATAAATAAAATCTTTTTAAAAAATTGCCTTTTCCCAGCTAATAATGAGGGAAAGATCCTTATTGGCCATTTAGATTTCCTCCTCCCAGAATGGCCTGTTCATACCCCTTTTCCATTTTTCTCCTGGGCATTTGTCTTTTTTCTTTACAATGTTGAGAAATTCTTTGTATATTCTTTGCATATTTTCCCTTTCACTGTTACATACTTTGCAAATATTTTCCTGATATATCATTGTCTTTTTTCTTTGTTTATGGCATCTCTTGCCATTGAAGTTTTAAAAAATCAAATCAAGTGTGTCTTTCCTTTTGTTGGTTTTGCAGGTGTCCACCAAATTCATTTATATTATCCAAATCTATTCAGTTTTCCCCCTAACATTTCTAATATTTTCATTGTTTCACTTTTATGTTAAAATCTCTAACTGATGGGGCGCCTGGGTGGCTCAGTGGGTTAAGCCGCTGCCTTCGGCTCAGGTCATGATCTCAGGGTCCTGGGATCGAGTCCCGCATCGGGCTCTCTGCTCGGCAGGGAGCCTGCTTCCCTCTCTCTCTCTCTCTCTCTGCCTGCCTCTCTGTATACTTGTGATCTCTCTCTGTCAAATAAATAAATAAAAAAAATCTCTAACTGATTTGGAACATAACCTTTATATTTGGCGGGTAGAGACCCCTTTTGTTTCTTCCAGATAGATAACCGATATGGCAGCACCATTTTTTAAGACGACTTTGTTGAGATATAACTCACATACCATAAAATTCACCCATTCAACACGTGTTAGTCTACTCACAGGTAGGGAATTCAGCACAATCAATTTCAGATCACTTTCATCCCCTCAAAAAGAAACCCCAAACCCTCTAGCTGTCACCCCCTGTAACTCCCAGTCCCTGGCATCCATTCGTCTGCTTTCTGTCTCTATAGACTTGCCTATTCTTGGCATTTCATATGAATGAACTATTGTGACTGTTCTCTTTCATTTAGCATGTTTTCAGGGTTCGTCCATCTTGTGGCATGTACCAGTATTCCATTGCTTTCCATGGCTGAATAATATCCATTTGCCGGTTGATGAACATTTGTTTTTCCCCCCTCTTTTGACTATTATAAATATTACTGCCATAAACATGACTGTACAAATGTTTGAATAGGTGTATGTTTTCCATTCTCTTGGCTATATACTTAGGAGTAGAATTGATGGGTCCTATGGTGGTTCTGTGTTTAACTTTTGAGGAGACAGCAAGCTGCTTTCCAAAGTGGCTGCTCCATTCACATTCCCACCCACAATGTGTGAGTTCTGATTTCTCCACATTGTCACCAACATTTGTTATTACCTGACTTTCTTTTTTTTATTTTAAGATTTTGTTTATTTGAGATAGATAGATAGAGTGAGCAACTGTGAGTGGGGGAAAGGGGGAGAGGAGAGGGAGAAGCCCCAATGTGGGACTCGATCCCAGGACCCTGAGATCATGACCTAAAGCAGAAGGCAGATGCTTAACCAAAGGAGCCACCCAGGTGCCCCATTCTCTGACTTTCTAATTCTAGCTTCCTAGTGAATGTGAAATGCTATCTTATCATGATTTGATGTGTATTTCCAATGATATTGAGCATCTTTTCAGGTGCTTATTGGCTTATGTGTATATCTTCCTTAGAGAAATGTCTATTTAGATGGGAGTACCATTTATTAATTTTTTATCTGATGAATTGAAATGCAACTTTTATCATATATTAAAGTCCTTTCTATATGTGGATCTATTTTTTGGCTCTTTGTTCCTCTCACCTACTTATCTCTCCCTGGTTCACACCCTACCGCTTAAATCACAGTGGCTTGGTAGTGTGATTTATTATCCAAGAACACAAGTTTTCTCCAACTAGTCTTTCTTTTCATGTGTTCTTAACTAGCCTCAGATATTTCTTTTTCTTTTTTTTTTTTTAAGATTTTATTTATTTATTTGACAGAGAGAGAGACCACAAGTAGGCAGAGAGGCAGTCAGAGAGAAGAGGGGGAAGGAGGCTCCCTGCTGAGCAGAGAGCCCCATGCGATGCAGGGCTCCATCCCATGACCCTGGGATCATGACCTGAGCCGAAGGCAGAGGCTTAACCCACTGAGCCCTCCAGGCGCCCCTCAGATATTTATTTTTCAAATGTTTTTCAAATTGGAATTTTTAGCAGTTCTAAAAATTTTTTTTATTTGGGATTCTAAGCAAAATTACATTAAACCTATATATATATTAATTTTGAGAGGATTCACTGTTTATGAGAATAAGTCTTTGAAACCTGGCTGTCTTACTATATGTTCAGATCTTGTTACACATTCTTCAGTATAGTTTCACGGTTTTCTTCAAAGAATATCTTTAACTTTGTGATGGTGGTTCTTGTTTTAAAATTATTCCTGAATATTTTATAGTTTTGTCACTATTGAAGATGGTCAGTTTCTTCATTGTTATTTCTAATACCTCATTGCATTTAGGGGAAAAAGTACATATTTCCATTTAGGTTGTATTTAGCTACCTTCCCCCATGATCTAATTAACCTAATAGATTTTGACCTAAATTTTATTGGATTTTCTCAATACATAATCACATTATTTGTAAACAAACATATTTTCATCCTGTTTTAAGCCAGTTACTTATTCTGATTAGTTCATTTTCTTGTCTTATTGAATTGGTTAAAATTTCTAAAATATGTTAAATAATATTGATGATAATGAGCATCCCATCTTGTTCCCAATTTCTGGAAAGAGCTTTTGAATGTCATTGTTTATATAATTACTACTGGGTTTTGGTAAATAGTCTATCAAATTGAAATAGCTTTCTTTCTGTTTTAATATATAATTAGCAATAACTGCTGAATTTTATCAAGTGATTTTTGGCATTCATTACTCTAATTGTATTTTATTCCCTTTATTTGTTGATGTCATGACTTATATTGATAGATTTTCTTATGCTGAATGATGTTTTCAGTGTTAAAAAATAAACTCTTCTTTACATGGTATATTATTCTTTTGCTACTTTTCCCATATCCAGTTAGCTAACATCTTATGTCAGATTTTGCCTTTAAACTGCTCTGTGATTTCTTCTTTCTTTTTAAATTCAATCTTTATAAGGTTTGGGAATTAAGAAAATGCTAGCTCATAAAATAAACTAGGAAGATTTCCAACTTTTTCTCTTGTCTGGAATAGTTTAAATAACATTAAAAATCATCTTTTTCAAAGATTATATAAAACTCACTTTCAATATAAACTGTGCCCTGTGATATTTTGTATTTTATTTCTAACTATGGTGAAATGCACATAACATAAAATTTACCGGCTCAATCATTTTTAAGTGTGAAGTTCAGTGATGTTAAGCACATTCACATTGTTGAGCAACCAAGCTCCAGAATTCTTTGCATCTTGTCAGACTGAAACTCTACACGCATTAAACAAAAACTCCATATTTCTCCCTCCCCCACCCCAGTCCCTAGTAATGGTGGTTTTTGTGTTTATGAATCAGACTATTCTAGGTACATCATATAAGCAAAATTGTACAATATTTGTCTCTTCGTGCCTGGCTTAGTCCACTCAGCTTATAGTCCTCATGGCTCATCCATGTTATAACAGGTGTCAGAATTTCCTTCCTTTTTAAGGTTGAATAATATCTCATTTTATATATACATACACACACATATGTGTATATATATTTACACAAAGTGTATATATAATGTATATATGTATATATAATGTGTGTATTTATATACACACACACACATTTTTCATTATTCATCACCCATCAAAAGATACCTGAGTTGCATCCACCTTTTGGCTTTTGTGAATAATGCTCCCATGAACATGGGTGTACAAATATCTCTTCAAAAGCTTGCTTTCAGTTCTTTTGGGTATATGCCCAGAAGTGGAATTGCTGGATCATATGGTGTCTTGTGATATTTTAATGGCAGAGTTTTCATTTCTTTTTAAATCTCTTCTGTTTATTGGCCGATTCAGAATTTCAACTTCTACACTCAATTTTATTAATTTTCTACTTTGCCTGAAAATCATCCACTTCTTGGTTCACATGTATTTTCATAGGCTTACACATGTTATTGTTATCATTCTTTAATCTTTTCTGTACCTGTGATATATCTCTTTTCTCTCTTTTTTTAAATTTTTAGTTAAATTGCAGTCAGTTAAAATGCAGCATAATATTAGTTTCAGGTGTGCAATACAGTGACTCAAAACTTCATACAATACACAGTGCTCATCACAAGGGTCCTCCTTAATCCCCATCACCTGTTTCACCCATCACCCCACTTACCTCCCCTCTGCTGACCATTAGTTTCTTCTCTATAGAGTCTGTTCCCTGGTTTGTCTCTCTTTTTTCCCTCTGCGTTCGATTTTCTTTCTTAAATCCCACATATGAATGAAATCATATGGTAACTGTCTCTCTCTGACTGACTTATTTCTCATAGCATAATACTCTCTAGCTCCAACCACATTGTTGCAAATGGCAAGATTTCATTCTTTTTTTACGGCTGGGTAATATTGTACATTTTTGCCTTTTTTTTCCCCAACCAGTTTTGCCTATTCTGTGCGTCTTTTCAAGGAATCAAGTTTGGGTTTTAATTTTTCTTTTAATTATTTTTTCTATTGAATTAATTTCTGATCTTGACTTTATTAATAATATCCTTCTATATTCTTTTGGCTTAGTTTGTTCTCTTTCTGATTTCTTAGATTAAATACCAAGATTGCTGTAGTCCTTTGTTTGTTTGTTTAATATTAAAAAGCATTTAAGGCTATATTTTTTCCTCTAAGTACAGCTGTGTCCCAGAAATTCTGCATGGCACTCTCTGTTCTCTTTTTCATTACTAGATGATATGCAATTTCAGTTTTGAACTTATTTTTGATCCACTAGTAATTTAAGGGAGTATATCTTCATTTCTAAGCAGCTCATGTTTGAGGTCTGGAAGTTAGCTTTATTTGACATTAATATTGCTGTTCCTGCTTCCTCTCTGTTTGCATTTGTTTGGTGTATCTTTGCCCATTGGCTTTCTTCTCACTCTCCTTTGTCACCTTGTTTGGGAGTATTTCTTGTAAACAGCATTTGGCTGTATTTTTATTAGTTAACTTATTCAATCTGTCTTTTGATAAGGGAATGCAGTTAGTGTAGTAACTAACTGTGTAATAACCTGATGTACTTAGCTTTTTCTTTTCTCTCTCTCTCTCTCTCTCTCTCTCTTTTTTTTTTTACTTTTGTTGGCTTGATTGAAATTCTGGTATTAAAAATGGAGGCCAGTTTACTGAAATAAGATGAAGAAAGATTTTGGAAGAAATATCAAGAGTTCAATTCGGATTTTAAAATTTAAGATGCCTTTGAGACAGGCGCCTAGGTGGACCAGTAGGTTAAACCTCTGCCTTCAGCTCAGGTCATGATCTCAGGGTCCTGGGATGGAGTCCCACATCTGGCTCTCTGCTCAGCAGGGAGCCCGCTTCCCCCCTGCCCCTCTCTCTGCCTGCCTCTCTGCCTCCTTGTGATCTCTTTCTGTGTGTCAAATAAATAAATAAAATCTTTAAAAAAAAATGCCTTTGAGACATCCAAGTGGAGATGTCAAGAGAGCATTTAGAAATGCTGGAGTGGAACTCAAAGCAGAGATCCTAGTGAAGGTCACACACACTGGCAGCTATGGATGATACCCTAGGGGAAGGTGTTCTAAGATGGCCCGGGACCCAGTCCTGAGGAAAGCCAACAGCTAAAGACTGGAAGAAAGAGGAGAGCCAGCAATAGCTAAGACAAAAGGCAACATCCATGGTGGGGGCATGAGGAAAACCCAGACAGCATGTTAGTATAGAGAAAAATCATGTTCAAGAAGGAGGGAATGAACTTCATTATTACATGCTGGGAGGTCAGGTCAAGGGAGGCCTGAAAATAATCCCTTCGTGACATTAAAGTCACTGGTGACCTTGGCAAGCCTTGTAGAGACCTGATAGGAGTTGGTGCAGGGAGAGGGGGAGGGAAGGAGTCAGAAAAGGAAAGGGAACGGGTGGGAAGTATCTCAAGAACAACGTGAAGTTTAGGGACTTCCTTTGCTTGTTTTGCATGAGCTCCCAGAAAGGTCCAGCAGAAAGGGGACATCAAAAGGGACAGGAAGAGGGGCACCTGGGTGGTTCAGTGGGTTAAAGCCTCTGCCTTCGGCTCAGGTCATGATCCCAGGGTCCTGGGATCGAGCCCCACATCGGGCTCTCTGCTAGGCAGGGAGCCTGCTTCTCTTCCTCTCTCTCTGCCTCTCTCTCTGCCTCTCTGCCTACTTGTGATTTCTCTCAAAAAAAAAAAAAAAAAAAAAAAAAAAAAAAAAGGGACAGGAAGAGCCAACAGAACACCTTGACAAGTGATAGCAGGTGGGCCCTGGGGGTTGGGGTGGGGAGACCATATTTGCCACTGCTTGGGGAAAGAAGGTGCTTGAGACCAGGGGTCTGTTGCTGATGCTGTTGGTAAGGCTAGGAGTGCAGACTGGAGACAGGAAGGGGTGGGCCTTCCTGTCTGATTCCTTCTCTCATCTGAGTCAGGTAGGAGGTGATATCATCTGCTGAAACTGGAGTGGGGCAGGAGGACCAGATGGTTGGGGAAATGAGAAGGAAATGAAATAGAAGTTCAGGAGTCTGGGAGAGCAAGTATGGCCTCAAGAGGCCCTCTAGGCAGGGAAGGGCAGTGGAAGCAAAGCCTTTGATCTGCTGTATGACCTTGATCTAGTGCCCTCTGTGGCTCCTGCTGAGCTCCACTGCCACCAGGCAAAGCCGCAGTGGGAGCTGCTCCCCTATCATTGTCCTGGCTCATTCTTGCCCACACAGCCTTTCCCTTCATGCCCATCATGTAGCTAAGACAGGTCGAAACATAAAAGCTACACAAATACCAAGTATCGGGTCTCAAACCTTTATAAAAATTAGCCCCCAGATCTGGTCCTCTGATTCTTCTCTTCAGTAGCCTCCTTTCCAAGAAGTTGGGAGACCTTCTGGGAATGCTTACACGTGTAACCCAAGCACTCTCCGGGCACTGTGAGATTTTGAGTTCTGGAAAAAAGTCACTTTCTCTCTAATAATTCCAGCATTGGAAGCATGGGGTAGATGGGCGTGAGGTAGAGATGCCTCTCGTGTAATTACAACTGCTCTCTATGCTCCTACCATCTTGTCCTCCATGCCATGCACGTGCTGCTGCCAAGGCCACCAGGCTGCTGACCCCAGCTGTGACCCAACCTGTGTTGACGCAGCATGGAAATATCCCCTGCTTCTAGTGACCAGCTCTTTCAGGAGGGTATCCCCTAGCAGAGCCATGGGCCCAGAGTGACTGGGTCCCTCATTTGTACCACTGCTCTCCTCTTTCTGGGGCCTTGGTTGGGAGTGGGTCAGGCCCAGCTTAGTGCTGTATCTGAAACTATTGCCCCACCAAACTCCAAGCCTGTGGTTCTGTCTGGTCCCTTCTCAGGAACCTCACTCTCTCTCCTCCAACATGGCCGCCGTTAGGGACCTCGGTCTTCATGGTAGGTCTGTCCATGTCTGAGTCTCAGCTGTGGACTGAGTTCAGTGTCTTTCACCAGGGCTTGGGGCTGGGCTTCTGTTTCAGTATCCCTGAGGACTCTGTGAAGGTTAAGATCTCTGCACTCTCTTTTTCTCTACGAAAACTAGGAGAATAGTCTCCTAAGAGCTTACCAGATCCTGGTTAGGGTGGGGGTTGGGGCACAGGGTTGGCTGGGGGACCTCTCAGGCTGGCCCTTCTGAGTATAAACTCTGGCCAAGCAGAGACTCTCACTTCAGCACCATGCTCATCCACATGGGGCCCTTACACAGATTAGAGAAGGGTGCTTTCTCTGAGTGGGTGCAGCCTACACCAGGCCCATGGTTTAGAAGCAGAGGCCGAATTTCAGCCCCCTCCTGCCCGCTTGGCTAGCTGCCGTAGCAGAGGGAACAGCTGACACGAATGTAGGCAGTGGCCATGCCTAACTAAATAACATGGAGATCCAAATATTGGGCCAACAGAGGAAGCATATTCCTGGGTTCTGGTCCCATGCCATCTGAGATTCTGGTTGGGGGGGAAAAGATGCTGCCCAAGTGTCTCTCCTTCTGAGCCACCATTCCTGTATCTCATGTTCAGGAAAGCGGAGTTCCTTTCCCTGACTCTGCAGCTCCCATTTTCTCTAGTGACCCAGTGTAGACTCTTGATATGGTATCTCTCCTCCCTCTCCAGGGGAGAGCTCTAACACTCCCCTCAGGGGCTGATCTCATCCCCCAGGCCTCAACCAAATAATCCACACACCCCTCAGAGACCAGAGCCTTCACACAGAGACACCCACTTAGAAGGACAGAGAAGAGCTGTTTCCTTAGAGGATTTTTGAGAAGTGGGCCAGGGTTTCCTAAGCAGAGGAATTCCCTGAGAGGAGTCCCTTGAGCTGGAACCTACCAGATACATTCAGGGACAGGAAAGCAGTCCAGAGGGCGGGGCAGGAGTGTCAAGGTGGTTGCTGGCTATCAACAGAGATCCGTGGAAAGAAGGGGTAGGGGTTGTCACAAAGGCTTCTTCAAATCTTGTGGAAGGACCTGAAATAACAGGATAAGTAATTCGATTTTGTCACATGGACCATGGAGAGCCATGGAAGGTTTTTGAGAAGGAGAGTGGCAGGGCCAGATCCTGACAACAGAAGGTGTCTCTAGCAGCTCGTGCAGAATGGTGAGCAGGAGATTTGCCACCCTTGGGTGTGGTGTGGTTACATTCAGTGCCAGTGGAAGACTGCGAGTAGCAGGCTTGGAAGATCATTCTGAAGAGCACCTCTACGCTCCCCTTTTCTTCACCAAATTGATTATCATTCAGTCATTTCACAAACTTTTCCAGATACTGTGTGGGTCCAAGTGCAGGACAGAGGAGGGCAGGGAGACCTAGGATGAGCCTTCCGGTCCCTCCAACCCCCCACCCCCCCCCCCCCCCCCCTCCCTTCCTCCCCCCCCCTCTCTTTCCCCTCCCCCCTCTCTTTCCCCTCCCCCACCCCACAACCCCCACTCCCCCCATTCCCCACTCTCAGCCTTCTCCCCACCCCTCAGTCAGAATGTGTTTTGATAAGTGGTGGCTTGGGGACAGCATAAGGGTGACAAACTGTGCCCCTCCCCACCACCAATTAAATTTTTTAAAAAGCTGCTATGGAAGGAGCGAATATTAGTTTCCTGATTTATAAAGCCAAATGGATTAAGCTCATTCATTGCCTGAGGAAACAAAAAGGAAATCTTCAATACCTCTGTGCACATTGAGAACAGGAACAATACTGGTCTTTAGAAAGCAGAAACCTAATTTGGGGGAATCAATTACCCTCTGTGTCCCTGCCTCTGTGGGCTCTCATACTTGCTCTCTCTCAATAGAGATTTCCTGGGAGGTAAAATGTGAAGTTGGTCAACCACAGACACACCCTCGGTTCAGCCTGGCAGACAGGAGGGAAGAACTAGGCAGAGGGTGGGTGGCATCGGGTGGGGGTGCGCCTGGGTGGCAGGCACCTGTGGAAATAGGGGTAGAGGCAGGGGCGGGGAGGGCTGGGGGTGGGGTAGGGTCGGGGGCAGTACCCAGATGGGCCAAGGAAGCGGAGCATGGGAACCAGGGGTTTGAAAAAGCGGGTGGGCTGGGGGAGCAGGGGTGGCGGGGGAGGGGAAAGCATAGCCCATCCAGTGCAGAAACACCAGCCACCACTTCGTGATCCTCACGTTTCTCTTCTGTGTTCTGCATTTAGCCCGTGGGCTTGAATGTGCAACCGGCAGTGCCGGGGCAGTTATGAAAAAAAAAAGGGGGTGGGTGGATGGGGCACCCACCACTGTATCCAAGGAGTCAAATCCACAAAGTCACGCAGAGAAGCGCTCACAATCTCACCGTTGCTGCGCTGGGTCTCAAACCCCGGCCCGCAGTCCCCAGACCCAGAGCCACACCCAGCCCGATGCACTCACAATCACATGCACGGTTCCCCCACTCACACCCGCGCGGCCACAGACTCAAACTCCCACCCGCGATCGCACCCATTCCTCTACCCCCACGCTCTTCGCCTCACGCTGCGGCTCACCACCCCACACTGCCCTCACTCTGGCATGCGGTCACACACACACACACACACACGCGCGCGCGCGCGCGCACGCAGTCGCTCACACGCACACACTCTGGCTGTGCTTTTGTGTTTTGTCAGAATTAATGAGAAAAGTTCCCGTGCCCTGCGGGTAATTAGTGTCCTTGGAGTTAAATAAGCTAATGGCGGGCACCTCTGGCCCAAGCAATTATGTTTGTGTATTGAATAATTGATTCAAAGGGGGGAAGGGCCGCTAATCAGATCTGAGCATAATGAATTGATTTAATTAACAGGGGAACTGAGGGGCCCTGGGAAACGCAGGCTGCACTCGGCAGCGGCTAGCGCGGCCCGCGCGGACGAGAACGGGCGCGCGGCGGCGGCGGCGGCGGCAGCGGCAGCGGCAGCGGCTCCGGCCCGGCCCGGGCAGCGGCTGCTCCAGTGGCTCCCGCGACCCCGCGGCGGACGGACGCGCCCCCGTCCCCGTCCCCGGGACGCGCCGGCCGCACCGCCCCCCCGCCACCCCCCAGAGCTCCTTGCCCGCGGGGCTGAGCGGCCGGCGCCGGTCCGCCCGCCCCAGTCCCCGGCCGCCGGCCGCCGGTCGCCGGGCGCGGAGCCCGCGCGGGGCCGGCGTGAGCAACGCAGTCGGGCGGCGGCGGAGTCCGAGCCGTGCGCCCCTCCGCGTCCTCCGCCCGTGCCGCTGCTGGCGCCGCCGGGGGACCATGGTGTTGGACCAGGAGGACGGTAGGTGCCCGGGGTTGGGGGTGGGGGCGCGGGCGGCGGCGGCGCGGGCCCTGCCGAGGCCACCCCGCTCGCGTCGCGGCGGCAGCGTCCCCCGCGCGGGCCTCGGCTGGCTCGGGCCGCTCGGCTTCTTCCCGGAAGCGCGGCGCTGGGTGTGCGCGTGGGCGTGCGTGCCAGGGTGCTGGGCTCAGCCCGCGGGTTCCTTAGCGGGGTCTGGAAGTCACCCGGGCCGCCGCGGGCCCTCCAGCCCTGCACGCTCCGGCCGGGAACTTTCTCTCAGGCTCTTGCTGTCTCGCAGACACTGGAGCGCCTCGGCGACCCGCGCCGCCGCGGGCTTCCCCGCAGTGCCCACAGCCCCCAAGTCTCCTAGGCTTTCTGGGTGTCTGCGCGCCCCCCTTCCGCACCCGACTGCGGAACGTCTCCCCCAGGGGGATATCCAGAGAGCCTGCAGACAAACCGGCAGGGCTCGGGGGTCCCTCAGATCTAGAACTTCACAGCTGCGGGATGGGTGACATTGCTTCACCCCTGACAGCCCCCCCTTCCTCCACCAAGTGTGTCGGGAGTTGCCCTGCTGGCTAGGGTCGGGTCCTGTATCCAGAATATCGGGGTGGGGGGGGGGCGGATTTACCTTGAAGCTTATGAAGTTTCAGCTTCATAGTCCTTTGGTGGTCATTTTGTGTTAGCAGGCTTGTATTCCTTTTCTTAAAGAGCACCCCCAACCCCTAAATTGCATAAGTAAGCTTGGTTCTCGAAAAATCTGGATCCACGCCTGAGTCCAACTCACAGCTTTCCCACTGTGACTACCAATTTGCAAGAGAAGGCACAGCCAGGCTGCCCCATAGAGCCATTCCCCGGGGCTAGGCAGTTCCTCAGTGCCTGGGGGATGAAGCCCAGAGCAGGAGGCTGGGAAATTTGAGGCTACGACGCAGCTGCTGGTGTGCAGTGAAGGGTCTGGCTGCCTGACCTCTCTCTCTGGCCCCACTAGTCCCTTGTCCCAGCCTACCAACTCCCATTGTGGTCATCAACTGTCCTGCTTTGCCCAGAACCAGCTGGTTTTAGCACAGAGAGGCCTGCCTCCTGGGAACCCCTTCAGTCCTGGGACAAACCAAGACAGTTGGTCAGCCTACATGCACAACGTTCTCAGAGCTGTTGTGCAGGGGTGGCTTGGCCAGAGACTTGCTTCCTGGGGGAGCAGATTTGGCCTAGGCCTCCACCAGGCCTAACAGATATAACTGTAGCTTCCTCGACAAAGGAGGAAAGTTTGTCACCTTCTCCACTTTAGGTGATTGCAAATTCCTGTATTTAGGCTGCTTTTGTGTTAGTAGTGGGCAGAGCAGGGCATCTGAACTTGGCCAGCAAGCATCCTGATTGTACTGCAAAATCTGTAGGGTCACTCTGTCCTGTCATCTGTTGCGGCCACTCCAAATACATCTGTGAGCTTCACCTGTGAAGCCACCCATCTTGGAGACGGCTGCACTGTGTTGGAAGCAGGGCCCTCAGGCTGAGATACATCTGACAGCCTCCACTGAGTTCTGGAATATCTGGTCTGCCCAGGCCCCGGGGCAGAGTTTCCTGCCCCTCCACCCCACCCCACACACACCTCCCAAATCCAGTGCAGGAACCCTTCCTCAGGACTTTCCTGCCAAGTACAGGGACAAACTGCTAGGACCTGTCCCAAACTTTGAAAGGCAGCCAGTAGTACCCCCTTTCTCCTCACCATAACCTGGGGGCTGATCAGCTGCTGGTCTGTCTCTGCTGTCCCTGGAGGCATCTCAAAGACATTCTGGAGCACTCTTGACAACATTGACCTGAGAGTACATGCTCATTGCCTGTGGACTATGTTGGGTGAAAACCACCTCCCCCAGCCCCAGGGTATCTGAGGATTCCACTCTGGTGTTGTGGGTGGGCCCCTGGACTTGGAGACAGCTTGGGTGGGGGTAGGCCCAGGCACAGGACTTACCTTCCTGGCCAGCAATTCCCCATGAGCTGAGAGGGTGGCTGCCAGATGGGTGAGGCTTATGTTTGGCTCTGTCCCTCCAGTGGGCCCCTTCCTGGCTAAGAGTTCCAGTCATCTAAACCCTCCAAGACTTGCTGGGTAGCTCTGTAAAGTGGAAGGCCTCTTCGGAGGCCTTTTTCCAGATCACTGTGGAAGCTCGATGTTCACAACTGGGGGTGCAGAGAGAGCCGCCTGTGGACACAAGCAGCCCTTCACACACAGTGGTGACCCCCTGCTGACATACCCTACCTGCCTCTTCAGCCCATGGCTCAGAACTCCAGGCCTGCTCCCATCCCTGAGGTGGGGTACAGGGCGCCCGACTCCCCAGAGGGATGCTGGTGGGATGGCTGCTAACTGGGTAGCTTGGAGGCTTGAGGAAGCTGGTGTTGGGACAGATCCCCAAGCCCAACATGAGCAAGAGAGTGGGAAAGTGCCTTCAGCTAGTCAAGTCCTGGGCTGTGGGTCAGGGCCAGACCCTTGAAAGGGAGGAGGAGCTGGCCTTGGGACTTGAGAGGAAAGCCGCAGCCTTTATGAAGGGAATGCCTCCCCATTCTGAGGGAATGCCCACAGAGGCATCTACAGCCAGAAGCTACCCCTTGCCAGCCTGTCAGGCCCATTGCCTGTGACACTGTCTGGCCCCCAGCTCAAGCTGGGGTGACGGGTTGGTACGAAATGAGCCCGTGGCCAGCAGAGTCAAAGCCTCCCTCAGACCCTCGGGGTATAGCTCTGGCTGTAGTGGCAGGGGAGAGATCAAGCTTACAGTCCTGAGGGACAGTGAGGCTGAGCAAAATGATATATTTAACATCAAATATACTCAAGGACTATTAGGATTAAGTATTCTAGATGAAGGGGAAAGCGAAACCCTCTGAGCTGTGGATGAGGCATCTCATTAGAAGCAGCCTCTCTTCTGTTTTCTCAAAGACTGACTTCCCCACTTAGGCTGGAGGAAGATGGGCGGCAGCCCCACTTCCCCATTCCCACCCTTGCCAGGCACTCTGCTTTGGGACCTTCCGCTGGCTTCAGGGGCACCGCCTGGCCTCCAGGTTTCATGTATACTCAGTAAGTCCCCGCAATGTCGGGGTGCCACAGTTTACAAGGCATGTTCACAACCATTAGCTCATCTGACTCCCACCACAACCTTGGAGAGCAGCGCAGTTCTCCCACGTCACAAACAGGGAAACTGAGGCCCAGACAAAGTGATTTGCTAAGGTCCACCATTGGTAATAGGCAGAGATGGGATGAAATCTCAACTGGTGGTCCTTACCTTCTCCTTGCCTGAGTCTAGTCCTCAGAAGTGTCTGCCAGGGATGAACCTCTGACATGTCTTTCTGAAGCCCTCCTTGAGCTATAGAAAATCGTTAATATTTCCATCCTCTTGGATCACGGTACTGTGAAGGGGGAAAAAAGAAAAAAAAAAAAGCTCTTGGTATTTAAGATTGGCCTTCCTAGTCTAGGCAGCCTGGCACTAACCTCAAGCTCTTGGAGGAGAAGTAGGGTTCGGGAAGAGAGGAGATGAGCACTGTCTTCCTTCCTGCCTCCTGAGGTACGGAGCAAGGATTTTCAACTCCGAAATAGCAGGAACCTTTTGTTCACTCTGGTATCATAAGTGCCTTAGAATAATACATGCTCAATAAATAGTTTTGGAAGGAGAAAAACCTTCAAGGCCACACTGTGCTTGCTCAGAGAGAAGCTGAGACAGGATTCTGCTCCCTAAGGAATTAGGATGCTCTTGCGGGGGTTGGGGGGCTGCGTGCTGGGGTAAGTGTGATGCTAGTTTGTACCCTGCAGAGGGCTAACTTTGCCAAACAATCCAGGAGGTAACAAGAACCCTCCGGCAGAGCTGGTAGGAAGGGAGGGTACGAGATCAGAGAAAGATCGCCCAGCTGGGAGGGCGGTCAGAAACTAAGGCTGACGGGGTGGGAGTGGAAGACAAGGGTGGTCCACCAGACAAATATCTGGGATGAGGACCCTGGGTGCTGCGCAGAACCAAGCGCCGAGCTAGGGCCGAGCGACCTCCAGGTGGCGCTGCGGAGCCGGGCAGCCGCGCGTCTCCACTCCCCATTAACCCGGGAGGGAGGGGGGCCTCGGGAAATGTGTGCATTTATTCAGTAGCAGAAGTGCAAACCTCATACATTGAGGGAGAAAGGCAGCGGGAGACGGCCGCCGAGATTCCCCCATCTCTTTGAATATAATTTTAGATTGAGATTCAGATTAAATCCGAGGGGAAAACACTTTATGAGGCTGAAAGCTGTGTCGTTGCCAGAGCCAGGGTTATGAGCTATCAAATGCAATTACATTAAGACAGATTATACTGGGCAAATTGAGCCATTTAGAAGGTGAGAATCAAAGAAACGGCTCTGATCCTCTCTTCCCCCTTCTCTCTCCCTCTCTCTCTAAATTGCAGTTCGTAGTTCCTTGCAATTCTGAGGCACAAAAGTAGGTGAGACTGCTTTTGTATCTGCGAAGTGCTTCGCTCCTGAATGTAATTCTAGCTGAGTGCAATCTAGGTTAAGAGCCGGACAAGCGGGTAATTAGAGCCCGCTCGCTGCCCGAGGACCGGCCGCCCCGCCGAAGCGCGCCCGGAGTCGGCGCCCTTCTCCCGGTCGAGCCGAGCTGCGGCTGGACACGGAGCGCCCGAGATGATGGTGCTGGACAAGGAGGACGGTAGGTGGCAGGCGGGGGGGTTGACGCCCCGCACCCCCTCGTCCCCCTGCGGTGGCGCGCGGGAGCACACGCCGGGACGCACACGCGCCAGGGTTGCCAGGCGGGCGGGGCGCCGGGGGCCGGGGTGCGGGGGCGGCCAGGTGGGGCCGGGGGAGGGGTGAGTGAGCCGGAGGGCGGGCGGTGCGCCTGCCGCGTGGGGCTCTGCGGGGCCGCGTGTAGGCTCGGGTCCCCTCGGATCTCGGCGCAGTGGCGCTCCGTGAGTGGCGTCTCGTCTTTGCGGCCGCTCCTCTTACCACAGCCATCTCCCCCGCGCCGGCAGGGTAACCCAAGAGGAAGCCAGAGCTTGCGGCCAGCGAGACCGTGCTGGCCCCGGGGTGCCCTGCGAGCGAGGAGAAGGCCCGCCGGCCCCTGGGGAGACAGACGCCTCCTGTGCCGGCCCACTGGGTCCCGGTCCCCTGAGCGCGCAGGCGGGAGTTTGGCCCAGAGGAAGAAAGTGTCCTGCCACTGGCCAGTAGCACTGTGCAGGCGAGGTCCTGGAGAGTGGCATGAACTTGACATGGTCAAAAGCTTCAGTGCACCCCAGAAGTCAGAACGCAAGGCCCATGGTTGCTGCAAGCCTCTAGAAGATGGTCCCATAGACCCCAAAGCCTTCCTGACTGGGAGCGCCCTGCAGAAAGGGTCCTGGTGTGTTCAGGAGAGGTTGGGGATCGCAGCCCACTTAAAGGTAAAACCAGGTGGGTGCCTCCTGACCTAAACGCAGAGGCGGGTGGCCACACACTAGCTGTTCCTTGGCTGGCAGGGGCTCTCCTTGCCCTGTAGGTGATGGTTGACTGGTGTGTTGGTGCTATAGGGAGATGAGGATAGAATTGTTGGCACTCATGCTGTCACTTGATTTCTACTGGTAAGGAGCTGAGAAGGTGGTTTGCAGCATGTCACCAGGAATCCTCTTGGATTAACGGTGGTGGCCATTCTCTAACCTTCTACTAGTGAGTCTCCCCAGGCCTGTGCCCTCTGTCCACCGGGTCAGTGGTGTTACTATCATGGTCACTGGGTGAAAATTCCAAGTTAAGTGACTTGCTCAAGGTCACACAGGATGTGCACTTCACTGCTACCACAAGCTGGGGCTCCTAGCCTCCCCACCAGCCCTGAGACCTCCATCAAGGAGGGGCATTTAAGGTGTCTGGCCTGGGGGTGGCATGTGGGGCGGCCTTGAAGGCTATTTCTCAGCAGTATACAGTAAGAGAGGAAAGGGGTGACTAAGTGCTTCTGGCCAAAGGGATGCATTTGCAAGAGGTTGGCCAGGGTGTGACCTCCATCTCTAGTATGCTTGTAGCTCTTTGGGGCCCTCTCCCAGGATCCCTGTGGGGGTCACCAGAGGACTAGGCTTCTGCAGGTGTGTACAGAATGACAAGGAGAAGGACCTGGTCAGGCCAGACGGAGGGAAGAGGCATTTTGTCATGAGCTTGCCAGGTTCTCTCAGACCAGTCATGCCCAGAGCTAGCCTTCACTTTCCCTCTTGGTAAAATGAGGGTCTTGCAGAAGCCGGTGGAGAGGGCCCTTCCTCAGTGTGTGGGGGTACTCTCCTGACGGGGAGATGTGGAACTCAGGGCGTGTCTTTAGCCGTGGCTATTTGGCATGCCTGTTCCCCAGGATCGAGCTAGAACTGGAGAAAACCCAGGCCCTGTGCATGGGAGGCCTCAGGCGGGGAGATTGGTCTCATGCAACAGAATGACCCCACCACTGCCACCTAGGTCGTGCTCTGTGCAGGCACCCCAGAGTCCCTTTGAGCTCCGTGATACTCCAGATTTTCAGATGAGCCCTGAATAGGAATAGATACCTGGAGGTCATTTTAGCCAGTCTCCTGCCTCCAGAAGGCAGTGCACTGCAGCTGCCCTGGGCATGGGTTTCCCCCTAGTCTCCACCAGATCTGCAGAGGAGAGCTCGTGATGCTCCTCGGTCCCTGGCTTAGTTTCGTCTGAACAGAGTGGTGCTTCCTGCAGTTCATACCACCGAGCCCTGGGGCCCAGAGCACCAGGAAGGTAGACAGCTGCAGTCCCGAGGAGCCATCCGGTTCTTGTCCTGCCCAGGTCAGAGGTGTCCTCCAAAAGCAGTCTTTCAGCTCCTACATCTGCCCTCCACTCCCTATTAGAGTCTGGTCTCCTCTAATTCCAGGAAACTCTGAAGGTGGCACCTTCCATTGGGGAAGGGAGAAAAACTCTGGATCGACTCACCTGTCCGTCCGAGCCCGCTGCCTAATTTCTTCCTGGCACTTATGCCCTTCCAGCAGGCAGCCCTGTGGGCTAGGTGGCAGCCTTGCCCCCCGGGGCCCCCAAGAAGCATGTGCCTCCAGGATGCAGCATCGCACCCTTTGTCTGGCTGCAGCAGGGACTCGGGGCCCTTATTAACCACCCCCAATGCCTTTTCTCCACCTGACAGCATCTTGTCGGAAGAGGCCGGGGCTCCTCTGGTTGAAGTCAGGTCTGCCAGCTCCCGAGGACCAAAGCTCTTGCTCTGCTGGGCTGCAGGGCTTTCATGTTGCACTTCTGAAAGATAATAAAATATCAATCGCCTTGCCGTAGCAACGGGTTTAAGAGACTTTCTGAAGTATTGAATTGTCAGAAAAAAAAATTTTTTTTTTTTTTTGCTTTTAAGCACAGTGCATTATTAATAAAGTAATCCATTAGGTCGAGCAGTGAAGGGCCACCACAGAGAGGAAAGATCTGTTTTGCAAATGGTTAAACTTCTGGTTTTAAGATTAATTGCTTTCATTTGGACGCTTGATCTTGGCCTAGCCATCTCCACTTTACTGGAACTCAGGGTCCGGGCTTTCTAGATGCCGTCGGGCCTGCCTGTCAGCAAAGGAAGCCCTGCTCCAACTTTCCCGGAGAAAGCGCCCTTCTCTCCCTGGCACAGGTACTTGAACTGGCACTCAGCTGGGGGCCTTCCAGGGAAGCTTGTAGGCTCAGGGAAGCAAAGGGCACTCCTGCTCTGAAACAGATTAGCCCTTAGGCCATTGGAGAAGGGGGCTTGAGTACTCAGAAACAGGCAGCCGAGGGTCCAGGCAGCCCCAAGAACAGGGAGAGCCTTGGGTTGTGGGGGACTGGGCAAGAGGCAATGTTGCAGGTGCCCTCTTAGGGGTGCCGGCCTGTCCCCAGGTGCGTGCTGGAGAAAGGCAGGGAAGCTGCCTCTGCCAAGGCCCCGTAGGAAGACTGGGCTGCCCACAGGAAACAGCAGGCGGGTTGCAGAACTAAACACCAGACATTGTTCTGAGAGCATTTTGAATAAGTAAAATTGCCTAAGGAGAGTGGAGCTGGCCTGAGGAAGGCCAGACAGTGAGTCTTCAATTGTTAATGACCGCTGCGAGTGTGGCCTCCACAGTGGACCTGGGTGACCTGCCAGGGCGGCTCTTGGCTATTCCTGGGTACCGACCAGCTTTTGCTCGGCCGTCAACAGGACCTCCTGGGCTATCCCATCATGCCCTGGAGTGCAAACAGTCCCCAGCGTCTCTCCCAGCAGAGTGTGGCTAGGACCCTTCCTGGCCCCAGAGATGGAGGCAGGGAGTGGGCCGTGATGCTTGTCCAGTCTGGAGACCCCAGCGGGGTGGCAGGAAGGCAGTGCCCAACAGGCACCGCTGCCTGCTGAGGGCATGTAAAGGCCTGGTGAGGCCAGCGTGGGGGGCACCCGGCCTGACACCTGCCCGCAGCCTGGAAGAGGAGGGTCCCCATCTGCACCGCCTGTGGCAGCTTTGGCAGCAGCTACCTCCCAGCCTTTGGAAATGAGGCTTTACAAATCTTGAGCAGCATGTACGAGCTGCTTACCTTTCCTGCCCCAGTTCAGCTGGGCGGAGAGCCTATAGAGACGGGTCTCCCTCACCCCCTCCCAAAGCCTTGCGTAAAGAAGCAGGTGCTTCTCTCTGTTCCCCGCTCTTCTGTTCATTTGCCCACACAGAGCACTAAGGGGGTGGGGGGCGGGGGACAGGGAAACAACATAAATTGGTCTGTCGTCCAGAATCCATGTCTCACTAATGTACCCAGATTAACTCAACTGTAAATTGTCTCCTTGGATGGCAGTGTCTTGCTAAAAGTTTCCCATATGATTCATGATTTGGATTGCTTTTAACGGCTATTGGCTAAGCAAGCCGGTGACTGTACAAGGTGATGCAATTGGCATTAGTGAGGGGAGGCACGGGAGCGTGTAATGCAGTCAATACTGCATTAACTACTGATGCCCAATTACAGGGAGTGGGAGAGAGCCTTTCAGGAGCATTAGGACTGGGGGAAGCTGAGATCACTGGCCGCCGCTCGCCTAAAAGCTTCACCCTTTGCGTGCCGGGGCTTGGTGCTGATGTGGCCACTCACTTGGCCTCTGTGGCTGCCTTTCTGTCTTACTGTCTCTCTCTTTCTGGACATGTCCCACACGATGCTTTTTAGCACATGGAAATATGCATTCTCCCAGAGCCCAGGTCTGCCTCTGGTCCCTCAGAGAGCTGATTCCCCACCCCAGCCAGAGTCCAGAATCAGACCTGGAGGCCACCCCACCCACTCCCATTTAAGGAGCCTCCCAGCAGGGCCCATTTGTGAGCAAGACCAAGAACAGATTTATTTCTGTCTCTCTTCCCTTGGGACAGACAAATGATGGCCAGCCAGCATTGGTGGCCGCCCCTCTGCAGTCATGGGCAGAGGAACGTGAGGTTGGGCCTTGGCACGGTGGACTGTGGGGCGTGGTTGCCAGAGTTGGGAAGTGGCCATGGTTGGACAGGACCTTCTCTGAGCCCAAGACAGAGCTGGGGAGCCTACTGGGGGCATGGCCCAAGCCAAGGTGGGGCTTCCAGCAAACGTGGGCTGCCTCTAGAACTGCCTCCACCCAGGGCACAACTGCCCCCAAGTAGCCAGCAGGCCAAGGCTGTTGTTCAGACCCACTTCCAGGGCCCAGAGGAACCCCCTATTGGGAGGGCCAGCAGACAGGAAGGAGTTAGAGAGCAAGGTAGAGAAAAGGGCATCGGTGCCACAGTGTGCCAGGAACCAGTGGGCTGGCTGCCACCTCTGCTGTCCTGCTAAGCTCTCCAGGTCTGTCACGTCCACTGTGGGTTTGTGCCCCATGCCCACCCAGTGCTGAGGTTGCTCTGCCTCTCTACCTTCTCATCTCTACAGTGAGAACAGCTGCATCTAACTGGTTGGGAGGCTAATTAAGATTCAATGAGATGGAGTCCATGTATACGCTTGATAAGCCAGGAAGCCTCCTGCCTGTGTGAGGTGACTTTGTGCTCCACCAGCTACCCTGTGATCAAATAATCCGCTGCCCGATGTGGTGCCTTGTTCACTCACTCTCCCTCTTCGTTTATCCATCATGGCCATTGATCACTGCTGTCCAGGAGGGAGGCTGACTTCACTACTTACCGCCACTGGCCAGATTCCCCAAGGCAGGTAGCATTGTAGGAAGGAGCCCCCAAGACCACTCTCTGCAAGCGCTTCCATCTACAGGGGGATAGGCAAGGCTGAAAGTGGGCAGGAGGGTTGCCTGGCTTATGTAGGGAACCCAGGGTTCCTTTCAGGGTTCTCTGCCCAGCTTCCATGTCCTCTAATCCTTGCCCCGAGGCATGATGAGGCTGGTGGTAGGAAAGTCTGATCAGGAGGAACATCACCTGTCCTCTTGCCAGGTGCCCAAGTATCCCAGTTGTGGCCCTAGTCAGCCTGCTGACTGCCCACAGGACATGGTTCCATCCTCACATTAAGTCCTGCTGGCAGGTGCTGATGGGCACTAACCTGGCCCAGGTCTTCAGGGACCAGAGCAGCCCCAGAGATGCATATGACATGTAGCCCATCCAGCCTGCCTGCCCTGCCTGGAGTGGAAGGACAACTGAGTCACGGAGGGTGTCCTCTCCTTCTCAGGCTTAACTCTTCCCGGTGCTGCTAGAGTGAGTTTGCCTGGCAGGCCTGCATGCGGGATAGGACCACACCAGTGGGGTCAGCTTGTATGGGCCTACGGGAGCTGATCTGGCACATTTCTCCCCCACTCTTGAGTTCAGTGACGTTACACTGGTAGCGGGAAATGAGCCATGGGGGGTATATTAAACCCATGGATGTTGAAGGAGCCAACTGTGAAGTGTTTATCAGCACACAACTGGATGGCATTCATCTGGGGCTCTGGCCCTACCCTGTTTCTGTTCTGTCACCACCGGGCCTCTCCCTCCTGCCTAGCACCTTTCTCCCAGCTCTCACTACAGCCAGGGCCCTGGCCTGGGCTGCCCTGTCATGGTGCCAGAGACCTGCTGCCACAATAGCAGTTGGCCTTGTAGGAGCCTCTGGATGGTCAAGGCCTCTTACAGACTGTTCCAGGCCAGGCTCAGAGTCCATCCACCCTACCTAGTAATAAGCTGGTGTCCTGTTGGAGCATATTCATTTTGTGTTTTGTCTAAGGCAGGCGTCCGCAGAGGACAACACAACTTGGGGCGAATTAAAAGCAGGGGGTGTGAGAGGAGTGAGCAGGCTGGTCCAGGTTGCCGGGGCAGCTGTCCCAAGGAGCAGGTCAGCTGGGTCATGTTGCATCAGTAGCTCCTACCTTCCGCCTCTTCCCAGCTGAACTTCCTGGAGCGGCCTGCTGTCTTCAGGCACAGCCTGCTGGCATGATTCAGGACACCCGGGTGCTAGTCCCAGCTGACTGTGGTGTGACTCCAGACAACTTACTGGACCTCAGTTTTCACATTCTGTAATGGGAGCAATACCTAACTGGCACCTAATGTCCATGTACACTACTTGATCAACCAGGAAGCCTCATGCTTCTGTGCAGGGACCTCATTCTCTGCACAGATACAGTGTGATCTCTTTGGCTTCAGCCTCCCAGTCTTTAGGGCTCCTGTAAACACGCTTGCTATGGCATCACTGAACCCTTGCTGGAAACTGAGGCGTTGTGCTCTGCACGTGTATCAGTAAGTTATCACTGCATAACCATCCACCCCCAAACTCAGAGGCTCAAAACAACAAGCATCCATTTAGCTCTTGAATCTGTAGGTCAGTGCTCTAGGCTGGGCTTGGCTGAGTGGTCTCTCGGGTCTCAGCTGGACTCTCTTGTGCCTGGCAGACGGCCGATCTCCTGGACGCTGGGGGTACGAGCATCCCTTGTTGTCCAGCAAGCTCTTCTGGCCTGTTCTCATAGTAGAAACAGGTCAGGAGGGAGAGTGGAAGTACACAACGTTTCCTGAGTCCTGGGCTTGGCTCTGGGAGGCTTTCGCTTCTGCCACATTCCTTAGGCCAAAATAAATCACAAGGCCAGCTTGAATTTGGGGGCAGGGTGGGGGTGGTCAGATTCTGTTCTTGAAGGGAAGAGGTGGAAAGTCACATTGCAAAGGTCATGCATACTACCAGCAGGAGGGGTAGAGAATTGGGGCCATTTCTGTACTCATTCCACCAAAGCATCTTCCACGTATGATCTCATTGAATACCCTGAACCACCCTAGGAAAAAGCCACACGTATTATCCTCATTTCACAGATGAGAAAACTGCCATACAAAGAGACTGTGTAATTGGTCGCAGGTCCCACGCTTGCAAGGGCCAGAGTTCAGGCCATCTTACTGCAGCAGTGTGCTCTGCAGCCTTCCTGTTCCAGCTGGCGGACTTGGAGGTGGGCGAGAGGGACACTCGGGGAGGGCTCAAGGGCGAGGGGGTGGAGCCAGCAAGAGGATGCCTGGGGACAAGGGGTGGGAGGCTGGTGGTCAGGGCAGTTCTTCCAGGGGGCTGCTATTGGATGGCAGGCCTGGAGGGGAACCACAATGAGGTCAGCCCCCACTGCCTCCTCTGGCTTTTCCGCTCTGCCCTGTGATGCCACTGGACAGGTGGAAGGGGTGAGCAGCTCCCGTGCTGACTCAAGCCTGGGTCTATATGCAGATACAGCCAGGCGGGAATCAATTCATTGGTTAGCCCCTTGCCTCAAAACGGGGCGGTAAGTGGGCTGGTGAGAGGCCTGTGTACATTCATAAACCAGCTGATTGAAAAGCAATATTTCAGATAAATACAAGCCAGCGATCTATCAGTGGTTGTAATAAAACCCAGGCTTCAGGCTGTGATTTTATTTTGAAATAATAAGAATTGCTTGATTCTTTTTACTTGAGTTACCATGGTAATTCCGGCGTGGAGCAGTGTTATATTGATTTAGAAAGTGGACAGTAATATTTCTTTTGTGTTATTCTGTTTCTAGGCCTTGATTTCTAATTTCCACTTGGAGATTACTTTTATAAATTTCTTAAGTCCTTCCACTTTTTTTCCTCTCACAGTATAATTTTCCTCTCATACGCCACTATGTTCTGAGCTTATTGGTTTGCTCTTATTTTAAATTAAACTTGCTGGTTTCAAATATTGAAATGACATCTTTGTCTGTGTCTGTACTTTGGTTTAGCAAAATATTACAGTCTGACGCTTTCTGCTTAATAATTTAAGGGAGGCATTCTGTCGGCCCTCACTGGGTGCCGATAACTTATGACTCAACCAACACAGGCCTTAAACTCCTGACATTTTAATATTGTGTGGCGGGAGCGGCTGCCCCTCTGCTCGGAGTCTCAGTGGAGAAAAACCCGTGTGGGAGGGAGACCTGTTCTTCCCACGTGAGAGGAAGCAGCTCTGGCACGGGGTTCCTGCAGCCCATGGCCTGCACCTGCTTTGTCCTGTCTCTCCCCTCCCTGAATCTTTAAAAACTCTCAATGCCTGATCCCTGGTGTCTGGGAAGAATTGTGTGGGGGCTGCCTATGGGTGCCATCGGATGCTGGATCTCTGTTTCTCAGCTTCCCCATTTGTTAAAGCAAGCGGAACTAGCGTGGGCTTTGAGTCAGACCGTGTTCACATCCCACCTCTGCCACTTACTGATTCTGAGTAGTAAGTTGCGATAGTAGTTATGACCCGTCAAATGGGTGTGGTCACTAACCGCCTTTTAGGTCCGTCAAGCCTTCAGTAGGCCAGGCTCTTGCCAGTCTTGTAGACAGTTGGTATAGTTGCCTAAACTTCATCAGGTCTTAGTGAGGAGCAGGGGAGAAAGTGGACGTGGTTATACCTTGAAACACTTACTCTGCTCCAGACACATGTGGGGTTTGGAGCCCTGGCAGGCTCGCTCTTTGGAAAGGAGCCTTGGCTTCAGGAGGTGGGTCGGATCCGCCCACTTTCTTGCCCGCCCAGCCTGAAGCAGGGGCATCTGTCCTCTGGGCTCCTCACAGTACCCCACAGCAAGGACTGGACTCCTGAGGGAAACTCACAACAATATGGCTTATAGGGCTGAGATGGGTCTGCAGGATGCCCCCTCTGTGGCCTGAGGAGAGGCCCCTGTCCTCTGTGGTATGCCAACGCTTTGCTGACATGAAGACGTGAAGACATATGCCAATGCATATGTCTTTGCTACCTATGGCTGCGTAACAAATTATTTCACAGTTTAGCATCTTTAAACAGCACTCACTTGTTAATCTCATTTCCGTGGGTCAGGAGTCCAGGTCCAGATTAAGCTGGGTCCTCTAGCGCAGACATTTTTTGCAGACCGTAATTAAGGTGTTGGCTGGGGCTGTGGTCTCATGTCAAGATTCATCTGGGGATTGAGCTTCCCAGTTCACTCATTTCATTGTTGGCAGGATTCAGTTCCTCCTGGGCTTTTGGGCTGAGGGCTTCCATTCCTCACTGACTGTGGATCAGGGTCAGCCCTCATTTCCGTACCACATGGGCCTCTCCAACATGGCAGCTTGTTTCCTTAAAGCCATTGAGAGAGTGTCTGCTAGCATGCAGGAAATCACAGTCTTTTATAAGATGTGACAAATCTGATCACAGATGTGACATTCCATCACTTCGGCTGTATTTTATTCCTTGGGAACAAGTCACTCAGCCCAGTTAGAACTCAAGGAAATGGGGGGATTACACAAGGTCACAAACACCAGAAAATGGGGTCGTTGGACCCCATCTGAGATATCAGCCTACCGTGAGAGGTCAGCAAACTCTGGCCCTAGGTGGGCAACAGTGTAGCTGCTCCCAGAGAGGATGAAACGTCAGCTCCATCCCCAGAAGGCCCTTTGCCTCTGCCTCACACCACGGAGGGCCACAGATATCTCAAGGCCTTTCATTTAATCTTTGCAGCCCCCTTGGGAGGCTGGGAGATTGAACACTAGCCCCATTTTGCAGAGGAGTAGGTTGTACTCAGAGAGGGAAAGACACTTGCCTAGGATAGCCCAGCAATTCGGTCTGTGGCCGAGTTCAGATGAGAACCAGGCCTTCCGTGGGCCTGGGGAGGTAGTGGTAAAGGCACTCCCAGGCCTCCCTGGCCCTGGTGGTGAGAGGCACTAGCACTGACTGTAAGCACACGCAGGGACCAGGGCCACATATGGGAACTGTTAGATTCCTCGTGTCACAGATAATAGGTTTGCGGAGGACACTGGGGGTGTGCCACGCAGCTCTCTGTTAACCAGAGGCATCTCTTCTCACTCACTGGACCCTGGGAGGAGGGGAGAGTTGTTCCTCCCTGAACCAGTCTTCCTGCAGCCATTAGACTGAGGCCTCAACCCCTCTCTCCGGCTGTTGCCCGGCCAGGGGGAGCTGGCATCTTTGAAGCGGCCTGGGCAGAGACCACTTGAGCAGCTCTTCACATAGGAGCAGGACTGAAGGAGGCTTTTCTGTGGGCTGGAACCCAGGGCTAGGAGCCAGAACTCCTGCATCCACAGCCTGGCTCCCCCCACCCTCCTCCCCCCACCCCCGACTCTCAGTCTGTCCCCGGGCAGGTGCCCTCTGCTCTCTGGGTCTGTGCTTCGCCATTTACATTTCAAGGGTTGCTGGCTGCTTGCTGCCCAGTGGTACTGTGTCTGGAGATAGGTCCATGGGGAAGGTGTGTATTGAGGCCAAGGCCAGGAGAAAAACCTCCCTGTCCAGGTTTCGTGTCTTTCTTTGTTGTCCTGGGGTCACAGAAGCAGAGAGCCCAGGTGGGAACATCTGTGGCCTCTGGCCCTCCATACATGGTCTTGCCACATTTGAATCCAGGTGGGCTGTCTCATTTCCAGCTGTTCCCAGGCAGAGCCTCAGCTAAGAGGTAGAGGGGACCCCTGAAGCAGGCCCAGAGCCTGGAAGCCAGTGAACCAGAAGTCACAGCCTCAGGCCTGAAAAGACCCTGGGTAGTTACCCCCTCCCTCGACTTTTATGTTAGGGAAACTAAGGCACCAAGAAGCCTCTGTGTCCTCTCTCAGCTGAATGTCTCAGAGATACTTTCTGAGTAGAAGAGTCTGAAGCCCAGCAGAGGCTGCTTCTGGCCCATGACAGGAAGCCAGGGCTGTACCCCATCTTTTCACCTGTCAGTAAGAGGCTGTCTCTTGAAGGCAACTGCTCTCACTCCAGCCAGAAGCTCTTTCCCATCTGTGAGGTGTCTTGGCAGGGGCAAGGGCTCTGGAAGAACTGAGGGCAGGGGTAGCTTTCTCTCAGGTACCAGGTTCTGACCTCGTACTCAGCCTGGGTGCAGAGTGTGACCTGCCTTTCTGCCCCATGGATGTTTTCACACAGTTCTTTGATCCTCAGAATGCTTTATCAGATCAGTGCTAAAATATGCCTGTGTGTGAGAATAACATCTCATTAATATTATTGAAAACATAAAAGTAAAAAATATGATCCAGGAAAAAAAATCAAAATTGGTTGAAATAATTAACACAAAGCAAAACTGGCAACAGTTAACACTGCACCTGGCAAAATATGTTATTGACTAAAAATTGATGGAGGAATCAACTCTTCCTGAGAAATTTTAGATCTGCCAAAGTTGGCTCAGGAAATATTTTTTTGGTGGAAAAAAATATTTTTTCCACCAAAAAAAATGTGTCAAAAGCTGTAGTTCATAAGATTTAATATGAGCCAAAACTGATCATGAACCGAATAGTCACTTTAAATTTAAAAATAATCGATCCCGATGAAAATAATTTTAATAAGGATTTTTTTTTAAAAATTGTTTTAAGGGGCAGGGGGGAGGAGCTTCAGTAAAATAAGAATGGGGAAAGGGCAAAAAAAATCTTAAACATTAGTGAATAGAAAATTGGTCAAGGAATCAAATTGACTTAATGAAGCTCATTAAGAATTACTTTCTTGATGAAAAATCATCAGTGTTAGTATAATTCTTACTAAAATATATGGCTTAGGGGCCAGTTCTTAGTAGTAGATGCTTAGCAATTATTTATTAAGTCAATAGTGAGTGAGAATGAATGAACAGGCAAAGGAAGTTGGGAGGGGAGCAGAGAGGATCACAAGCACAAAGCAATCTTTGTCCCAGAGAGAGGACAGACTTACACTTTTCTCTTTTTTTCTTTTTTTAAGATTTTATTTATTTGAGAGAGAGAATGCACAAGCAGGGGGGACAGCAGAGGGAGGGGGAGAAACAGACTCCCCACTGAGCAGGGAGCCTGACATGGGGCTCAGTCCTGGGACCCCAAATCATGACCTGAGCTCAAGGCAGATGTTTAACTGACTGAACCACCCAGGCGCCCCAGACTTACAGTTCATTAAGACTTGTACTACTCAGGCATGTTTTCCAGCACCAACCAGCAGTTCTCCAATTCTCAGGGGACACAGACTGGGTGTCCTACAATTTAACTCAATTCTGACACTATCTAGTATTAGCCCCTGCAGGTTGAAGGCTCAGTCCCACTTCGAGACTGCTCCCACTTTGGAGGCCAATCACAAATCCCAGCTGTCATCTCTACTTCTGATCAGGGTTCCCACGATCCCCTCCTCAGGTTAGAGAATTTTCTAGGACGGCTCACAGAACTCGGAATCATTTTCTTACATTGACCCATTCACTGTATAGGATACAGATGAAGAGGTACATAGGGTGAGGTTCCGAGCCCAGGAGCTTCTGTCTCTGGGGAACTGGGTTCCACCACCTTCCTGGCTCCTGGATGCAGTCACCAATCCAGAGCTCATTAAGTCTTGTTCAAGAGTTTCTATAAAGCTTAACCTCCAGTGCCTTCCCTGTCTTTCCTGGAGGTCTGTTAGTGCATAGGGCTGGAAGTTCCAGCCTTCCTATTGCTTGGTCTTTTTGGTGGCCAGGCCCAGCCTCATCCTGAGACTAACTGGGGGGCTCACCTTAAGTCACCACAGGAGCATAAGTGCAGGTGTGCTCAGAAGGGGCTTCTCATGAATCACAGAAGATAGCCTTAGCACTCAGGAAATGCCAAGGGTTTTAGGAGCTCTGTGCCAGGAACCAGAGATGAAGACCAAATACATTATACCACAGCTACTATGGGGAAAATAAATCAGAGGAGATAACATTAGGGGCAGCAAAAATAGCTCATGATGTGAGGGGGAAGTATTCTTCCTTTTGAACTTTCCAGGGTGTCTGCCCCCACCCGTCCAGCCTCAGACTTCTTCCTGCCCCTCTCTCCCTTCCTCACTCCATCCGTCCTTCCCTCCCTCCCTCCCTTCCTTCCTTCCATTTCCTGGTGAGTCTGCAGTCTGGGCATGTGAGGGGACTGGGTGGGATGGAGGTCTGGGTGGTCAGAGGAGGCAGCCGAAGTCCAAAAAAAGAAGGGTAGAGGGCATGGCCAGAGCTGTGGCCTTGGGAATGTGGGGGCTCATCTGACGTCTCCCAGGGATCAAGATCCCAATACCAGGGCCTGAACTTCTGGAGTTGAACCCCAGGGAAGACAGACCCAAGGTCCTGTTTGCAAACTGGGCCTCACCTTCCTCTGTCCCAAGGACCCTTGCTTGCTCTTCCCAGCTTTGGCCTGAGGCTTCCCCTGACCCTCCCCTTCCTCTTCTGTTGCTGCCCCATGACCAGACCGTGATCCTAGCTTTCCAGGCTCCAAAGGAATGATCTGAAGCCCGTGGGCCTGAGGCAGGCAGGAGAACATCAGGTAGGGAAGCAGCCAGTCCAGACCTGCCCAACCACCACCATGGGCCAGCTCCTTACCCCTCTGCTTCGTGCGATCAGTCCTTAAAGAGTTTCTTGGTTGGCCCTCCCAGCTCTGGGCCAGTTTGCTTTCTCAGATAGGCTTCCATGAGAGCTCCTGATTTGGGGAAAGAGCTAAGTATTTCTGCCTTCTCTGTCTCTAATATAGTCCTCTCCCTAATTATATCTATAGCTAAGATGGGCCCTGAGAAGAACAGAATCTTTGTGTCTCAGGGCACCTCCGTGTGGTGCAAATGAGTCAAAGGTCTTGCCTTGGCAATGAGCTGGCTCTCAGGGGCATCCGTGGGTGGCCCTGGCTGGCTGCCCAGGGCCTCAAAACCCTCCTAGCCTACTCTATCCTGTCTCGGTGCCACGCCCTCTGCTCTCCAGGGCCCACACTCCCAGGAGCTCTGCCTTCTCTTACAGCAGGGAAGGCTTTTAATTCTCTCCCCCAAGAGGAGAGAAACTTCCAGAGCCTCTGCCCAGGCACAGGTTGAGAAATCTCTCAAATTCTCTAAGAGAAACAGTGGCTACAGGAGGGGGTGACAACTTACGGCAGAGGTGGCCTTCTTTGGACTTGGGAGGGAGGTAATCAGCATGGGCTTTGGACCCCAGTCCTGCCCTGCCTTCTGATAGTGATGTCTCAAGCAAGTCTTGCTTGTCCACCCACCACTGTGTGACCCTGGGCCATGCCGTGTGTCCTTCCCAAGCCTGTTTCCTCACATGGACATTAGGGCTCACAGCAGCCTCCCTGTCCCTTGCACAGAATCAAATGGGAGAATATGTTTCCATGTGTTTCACCAACTGGATAGCACTGTGCCCACCTGAGGAGTAGTTAGAACGTGGTGGCTGCCTAAAGGGAAGGGTAGCTTCCACCCCTTACCCCTGAGGGGTCCCCTCAGCCCCAGGACCTGTAGGACTTCAGAGAAGTTTGGGGACAGTGGGGGATCGTTTCCCAAGGGGGTGGCTTCTTGAGACAGCAGCCCATGGTGAAGCCATGGAGGCTCATGGAACCAGCCTCATGCCTGGAACACGGACTTGTGTCCTCCACCCCATGGCATAGATGGCCTCCTCTAGTGACCAGAGCTGTCTTGTCCCCTCCCAGGGGCTGCTCTGTGTGCTGAGATGAGGCCTGAGGTGCCCAAACTTAGAACCTAACCTTGGTCATCTCTCTAGGCTCAGGGAGTCTTGGTATGCCTGTCTCGGCGCAGGCCTGGCGCCCCCGTTGGCCAGGACGCTTCGTCTTCTTGAGTCAGCCTCTCAGATGAGCCGCAAAGGAAGCGGTGCTGAGCCTGGGCACTGCGTATGCTCTCTCCAGCGGTATTCGGTTCACCCAGAGGTAGCCTTGCAGAGGTCCTCCGTGGCCTCCGTGGTCTGGATCCATACATGCACACCTCTGTCCCAGGGAGGCTCCCAGGCCCTAGGAGAGGGCAACAATTCCGTAACTGAGCCTGGACTGGGGGCCTGGAGGGTCTCACTGTGATCTTATTCATTATGCACACACGCTAAGTTGTGGTACCCAATGTGGGACAAGTTCAAGACCTGAGAGAGGCACCCCCCCCCATACACAGGCACACACAATTTGGTGGTAGGGCACAGGCCTCTGAAGATGCAGAAATTATGACAAAAGACAAAACATGAATGCATTGGTGAAAGCAGACCGATCAGAGGAGAATGGTGGATCCCTGGGAAGCAGGGCTGGAAAAGTGGGTTCAGCCAGATTTCTGGATGGGGTGGCAAGGAAAGCAGGCATGGGGGTGCTCTGGGGAACAACCAGCGGGAGATGGGGGGAGCAGGGCCTGACTGCCCTGTGAGGGCGGTCTTTACCTCCCAGGCCCCCAATCCTGACCCTAGAGCTGGACTTCTTATCAACTGTTCCTCCTGTTCTCAAAGCAGTATTTACTTTGTTTTGCTTTATAACAGCTTTATTGAGATATAATTTGCATGTCGCAAAATCAACCTTTTTAAAATGTATAATTCAGTGGTTTTTAGTGCATTCACAGTCGTGCAACCATCCCCACTACTTAATTTAAGAACATTTCCGTCACCCTGAAAAGAAACTTCATACCCATTAGCAGTCACTCCCCATTACCCACTCCCAGGCAACCATGGATCTATTTTCCGTCTCTATGGATTTGCCTGTTCTGAACTTTCCATGTAAGTGAAATCATACAACACATGGCATTTGTGGCTGACTTTTTTCCTAGCCTGACGTTTTCAAGGTTCATACATGTCGTAGTACGAATCAGTACTTCCCTTTTATGACCAAATAATATTCCACTGTATGTATGTTTCACATTTTATTTATCCACTCATCAGTTGATGGACATTTGGATCATTTTTCCTTTTCAGTTATTGCGGGTAATGCTGATATGAACATTCATATACAAGATTTTGTGAGGGCCCACATTTTTACTTTTTCTTGGGTATATACTTAGGAGTGGAATTGCTGGGTCATGTGGGACCTCTGTGTTTAGGGCTATTTGGTTTTCATTTCAATACTCAGTGCCTGGGTGTATCAGAGAGAAATCCTTGGCTGTCTGAGCATTCTTTCCTGGCCCCTCCCGGGCTGCTGAGGTTTGGCAGAACCATGGGTAAGTCCTTTCTCCTGCTGGCTTCAGGTTTCTGATCTGTGAAATGGGGTTCTCATGGATCCCTGCTCACCTTCAGGGACCTTGTTAGTAATTATTACTCACACAGCACGTCAAGGATTGCAAAGCACTCTGCTGGTGTTGGCTGCTTTGGTTCCTTAGCCTGTGAGTTGGGTGTCATGTTCCCCTTTGCTGATGGGGAAGGGGAAGCTTGGAGAGGCTAACGGACCTGACTGAGGTGACGCTGGGGGTCAGTGGCAGAGCCTGATCTTGACCCTGGCCTCATTAGAGTCCAACTCCCTTGCCTGAACTCCTGCCTCACATGTGTCTCTGGGTGAGGCCTGCCTGAGCCACCACCATGTTTTATGCCCCATCTTGAGGGCCGGGAAATGAGGGCCTGGATGTGGCCCGATAAGGGCTCCAAGATAGAACCGTGCTGTAGGAATAAGGCCTTGGCAAAAGTCCACTTTGTAGCTGGGTGTCTTTGGGTAAGTCGCTCCACCTCTGTGAGCCTCAATTTCCCCATCCATAAAGCTGAGTCGTAATCACGACTCCTCGCACTGGGGAATGTGCTGAGATGCTGTATATGAAGGGACAAGTGCGCTGCCAGGGAGACAGAAGGTGTTACCTGCACACTTAGCCCAGGTGGAGAGTGTGGAGAGGGCACAGAGAATTGCCTGGCTGTGGAGAAGTGGCTGGGTGGGTCGGGACCAGTGCTAAGTGAGGAGGCATCATCTGGGCTGGCCAGGAAGGCGAGAGGTGGGCAGTCTCCCAGGCAAGCCTGGCCTTCCCCAGCCTGGGGCTGCCAGAAACCGGGAGGGGTTTCCAGGGGACTTGTGAAAGAGCCCTAGCCTAGAGGAGAGCGTGTAGACAGGCCTGCTTGTGCTCCCATTCCTCTCCCCCAGCCGGGCCCATAGACGCCTGTGAGGGGGGCCTGCATGACTGCTTTTCTTACCCCGAGTGGTAATAAAACACTTTAAATTTATTGTGACATTTGGATTTAATTAAAAAGTACACACTTAGGGAAGTAGAACATAATGGGGAGAGAGGCAGGGTGGCTTTTCCCCTCCTTTCTTCCCCAAACTAATTAGCGTTGTATTTTAAATTGTTTATGTGCCGCTAATCATCGTAATAAATCATTTATACTGAAAAAGACACACTCGGCTGTGCCCGCCGCGCGGGTTCCGCTCGCCGGGCTCTATCGCGAACAAATTGATCTGGAAGTGAATTTATTAACCACTGGGGAAGAAATCATTAGTGCTTTCTCTAAACATTCCCCAGGTACGCTTTATTGCTGCAGTTTATGCTGTAACTAAAAGGAGCATTACCCAGGCCCATGTTGTAATCTCCTTGCCGAGCTGGCAGCCCCACTCCCGAGCTAGGGGGCGGGAGGGGTGGCAAGCCCTGGCTGCATCTCCCTTATGTGGTTCCGCAACCCCAGCCCTTTCCCTTGCTCCTCGTTCCAAAAGGGGCTCCCCGGGAGGTCTCTGTGGGCTGAAGGCTTCAGCCACCCCTTTTGACGCCTCTCAGCTGAAGAGGAGTTCACAGTCACTTGTGTTTACGTCTCGGGACCGTGGCTGAAAGGAGGAGTGGCCTGAGATTCAGAGAACCGGGGAGCAGGGGCTGTGAGGTCACTGGGGCCAGAGAGGCTTGTCGTGGACCTGCTTCTCCATGCAGAGATGGAGAAGGCAGCAGTGGTGGGCCGATCATACCCTTGGAGGAACAAATGGGGCTGATCAGGGACCCAGGCAGGAGCATCTGCTGCCGGCTCAAGCCCCCAAGGCCTTCCTACGATGGGCCCGGACCCTTTTCCAGGGTTTGGCTGAGCAGTCTGTTCTGCTCAGCTGCCTGGTGAGGCCTGCTGCCCTGTGTGTCCCTGTCCATCTCCCCATGTGGGCCCAGAACGGTACTCAGTGCTCCACACATGGTTTGTCTGTTGACAGCATGATTGTCAGCTCCTCAGCGGCAGATACCATGCCTTGAGTGATGTGGCCTGGCAGCCAGCTTGCCCTACGGACTAGCACGCAGAATGTTTTCTTTCCCTTCACTCTGGGGGCTGCCAAGCACTCTGACTTCACAGGCCTGCTCTCCAAAACCTCACACTCACAGCAAGCTTTCTCCTACCCGGTTTCTAGAAGGGGCATCCACTTCTGAACCAACATCTCTTCTGAACCAAGGGTCCTGTGGCTGGTCTAATATACAAACCCTGCCCGTCCGACTCCCAAGGTCTTCTCCTAAATGGCTTCCTCCACTGGTGCCCCGTGAGCCTCCTCAGCCAGGCCGGAAGGTGGTCAGGGATCTGGCCCACACAGGCCTTGCCTTTGGTGGCTCTCATCCAGTTCTACAAAGGAGGGTGGGGCAGCCCCCAGGGTCTCAACAGGAAGCCTCAAGAGGGCACCCCACAGGCAGTGCTGGGTCAGCAAGAGCCAAAGGGGCTCCTGTCCTTGTGGCCCCTGGGGGCAGGCACTGGAGTCTCCCTCCTTGCCCCCTTGTCCTCCCTTCCCTCAGCCAGCCTGTGGCTAGCAGATAAGTTCTGGATGCTTCCAGAAGGAAGTAGAACCCGGCATCTGGCTAGGCTGAGCCTGCCTGGAGGGTCCCCTCCTTGGGTCTGGAGAACACATTTAAAAGTTTGAATTCAAAATTGATTTTGAAGGGCCCTAATCTCTGATCCCCTGAAGCTCACGGTGTGTCTGCAGCTCCTGCCAGACTCTCGTTTTCTGGTTCAGCGCGTTGGTGCTCACGTCCCTGATGCTGTGAAATTGAGACTCGTCTGAGAGTCCGTGCCCTCCTCCTCCTCTGCGGAGATTGCAGGCCCCTTGGGAGCCCTGTTTCATTAGATGGGTGACGTGGGCTTTGCGGGTTCCCAGGGAGCAGCTGAGTTGCTGTCTGGGGAACACAGCTTCCAGACACTTCCCTGCTGATTTCTTACAGCTGTGTGGCTCCAAGCAGCATCCTGTCGAGGGACCTGGGGGCTTGCTCCAGCAGCCCAGGACAGAAAAGGGTTTGGTGGAGGCTACAGATGGGAAGGGCTTGTGCCTAGGGTTCTTCTGTAGTAATCTTCAGGGGCTTTTTCTTCCCACTGGCCTCCAGAGGCTCAGACTTGGCT
Source organism: Enhydra lutris kenyoni (assembly GCF_002288905.1). Taxonomy (NCBI): domain Eukaryota; kingdom Metazoa; phylum Chordata; class Mammalia; order Carnivora; family Mustelidae; genus Enhydra; species Enhydra lutris. The sequence continues at coordinate 5,975,646 of NW_019154152.1, forward strand.
GGGAGGAGGGAGGGGTCACATCCCTAAGCCCAAAGGACCCTCAGGTGGGGAGTAGGGGAGGCTTGGTCTGTGCCGTGGAAGAGGGGTGTCCAGGTCACAAGCACAAAGGGGAAGCCCGAGCTGCTGAGGTTACACAGATGACTGAACTTTGGGGCTCTCCCTCTACCTGCTGAGGGTTGAAATGGTGTATTTATGTGCAAGGGGACATTCAGAGGGGGACTTCATTCCTCATGGGTCTGCAGGGGTTGAAGAAGAGGATTGCTACCCCTTGATCTAAGGGGTAGAGGGTTTATATTTGCAAAAGATCTGTCATTTCTCAGTTGGAGCCCTGGGCTGGACCTCTCATAATTCCAGATTGAGGATGGTAGGACCTAGACACTGCCACGGTTTGACCTGCTTTGGTAGAGACACAAAGATGTAGATGCCTGGCGATGTGTGGCATGGGCCAGCAACCAGCCAGACTGAGGTTCCCATCTCCAGGAAGCCTGCTGTCTGCATCAGCCCCCTCTGGCCAGCAGATTCTTACCAATAATATCCGGATAGATTCCGCTCAGTTTCTTTATTCATTAACTGAACTGATAGTTAAGAAGTGATTTCTATAGGGCTAAGTGCTGGAGACACAGTGGTGAATAAGACAGGACTCCCAAACTAGGCCCTCAGGGCACTTTCATTCTTACGAGAGAGACCGATCATTGTCTTAAGTACAATCACACACACACACAAAACCAAAAAACCTAAAACAATTATAAATTATGCTTACAAACTCAGAAGGAAATGACCAGGGAGTCATTTCAGTAAAGAAATAAGGTGATCAAGGAAAGCCTCTCTGAGGAGGTGACATTTAAGCTGAAGCCCAAGGATGAGAAGGAGCCAGCCACACGAAGAGGCAGAGAAGGGTGTTCTGGGAACGGGGGGGTGGGGTGGGGTGGGGTGGGGTGGGGTGGTGAGGAAACAGCATGTGCAAAGGCCCTGAGGCAGGAGGGAGATCTGGAATGTGGCTGGTGCACACTATGGGAGGTGGAGGCAGGGGCCAGACTGCATGAGGATATCATAAGCTTGTTGAAGAGGGTGGATGTTATTCTCAGCCCACTGGAAGTTATGGAAGGGTTTCAAGCTGAGCAGTGACCTGACCTACTTTGTTCTGAAAGATTTCTGTAGCTGCTGTGTGGAGAATGGATTGTAGACAGTAGACATGAGAGGCTGGTAGGGAGCTATGCTGATAGCGTGGCGAAAGATGATGGTGGCTCCGGAAATGGAAAGGGGAGGCAGTCTGGGAAGTGGGAGTCAGCAGTAGGGAGTGAGGATGACGGAAGGCCTGAGGTGACTCTGAGTCTCTGACCTGAGCATCTGGGTGGGTGATGGTGTTAGTGTGATGAGAGGAAGCCTGGGGTATGGGTAGAGGGGCCAGGTTTCAGGGAGGAGAGATCGAGTCCTGTTTTGGACCTGTTGCTTTTGAGGTATGGCTGAGACCTTACAGAAACAATCAGAGAGCTGGGAGAGCAGGCCTGCACTCATCCTGCAGACAACTGAGCAGTTAACTGAAGTGTCATTCCCCGTGACAGTCTCCAAAGAGCACTTGCAGCTTCCGACGTCTCTGAGTCCCCCCTGCCCCGAAGATTGGCAGAGAACCGTGTGTCTCTGGGGAGCTGCTTCCATTTGCACCTGCTCCAGGGCATCATTTGGGCCCCTGCGTGGTCTAGACTGGGTCCCCAAAAGCCCTCACCAGCCACCAGGCTGTGCTCGGTTTGGCTTCCCTCAACAGTGAGGGCCTGTGAGATGTGCGTGGAGACAGCTCAGCCCCTTCACCTCCAGACACTCGAAGGTCATGGCAGGGCCAGGCTTTAGGACACACCATTCCTAAGGAGGTTCGATCCCCTAAAACCTGCTGCAGAAATACACCCTCATAGGAAATGGCTCCTCTGGAGGGCACTGGGGCCCAGAGGCCTGTCCTGCCCTGATGTACCCTGCAAGCGGTGTTTAGAACTTTCTTCTTTTGGCAGTGACCAGATTGAGTCCAAGCAGAACTTCACTTTCCCCAATGCTTAGGAAAATCATGATGCCATACCACCAGAGCAAGGAGCTAGAGCACGAAGGGGCTGGGGTCAGCAGTCTGGGTCCCAGGCCCCCTCACTTAGCCACTCCTAGGCTTGCCATGGGGCAGGTTGTATGATTTCTCTGACCTCCTGGTCATCACAAAGATGAGCGTTCATGAATGTAAAGCACTTGGCACAGAGTAGGCAGTAAAGGCTATCATCCCGCTGTTGAACGTGACTGTAGCAGCTGCAGGTATACGGGGACAGCACTGCCGGGTGCTCCCACCAGCCCTACTGTGATGGGCTATGGACACAGGAAGGGACTTAACACTTTAGAGAAGGCAATTATTGCTGGACCTCCTTTCAGTTTCTTACCCTGAGTTGGGCCCCGTTCTAGGTGCCCCCCCCTTCCCTCATTCACACACCCGCCCCTGGCTGTTGATTGGGGCCCCCCCCCCAGCAACTGGATTCTGGGTCTGAAGCCCCCCGGTCCTCCCCTCACAGCTCAGCCCACTGCCCTGAGGACATGTGAGGACATGTGCCATCTCAGGGCTTCTTTGTCCCTCTCAAGGCTGCAATGCAGGCATCTTACATCTGCCGCTACACAGCCCTTCTGGTCCCTGTCCCCCTTCTGGCCCCACCTCTAAGCCCTTCCAAGGTCCCACAGCAGCTATAGCTTATAGCTCCTTTGGAACCACCAATGGAGCAGAAGGGGCCTGTGGCTCACCTGAGCATAGAGACTGTGCCCTGACATCATTTCTCCTGTTCTTAACCCAGGTCCTGCTCTAGGAGTGCTGCTGGCCCCCACCCCGGGATCATCCTGGCATCTAGGCCACAGAGGGGGACCCAGACGCTGCCCCAGTAAACGTTCCCCAACCAGTCTGTGCAGAGAAGCCATGGGTCGTGGGCTGGGTGAGAATCTGAAGTCCACAGTTGTCCAGGAGAGGGTTCAGTCCCTGCCCTGCAGCCTCCTAGCTGTGTGACCTTGGGTAAGGACTCGAACCTCCCTAGGCCTCTGCTTCCTCATCTGTTGAATGGGGGTCATCATTAGGACGTTAGAGTGAATCCGAGGATTCCCTGAGATCTCAGGTGTAGTGAGTACAGAGTAAATGGTGGGTTTTATGGAGAAGCCTCCAAAGTCTTGGTTGAGGCGTGTCCATCTCAGTTCTTTATTTTTTTTCTTGGAGGTGGAACGTATATGCAGTAAGAGGTGCAAGTCTCAAATGTTCAGTCCAACGAGCTTCTGCATTTACGTGCACCCCTTTAAACACCACCCAGATCAAGACCAGGACATTTCCAGTTCTTCAGCGGGCTTCCTCAAACCTCCTGCCCCGTGATAACATACACCATTATTCTGACATTTCTCACCACAGACCGGTTTTGCCTGTTTGGGTAATGCATAGAGATAGAATTATACCGTACGTAGCTTTTGTGTCTGGCTGGCTTCTTTCATTCAGCATTATGCTGTCCGATTCTCCATGTTGTTGTGTACCCGTGATCCTTCTTCTTCATGGCTGTGTGGTATTCCACTCTGTGAGCACACCACAGTGTGTTATCCATTTTGCTGTCGTTGATGGGCATTTGTGGTGTTTGAAGGTTAGGGCCGTTGTGAAGAAAACTGCTCTGGACGTCCTTGTACATCCCCTCTCATGGGCATATGCTGTCATTTCTGGTGGGGGAATACCTAGGAAGAGAATTATTGGATTGTAAGACATAGATCATTTTTCTTAGCTGATTTTTTAGAAAGATTTATTTATTTGCCAGAGAGAGAGGATGAGAGAACATACAAGCAGGGGGGAGCAGCAGGCAAAGAGAGAAACAGATTCTCCACTGAGCAGGGAGCCTGATGGGGGACTTGATCCCAGGACCCTGGGATCATGACCTGACCCGAAGGCAGACACTTAATCGACTGAGCCACTCAGATGTCCCTTAGCTGATTTTTTTAGGCCACTATATCAGTGTGCTTCATGTCCATACATTATACTTTTTGTCCATTAATTTAACCCTCAGAATAATTCTTTAAAGTGGGCTGTCCTCATTTAGCAGGTAGGGAAAGTGAGGCAGAGCTGAGAAGTGATGGAGCCAGAATTCAAGTCAAACCCGTCTCTCTGCAGGGCCCCCAGTCTTTGTGTCTACACCACCTGCCTCTTACACCAGCCCCTTTGAGGGGCAGTGCCAGGGCAAAAGGGACCAGTCCTCCAGTGAGTTGGCCACTGCTCCAGCATCCCTCCCCTGGACCAATGGGGAGTTGGAAGCCACGGGAACCTGACTTCTCTCCCTCTTCTCACGCAATGAGCACGCCATCTGCAAAGGGGTGCACGGAGGTGTGGTAATGAACGTGCTCTAGGTGGCTGTAGCCACGCGTTTCAACAGTTGTTCTCGTTGGCTTTTGATTCCAAATGAGTAGGAAATGCTATTAGTTCAGGCCTCGCCTGCTGCATGGCAAGGCCCTGGGATAGGAGTGCAGTGAGACGAGAAATTGTGGAGATAAAACTGGTGTGAAATGGAGGCCTTCTCACAAGGCTGGATGTGTCCGTGCGAAATGAAGTTACTTCTGAGAAAACGAGATTTAAAGAGATTCTGCGGAATTAGATTACACTTTCAAATTTCCTTATTAAACAGGACTGATGCTGTGGAGGGGTCACTGGCTGGCTCTGTTTGGGACCCTCCTCTGCCCTTCCAGGCCCAGGTGTGGGCCCATGTGGGCACAAGCACCTTGCAGCTTGGCTATGACCCAGATCCCCAAAGACCGCAGACCCCGCCCCACCTGCAGCAGCTGGAGCGGGTGCAAAGCATGGGACTGCCTTTCTGGAGAATCCCCAGCAGTGCCCTGGGTCCTGTGTGGGTAAAACCCAGGGGCTCCCACTCTTCCGTTTCCTTGGGAAGGTGGTGTTGAGAACCGGGCACCAGGCCTCTTCCTCGTGGGTTTTGCTCAAATCAGAGCTCAATTTCGAGCGACCATCTACTTTTTGGAAATGTTGTGGGGTTTTTTTGTTGTTGTTTTTAAGATTTTATTTATTTATTTGACAAAGATCACAAGTCGGCAGAGAGGCAGGCAGAGAGAGAGGGGGAAGCAGGCTCCCCGCCGAGCAGAGAACCCGATGTGGGGCTCGATCCCAGGACCCTGAGATCATGACCTGAGCCAAAGGCAGAGGCTTAACCCACTGAGCCCCCCAGGTGCCCGGAAATGTTGTGTTTTAAAAGGCAGTAAAGGTGCTGTGACCACTTGTGTGTAGGTGTATGTAATACCTGAGCACGCCCGTCACGTGTGTGCGCGGATGCAGGGGTGTGTGCGAGCAGCTGCTAGATGCCAGCGTTGTGCCAGGCTGTGGGATGAAACCACTGCGGGGAAAATCGGCGCAGTCCCACCTCTCGTGGAGCTGGCGTACGTGCGTGTGTTTATGTGTCTGCACACGAGCACCTGTGTGCTGCTGTGCATGTTTGCAGGCGTGTCCTGAGTCTCTGTCGCTCTTTGTTTTAATGCCTCCCGCCTGGGGTCCACAAGCACCTCAAGAGGTTCGTAGCACACAGTCCGAGAGCATAGCCAATGAAGCTGGGGCTTGGACCCGGGATTCAAATCCCAGCGCTGTCCCATTCTACCCATGTGTCCCCTGACAGGTCAGAACCGTTCTTGGGCCTCAGTTTTCTCATTGGTTAAATGGGAATAAGAAGCCCCAGGGGAGCCCAGCTTCTGCCCCAGGTGGCCAAGATGCGGTGTGTGGAGACAGGTTTAGAAGCACCACTGAGACACATACAGAGATGATGAGAGCTGCCAAGGGAACACCCACCTGTGGCCCCTGGGGGGCCTTCCCTGAGCTGCCATAGTGATCCCTTCCCACGTGCTTGCCCATCAGCCAGGCGGCGCTGCTTCCTCCTACACGGGACTGTTCTTCGGGTGACGCTGGACTTGAGCCGGCGCCTATGTGACTTTAACCAGGGTCACATATCCAAATTCGTGTATTTGCCTCGAAGTTTGTGATCATCACTATTTTAGGGGACTGAGATGGAGCTGTGACTAAGGTCATCCCTTCCCCTGCGCCAGATAAAGTGACACTGATCAGGGCTAACCTTTGATTGCCGGTCCCGTCAGTCCTAAGCACTTGGCAGAGACTGGCTCCCTGATTCCTCACGGCATCTCTGTGAGATGCGGACTGTTTTCATACTCATTTGACAACAAAGAAAACTGAAGTACAGAGGAATTAAAGTCACACCGTCAAAGGCGTCACAAACCCAAACTGAAGGGTACTTCGTAGTCGGCCTGGGCTCTTCAAAATGCTAGTGTCTTGAAACACAAAGAGAGGTTTGGGAATTCTTCCACATTTAAACAGACTAAACCTAACAAGTGAAAGCGATGCAGGATCCAGAATGTTAGTTTGCCATAAAGGGTATTATTGGGGGAATCGGTCAGATCTGAATGAAGTCCGCAAGTAATAGTGTTAGATCAAGGATAATTTCCTGGTTGTGTTAATTGTATTGTGGCTACGTGAGAGAATGTCCCTGCTTTTAGGAAAAACACATCAAAGTATTTAGGAGTGTGAGCCTTCCTGTCTGAACCCAACTCGCAAATGAGTCAGGGAAAAAAATCCTAGGTAGCTGTATAGAGAAGGATAAAGCAAATATGGTAAAATGTTCCTATTTAGGGAATCTAGGCAAAAAGTGGACAGGAATTTTTTCTATTTTGCAACTTCTCTGAATGCTTGAAATTGTGTCAAGATAAAAAGTTGAAGGAAACAAGGGTCAGAACAGGGGGAGGGCATCCTGGGACGCATATTAAGAACACTCCCCAGTTTTCGTGTCAGTCCCCCCTGGAAGCCAGATTCTGCCGTGCCTCAGTATGCGTGACCTTGTTCTGTCCTCGCCACCATCTTTTTGGCTCCCCATTTCACAGAAGCAAGTCAGAAAGATGGGGGATTTGCGCCAGGCCCTCGAGCTCCTTGGGACAGTGCTCAGGCTGGAAAATAGGCTTTCTGACTTCAAGCTCTGTGCCCTGCACCTCACAGCCACTGCTGATTCTGACTTTGGGTGGCAGGTGGGATGCATAGGGCAAGGTATTTCTTCCTGGAGCCGTGGTGGAGGGAAGGTGCTGGGATAGAAGCAGACCAGGTCCATATGCAGGTTGGAGAGGGATATTATTCTAGGATTCTGCAGGGACCAGATCCCGCAGTGCCAAGCAGGACAAGCTAGCATGTGGGAGGGGGTCTCTGATGCCAGCTGGAGTTGCCAGCAGTGGCCGCAGTGGCGCAGGGCATAGCTGGGAGTGACCCAGGGCTGGGTGGGCTGGGCTTTGGCAGGTGGAGGACTGGCTTTGGAGGAGCTTGTGGGAAGTAGCAGGAGTGCTCCCCAGTTGGGCTAAGCCTGCTGTCCAAGCTGGAGGGAGGCATCAGGGGAACTGGGAGCTGGTGGGCTTGGCAGTTTGGAGAAGTTCACATACCCGATATGGGGGTGGGGCAGCTTGGCCTGGGATAGCTGGGCAGGGATTACTGGGGACTTACTTGAATCTGACGTGGCAGACCCCTGGGGGGTCCAAGTGAAGAGAAGGGCTTCTCTCCTGGCTGGAGAGTGGGTACAGGAAGAGCTGAATGACCTCTGGCAGTCCCTCCTGGTCACTGGGACTGTCTGGCTTTTCCCCAGATTAAAGAGCCAAGGGTAAGTGTCTGGCAGCCAATGAGTCAGACCCGGAGGCTGCCTCCTTCTCCTATCAGCCTGCCTGGCATAGAGGCGGGCTGGGGTTTGGCCTGCCTCCCCTCGAATGGCATCCCCCCCACACCCTGAGATGTAGGGGTAACACATGGACTATATGAACTGGTTTATTTTGTTGGGTCCCGCGTGTGTCTGAGCGTGTGCCCATGCATGCGGGCAGGCTCAAACATCATCCATTGTAAAATATCAGTGTTTTCATGGGTGAGTAGTAATTACTGGGTAATGCTTTAAAACCTTTCCTGAAGGAGCGCAAAGCTGTTTTTTTTCTAAAGTCAGGAGTACATTAAAAGGATTACCATGTAGATTTGATTTTTAGATAACACTAAAATGGATCCCAAATGGACTTCAGCAAAGGGATGCTATCTCCTTAATGGAAAGTGCATGGCCCGAGGCTCAGCTCCCAGAGCCAGGCAGGGAAGGGAGGGAGGGAAGAGGTGTCTGCAGGGCTGACTGGCGGGCTGGCTGGGGGTTGGGGAGGCAGGGTGGTGAGGGCAAGCCTTGACCCTCTGGGGAACATCTCACTCCATTTGGGGAACAGGAGAGATGCCCCCTTTAAACCTCTTTGCCTTTTCAGGAGTGTTTTCAGGTCTGCTGAACTAGCCCTATGAGAGAGCAAACACAGTGTGGGTGCTCGGTAAAGAAGGAAGGAGTGAGTCATACTTCTCCCAGGACCTCAGCCTTTCTAGGCAGAGAAAGCCCAAGGTCCCTGTATGTTCTGGGAGCTCCTTAGCCAGGCTGGAGTTGTGTGTGTCGGACACTGTTCTGAACGTCAGACACTGTTTGGCAGAAGCCTTGTGGCTTCTTAAGAGTTCTCCAGGGCCCAGGAAACAGAGTTCCCAGGCCTTATGGAGCCCTGCCGTGGGCCAGAGCCAGCCCAAGCATGGGCAGGGTGCAGAGGACCTGGGCTGGCTTGTGGCTTTGCTCCTCACGGCCTTCCTGGGTCCTGTCAGTTCCAGGCCCAGCTAGTGCTACAGATCACAGCTCCGTAGGCTCTGCAGCTAGGCGTGCTGGAGCCTCAGCTCTAAAGGCCAGCCTGTCCAGGAGCCATGCCAGACCTCTCTTGGGGAGGGGGGCTCGAGCTGCTGCCTGTCCCCGTCGTAAGGGGAAAACCAGCCTTGGTGGGACTATCCTAGAGACCCGGCCTGAGATTTTGCAAGTTGGTGAGTGTGTACTTATAGCTGTGCTGGCTGGGTATTCCCTCCACAGGACCCAGGGACAGTCATTCCAAAGACCTCCTCACATCCAGCTCTCCATACCCCTCCCCCATTTTCCCTCACCCTGTAGGTCTGGCCTTGGAAGGAACTCTTCAGAGCTCCCTTAGCTCTCAGGGCTGCCTGCTCCCCAGCTGGCTCCCGCGGCCTCCTCAGTGCTCTGTGACCAGACTGGACCCTGGCAGAGGAGACACAGGCAGGCCTGAGGACATAGTCATCCTCAGCCTCATCACTCTCAGACCAATTAACCTTTAGAGCTGCATTAAGGAAATTAGGCAGCAGGCATACCAGCTAACAGGCCCTGCAGGGACTGGAGGAAGGAGGAAGGAGAGTCCACTGCCAGTCAGTGTGGCGTCCCCTCTGCTGTCACCTGTCCTGCTCCTGGGCCCTAGAAGGCCACCCAAGAGAGGTCTGAAGAGGCAGCAAAGCACAGCAGCAGGGAGGACCCCCGGAGCCTGCTGGATGATGAGTGGCTTATACTAGACCTTACCTTCAGACCTGTGCCTCAGTTTCCCCACCATTCCTTGGAGCATTTGCCTGGAAGAGCTCAGAGGGCCCTTCTGGCCTGACATCTGTGGATTCTAAGGCTGAGGTCTCGTGGAGGCTGCTTATTTTCTCAAGTCTGAGGAAGGGTCAGACACCAGGAAGAGGGAAGGGGAAGGAAGCCACTCCAACTCTGGGCTGAGGGCAGTGAGTGGAGGCAGGGATAGGAGGATAAGAGGGATACCAGGGAGAGGGAACTGAACCCAGGTACCCTAGAGAGTGCTGGGGTCCCTTGGAGAGGTTGGGGCCAGGAGGAGGGCAAACTTCATGGGCTTGGTGGAGAGTCAGGGAGGCAGGAAAGGGTGGGCTCTTCCCTCCAGAGGGGACTCCTCTGTGCTCCTGAGCCTTGGTCAGGGAAGGTGCACCGCCACCCCCACCGTCTTCATGAGGGGTTCTCAGGCAGCTCGTACAGGTGCCCCACACCTGCCCCAGTCCTGGGTCTCGACTCTGAGACTCCCTGCATTTCACTCTAATCAGTCTTTACCACAGTCATGCCTCAGGGCTCCGTGTTGGATGTCCAGACTCAGGATGACCTCTGTCCCCACCTCCTCCTTGCTGTTACTCCCTGCGGTCACTGCTTGTGCCCCCGTGGCCTGGGGCTAGGAGCCTGAGTCTCTGTGCACACGCACGCACGTGCCTACACGCTAGGCCTGTGTGCATGGGGTGTGCGTGAGTGCACATACTTACCTGCTGGGAGCTCACCTTCTCCTTCCAGTAAACTCCATGCTGAAATTCCTAGCTTTTGTAGTTTTTCTTGTATGTTGAGAGGCATGCATGGGCCCTGGGGGTGGGGTGGGGGGAACCCCATGGTTCAGAGACTGTGTCCTGGTGGGCTGAGCAAGGGTTCAGAGACTCAGAACCTCCCCAGCCTCAGGCCAGGGCAGGTAGGAAGTTTGAATCTAGCTGGAAGCATTGCTGAGGAGAGCCCAGAGGAGGCCAGGCCCTGCTGTCTCCCTGCTCCATCCGCGGGGACCCCCAGGGCTCCTGCTCCCCACTGGGAGTGTCGTGGGGTATCCCACACTCTTCCTGATACCACCACAGTTCCACAGGAGTGAACCAAGAGTCTGTAGGCTGATTGAGGGTGAAAGGGTCCCAGGTACAAGTCTTGAGGTAGCTAAAAGATCTGGGAGTCGCAGTGGACCCAAGTCCACTGTGAGATTCAGTTCTTGGGGCTGCCGGAAGAGCCAGGCAGATGGGGCTGCATGAGGAGAGTTCAGGCCTCCTGACAAGCAGACCGCGCAGGAGGCTGTGGCCAGATGGGGACAAACAGCTCCGGGGCTAGGCCTTGCGGCCACATGTGTGCTGTGCAACCAGGCTGATGTGGGGTTCCGCAGGCTGCCTGCAGCTTCTGGAGGGACCTCTGCAGGCAGGGGGAACAGCCTGTGCCGTGTGGCTCAAAGGACAGGACCCCGGGGTCAGGGTCGGTGGGGGCGTGCTTGCTGGGGAACAAGTGAGGACTCTGGGAGTCCCCACCCTGGAGGGGGCAACAGGTAGAAGCAGTGGGCTCCCATTCCTCGAGGGGATGGGCCCGAGCCCTGGAGCCACAGAGTCAATACCGTGTCGGTCCATCTGTTGTCCATCCATCCACAGGCGTGCCCATGCTCTCCGTCCAGCCCAAAGGCAAGCAGAAGGGCTGTGCGGGCTGCAACCGCAAGATCAAGGACCGCTACCTGCTGAAGGCACTGGACAAGTACTGGCATGAGGACTGCCTCAAGTGTGCCTGCTGCGACTGCCGCCTGGGCGAGGTGGGCTCCACCCTCTACACCAAGGCCAACCTCATTCTGTGCCGGCGCGACTACCTGAGGTGCGCCTCCCGCCGGCCCCAGCCCCCCACCCCACCCCCAGGCCCTGCGTGGCTCTGCCCCTGCCTCTAGACCCAGGCCCCGAGTGCTCATCCCTGACCATCCTGGCCCGGCCCTGCTCCCCCAGATGTCCACAGAGCCCCAAAGGCAGAGCCACACTGTCAGCTGCTTGGCTCAGCGCCCAGCACAGGGCCTGAGCCAGCCTTTGTGACCGTGGGACACCTGAGATAAGTTTCCCAAGGGTACCAGCCTGGCTCTGCCTGTCTTTGTCAGGTGCTTCTGACCCACCCTGTCCCTGGAATCTGGGAGGAGACACCTCAGAGGCCTTCCAGGACCAGGTGGTCAAGCTTTGACTTCCCTGGGCCCCTCCTGCCTGGTGAAGTCTCCTTGCCTCCTCTTCCCTGTGCCCAGCGGGCCCTGGCATTAGACACCTGGGTGCCTGGGGCATCTGGCAGGTAGCCAGACCCTGGGAGAAGGACCACTGATGTTGGAGCTTAAAGACCTGGGTTTGAACTAGCTCTGAACCCTCTAGCTTCTGACCTTCTCCAAGCAGCAGTTTGTCCCTCCGTGAATAGTTAATTATGAAGACGAAAGCTTCCCCAGCTCGCATTCCTTGGAGCTCTAACCCGCCCTCCCCCCACAACCTAGATCCTATTCCCTGGGGCTGTCTCCCCCAATTAACCCTCCCTTAGGCCATTTATGACATCAGCAAGGCTGGAAGGAGGCCACAAAGCGGGGGCCTTGGCTGAGACCCAGCATCTACATTTGGCTGGGTGGCCGAGGCCGGGCCTTGCGAGGAAGGAAGGCCCATTGCATTAATTAATAGGTCAGGCAAGGACTTCACGGTGGGCCTCCCACTGCTCAGGTCTGGGCCATGGTAGTGGGCAGGGTTATCAGCAGATGCTGCCTTACTTTCAGGAAGAGCCTAGGGTTTACCTGCCTGCACCTCCTCTTTGAACTTCTGCCTTCAGCCAGAAGTTTTTTAAGTATCACAATAATCTAGGACCTGTGTGACTCAGTGCTCCTTGCTGGGCTGGAGGAAAGGGCTGAGGCCAGGAGGAGGGGCTAAGGAAGGATATTTCTGGGGACTCCCTCCTCGATGACCTCCAAGTTGGAAGATTTCGGACAGCCCCGGGGGGCTGGACCTCCCAGGTTGAGGAGAGTTGGCATACCAACACAGGGGTCCCCGGGACCTGGGCGGCAGAGGCCACAGTGTAGGATGGACTCCTCAGCAGAGTCTAAGCACCCACACGCATTCTGAGCCCTGCCACCTACTGGAGCTGAAGGTATTGTTTCTGGGCTCTGGCAGAGGCCAAGGAATGGCTTTGGGGCCAGGTAGGTCAGTGGGCTGGGGCGGGGCTGGGGCTTCCTGGGGCAGCTCCTCCCCAGAGAGGCCTCTCCGAAGGCTGCCCCCCTGCAGCCACTGGGGGCAGTGAGGCCCCCCCTTGGCAGGCAGATGTTGCAGCCCAGTCTTTGTCTTCCTTAATCTGAGCCACCAGGCAGCTCAGGCTGATGAATAATGGAGCCAAGCTTGAGCAGCAGGCGCCTGGGCTTGCGCTGGACAAATCAGGGATTAGGGGGTCTCTCGCCTGCCTCTCAGCCCCCTTGCCTCACTTGGGACTTGCTCAGCCGGTGTGCAGAAAAGAAGCAAAGGGGAGCCTGGGTGGGGGCTTCAACCATTGGGATACCTGGCCCAAGACTTGCCTACATGGAGAGAAAGTGAGCGCCCCATCCCAAAGCTCTGCAACCAGCAGCTAGGAGGAGGGAATGCCTGTGTGAAAGAGGCCTTGGGCCAGATGGCCTTGGAACTTTCTTTGGGCATTTGTCCTTTTTTAGAAGCATCTTTGAGCAGGATCACCTAGTCCAGAACCCCCTTTTGAAAAAGGTTATGCTGAGATCCAGGAAGAGGAAAAAGGAATTTAGGCAAGTCACCCAGTGAGTTGGTTGCTGAAAAAGACCACCCCACAGGGTTGTTGTCGAATTAAATGAGTTGATCTCCGTACAGCCCTCAGAACACAGCCTGGCACGTGGCAAACACACTCAGTAGAGGCATTCACTAAGTGGTCCAGGACTGAGAACTTAACCGAAGTTTCCACAACAAGCCTGCAAAGAATGCTCTTCAGTCTCCGTTTCATAGTCAAAATAAAGGAGGCTCAGAGAGACCCAGGACCTGCCTGAGGGCCAGTGGACTGCCCCTGAGTTCATGCTTGTGTGACTCAAGTCCTTGCTCATGGCCCAGCCCAGTGTTCTTCCACTGGCCCTAGGTCCCAGTAGCCCAGCCCCAGTGGGAGCCTGGGAGGGGGATCTTGTCAGTCCAGCCCAGAGAAGGACAGTGTCACCCAACCCCTGAGCCCCTACACTGCCCTCCGTGGGTGGCTGAACTGATTTCTCTGAAGCCCAATCTCTTAGCAGAATCCAGAGGCTGCCCTCTGTGTTCCTTCCCCCTTGCCTAGGCCCACCTGCCAAGCACCCAGGAGTAGGGCCCTGCAGGGCCCTGGGTAGAGGCCGCTCCTCTGTCCCCCAACCCTGAGCAGCCCCTGAGCCCTCTGCACCCTACACCTGGCAGGCTTTTTGGCACCACGGGCAACTGCGCTGCCTGTAGCAAGCTGATCCCAGCCTTCGAGATGGTGATGCGGGCCCGGGACAATGTGTATCACCTTGACTGCTTCGCTTGCCAGCTCTGCAACCAGAGGTGAGTGCGTACCTAGAGCAGACCCCAGCTGCTGCCTGCGGGGCCAGCGCACGGCGGGCACGTGCGTGCAAACATGCACGGGCTCACATGTCGTGTGGTCATGAGCATGCATGTGCATATGTGTGTTTCGTGTATGCCTGAGCCTCGTAGCTGGATGTGTGCCCTCTGGCACTGTTGTGTATGTGTTTGGAGGGCCCACGTCTGTGTGGGTGTGATGGGTCACGCATGTACGTGCTTACTGTGTATGAACATCGTGTCATGCGCGTGTGTGGATTTTTAAACGTGCATGTACAGGGCAGGCGTGCGTGTGCTGTGCGCACATGACAAGTGAGTATGAACATGCACACGTTCAAATGTGCCAGGGGTCTACCGGGCCATACGTATGTGCATGTTTCTACATTTCAGTGAGGAGTTCCTGTGCCTGGAAGGGAATGCCCTGATGGGAACAGCTACTCACTCCTGTGAGTCTGGGTCCAGCCCAGCCACTTCCTGACCCTTACACCATGTCCCAGCCCCATGGGAGGCCCCAGGGACCTAAAGGGCCAGAACCTCTCAGCCCTGTCTTGGGGGCCTAACACTGGAAGACAAGCCCTTTTCTCAGGAGCCCCCATGACAGGAAGGGGCTCCTCCAAGTGTTCCCAGAGGATGAGGTCCAGAGGAATCTATAGGGAAGGCCTAGGGGGATCATGGGGGCAGGGGCGGGAGGGGGGCTCAGACAGACCTGAGGCTAAGAGGGCTTGGTGAAGTTGCAGTGCCACCTGGTGGTGGGATTGGGATCTTCTGGGACTGAGCCTATGACCCAGGGGTCTGGCTGAAGGCCTAGCCACCCTGGGGACATCTTTGGGGAAAGAGCCTAATCCTCCCATACTTTAGAAGGACGGAGGGGTGGGGGGTGTGGGCGGGTGGCAAAGCAAGGCCTTCTCTGGGTGGGAGGGAAGATGGTAGGACAGGGTCACCTCCTTCTGGAAGGATGTTCCAGGAAACCTACAGATTCTGTTCAAAGGAAGAGTTTCACTGAGTCATCCTCTTAAGTTGGGAAAAGGAACAGAAGGATAGAAAAATCAACCATTTTACCCCTTCCTCCTCCCCCATTTCTACCTTTCTCCACCTGTCTTCTCTCTCGGTCTTTTTCTGTTTCTTTGTCCTTCTCTCTCTTTCTCCCTCTCCGGGACTGGGGTAGGATATTCCTAGAGCTTCCCACCAACCCCACCCCTCCAGGGAAGACCCAACTATGGCCCAGACTTGTCCATCTGTCTGTCCTATACCCCACACTACAGGGCCTAGATGAGGACTGGGCTGACCCAGGGTGATTGACCAGGTTTGCTATGAGACCTTTAAGGGATCCCTTCTGGAAAGTTGAAGGAACAAACTCTCCAGGACCTCAGTTCTCACATGTCTACCTCCTGGGCTGGGCTGGGGCCTGTCTGGAGCACCCACCATCCACTGGGACCCCTCCATGGCCTCTCTCTCCTGCTTGGATTTTCCAGATTTTGTGTGGGAGACAAATTCTTCCTGAAGAACAACATGATCTTGTGTCAGATGGACTATGAGGAGGGACAGCTCAATGGCACCTTTGAATCCCAGGTTCAGTAATGCCCAGCGCCTGGCCTCCAGGCCCATCTGTCCGTCTGCCTGTCTGCCCGTCTGCCCGTCTGCCCGTCTGCCCACCCGCCTGGCCGGCCAGCCACTCTCCTGCCGATTAGAACTCCTCCGTCCTCGATGGGAGGGACGGCCCTTCCTCTGCTGCCCGTCTGTGTGTGACCCCTCCTGGGGCCAGGCTGGGCCTGTACAGTCTGTCTTCTGTATATAAATGGGAACATTTATTTTATGAGAAATGTAATGCGATTTTATTACTGGCGTGGATTAAACTTATGAATGTTTCCGGGGAGGTTACTGTGCATTGATCGCCTGACTGATACAGACCTGGGGGTCCCTCTCCTCTGCTTGGGAGTGGAACAGGGCCCTCTCCTGGGCTCCCTAAAGCCGGGCACAGAGCAGGACCTGGGGCTCCAGTGTGTGCTGTTGATGGGCAGGGTAGGGGAGCTCCAGGTGGGCTTTAGGGGGTAGAAGCTAGAGGGAAGGGGACAAGCCCATGTATCCCACAGCCAGAGGTGGGACCGGGGGTGTCCTCCCCTCCTCCTGGAAGAGCCTATACCCTGGCTCCCAAGATAAAGAGAAGCAAGATGAAACCCTCCCTTCCCTGGGTTCCTGTGTGGCCTCCCTCCACTGAGACCACCAGCCAGGAACCCAGCCTTGACCTGTTCCCATAGTAAGACCCCGAATCCCGAGCCTCCTACTTTGGTAATACCTTTCACAAACCCCTCTTCCATTTCAGGGTGATGGACAGCCTTTGCTGTCTCCTCCCTGAAGCTTGGGCCTGTCCTGGGGCCCGACTTTCTGCGCTCCTGGGTGACCAAGAACAATCTTGTCGGCCTGTATTCAACCCACGCAGGCTAGAGGCTTTCATTCATTCATTCAGCAAACCTTAATCCACTCTGTCTCATCCCCGTGCTGCAAGCACCAGCCATGCGGATGAATCATGGATCGGACACAGTCCCTGCCCTTGAGAAGGAGGGAGAAAGCCAGGAAAGCAAGCGGAGTCCAGCACAGTGGGGACGAACCCCACAGGGAAACCTGTGACGGGCCAGTGGCCTTCCGCGGACCACCACCACTTGTGACAACCGTGGAGAGTCAGAGACAGCCCATCCAGTGGACACACGCAGTCAGACAGATGTGCATGCTGGCAGGCAGGAGGCCTGGACACACAAGCGGACGGGTGTGTAGGCAGGAGTAGGCGGGGACAGCCATCCAGCCAGATGCCCAGGGCATTTTCCATGCCCCACTGGGCAATGAATGGTATGACAAATAGGGACTGCTTGGATCCAAAGCCTGGATGGGGAAGGCTGTGTGGACAGGCTTCCTCACCACTGTCAGGCCACTTGCTCCTCCTTCTCTGGGGACTGTTCTCACCCTGGACTTGGCCCAGAGCCCAGGGTGGATGGAGCCTGCTCACTGCTTCCAGCTCTGCCTGCTCCTAGATGGGGAACTGCGTGTCACCCTGCCCCAGGCCTGCTCCTCCACTGAGAGTGACGTGGGAGCATGGCCGGGCCTTTCGGGCCCTGGGAGCAGGCTTCCTCCCCACATGGTGGTTTTGTGGTCGGTGGCCCAGTCCGTGGGCAGGGATCACTAGGGCCAAGGATCTTGGCGCAGGGGTTCTCATCTGTGGGGTGTCCCCCTCCTGTGACAGAAGAGTGGCAAAGAGCCAGGTGGCCTGGCTGCAGTGGGGTTTTTGTGTGATGTGTCTGATGTGACTCGAACTGGGGAGCTGTGTGTGGCAGTGTGAGATGGGGACCGAGTCGGAGTGCGTAAATTTGAGGACTGGAGTCTGTAGTGAGGAATTTTCTCCCTCAGCTTGGAAAAGCGAATCATTTTCCTGATTGGTAGCAGAACTCCCTACCCTGTGCCAGACCCTCCCTGGGCCCTCAGGCCAAGGAGGGCTGTCCCCACCCCTGGGCCCCCAATTCCTAACTTCAGAGTTTACTGCAGATGAAGTTGTAACACAAGTTAATTACATGGTTATCGAGAGATAACGGAGCCACTCGAATGCCGTTTCTGGGCAATTACAATTGTTTCCAACAGAGTTCCCATATTGCAGCCCTGAAATAACATGTCGTTTTGCAGTAATTATGTAATTAACTTGTCTCACCGCTCTAGGTTGCACAACAATTAATTCACTCACAATGAGATAGACTCCGCATCAGGCAGCCGGCCTCTGGAAGCCCCCGAGAGCAGAGCCGGCCTTCTAGGAGGACCCCAGCCCTCCTCTGCCCACCGCAGACCCTGCTGGGGGTTTTCCCCAGTTCAGCATGTGGTGGAACGTGCCAGATCCAACACCAGGGCCCCGCTTAAGCCTGTGTCGTGGTCCCCGTCCAGGATGGGGGCTGATCTGTTTCCCAGGGCAGCTACGAGGCAGAGATCTATACTGTGAAGTGCTGTGCTTACAAAAGCTGGGGTCACTATAACAGATGTCCTGACCTGCTGAGTGGGAGACCCTTTGCCCAGGAAGTCCCACAGCGGTCCACAGGTGCCTCCAAGAAGAGACCACATGGGCCTTGTGGACATGTGGCTGGTGTGGAACCAAAACGAGGGCAGGGGAGCACAGAGGAGGCCAGGGCCTTCTTGTAGCAGGCAGCGGGGCCAGGCTGCTGTGGCTGCTTGGCGCCAGCGATTATGCACCTGGGGAGTACCCCAGGGGCTCCCAAGAAGAGCCTGACACGGTGGCGGTTCAGTGAAGGGCATGAGTGGCCCTGACCTGGTTCTCCTTGGGGCTGCAGCCCCACAGAAGACGAGGGTAGGGAGAGACAGGAAGCATCAAGCATGGATAGCTGGAGGCTGCAGCAGCTCGAGCCTCAGCCCAGGCCACGTGGGTGGTGGCATTGTGCACGGACGGGCATCATATGGTAGCCAGGCATGGCCCTCTTGTCCTCCAGCCAGCCCGCGGGACCCCATCTTTCCTCCCTGCGTTCCTTGGTGGCCTATGTCAGAGATACCCTAATGAGGGGCCTGGGACCCATGGACTATGGCACCTGCTGATGCCCCGCTCCTTGGCCTGAAGCTGAACCAGGTAGTCCCATGTTTGGAAAGAAGTTCAGTTCTAATCTTGACAGTGCTGCATGGCCCATCATGAAATCTCTCTTCTCCCAGGCCTTGCCCCAGAAACTGCGCAGCACATCATGAGATGCACAGGAGCCAAGGCAGAACCCATGTGAAATTCCTGCCTAGGCAGTCTCATCTTTGAGACTGTTGCTTTTCTCCCTTAAAGCGGTCAGTGATCGTCACAGCCCGGCTGACTATGTTTGGCATGGAGTACTCCCAGCACCGCCCATCTAGGGACGCTGGCAACAAGTGAGGGTAGATTCAGGACAGACGCTTTGTACTGCAACTGTGCATTACCTTTAAAATTATAGCTGCCAAAAATGAATGACTAAAGATGCGCTGCTGTGAAGATCTGTTAGTCTAGAAAAATACTTGGTCAAGCCTGGTTTAATCATGATAAAATCATCAGATGAAAATCATCGGATAAAATATCATACACACACACACATATACACACAGCTCAAGAATGCTAGATGATCAGAAGCCCCTGAACAAGCCTCATCCCTGCACCTGGGGTTCATACTGCCTTGTTTCAACAAGGGCAGGAGTCTCTTGCCCCCCAGATCTCTGAGACTTCCAAGAGTCAAGTAGACTACCAATTGATAGCTCTTGAGCTCCCTCCAGTTGCTGCCATATTTGTTACCCAGCGATAGCCCCTCTTATCAGTTGGTCTGCCCCCAGCCTAGCAGCACCTCTGAGCTCCCACCTGCTCCTGCAGCCACGCTGAGCTCCCCTGAGGCTCCACTGGTCTCCACTCTGGGCTGGGGTTGGTGCTTACATGAGTTTCACATCACACTTCTTTCTGTGGTTTCTCCTTTTCACCACCTGCACCTGTTTCATGCAACAGGCGACCTCCCTTGCTGGAACTTGCCTCCAGACCCTCTCCTGGGGCTCAGGGCCAGACCTAGGAAGGGGAATGCAGGTGCTGCTGCTTAGGACATCCGTCAGGGTGCGGGGCAGAGCAAAGGGAGCTTTACTATGCAACTGCCGTAGCAGGAAGAGAAATAGGCTGGGGCCAGGTTTCAGGGAGGAAGGAAATCTGCAGCTCAGAGAGAGAAATGAGCTTTTAAAGCCTGTTTCCCGTGGAGGAAAATAGAGCTGGATTCAAATATTTTGGACTCTCCCAAATTATTTTTATTCCAGGGCAGCAGCCTTTCCCTTTATGAAACATGGTGAAAATTCTGTGCTGTTCCCCCCGATATGAATTTCTTCCTCTCTAGACCCCCCCAGGCTGCACACCTATGCAAGGCTTCTCGTGGGTGCCTCATGGACCTCAGTTCTCTGAGCTTACGTGCTCCCAGCGCAACACAACAGCCCAGTCCCCAGACTATGCCAGCGGCACTGGGTGTTGCAGACCTTGTGGCCTTTGCAGGAAAAGCGTGAGCCCCTGAGGGGCTTAGGAGCCTTTTGGCTGCTGGTGGCACTGGGTTGGGGTCTCTGCTTCTTTGGTCCTCTGCCTTCTCCTGGGGTATAACTAGATTCCGGAGAGGAGCTGGTCCAGGGGCTCCTGCCTGGGGCTTGATTTATTCTCTTACCTTTGGGTGAGGTAAGAGTCCAGGAGCAGAGTCCGGGAGCCCCCAGGAAACCCCCTGGGGTTTCCTACAGTTCTGGCAAGTTCAGTTTTGTCTCTCAGAGTCTGAAGGTGCTGGGCAAGAGAGGCAGGAACGTTCCTGGCACACCTGTTGTTGTAACAGGTCTCCCGGCTGCCCTTGGGGAATATGGGGCTCTCCCCACAGGGGGTCTGAGGGCTCTCCGGAATGACTCAGGATCCCCTCCTCCTGCCTCCCTCCCAATCGGCCGGCACAGCTTAGGGATCAGAGATGGCGCGCTTACCTGAGACAGGAATGGGGAGAGAGAGATGAAAGAGAGTAAACGAGGAGGGAAGGAAGGAAGGAAAGGGGAGACAGAGACAGATGGGAGGAGATGAGACGGGCCAAGAGAGCAGGGGGAGAAAATGGGCAATAGGTCTGGGAAGAATCTAACTGTGAGAGGTGTGGGGAGAGGACAGCTGTGGCGGCAAAGGGCAGCATGGCATGGCGTTGACTTGTGACCAGGAGCCACATTACGTGGATTCAGACCCGTCACTCCTCTGCGTGGCAGCTGCCCAGCATCCAGCAGCTCACTTCACGCCCATCTTACAGAGGAGGGGTTCCCTCATCTTTACAAGGGGGATATGGTAAGACCTACTCGAGATTGCCCCGAGCCGAGCTTCAGAGGAGTCATCACATGCACGGCACCTCCCAATGGAGCTGGCTCACGGTGAACACCGGAATGTGTAGCTGCTGCTGGAGCACAGGCTTGACCCAACCAGCACTAGGTCTGTCGGTTCTGAGGCCCGAGGCCCTCCTGCAGGAGGCCTGGGCTCCCCACGGCAGCCACTTGCCTTCCTCCCAAGTAAGCTGCTCTCTGGAAGGGGCCCTGCACCCTGGGACTATGGGGGAGATCAGCCCAGCAGACCAACGGAACAGGCTTTCCTAAATAAAAACACGCCCAGCCCCTTCCAACTGCTTGGGAACTCCATTAGGAAGGTGAGATGATTATCCTCATCCCCATTTTATAGCTCAAGAAACTGAAGCTCTAAGCATCATTCTTTGAAGTCATAGAACTTCATCTGAACTTGGGCCAGGTCTGACTCCTGATTGCAGTCGGGGAATTCCCATGTGAAATGGACCCCTAGAGACTGCCCGTGCACAGGAGTGGGCCTGGGAGGGCACAGGTAGATGATGCCCGTGACAAAGCCCCTAGACGCCCCACCTTGTCTCCGTTTCTCTCTAGGGCCCACCCGCCCGCCAAGAACATGATCCTTGTGTAAGAGATAGAGAGACAAGAGAGGAAGAGTAAGTGACTCGGGCACGTCTCTCCCACATTGCACACCCTGCCTGAGCCTGTCCATGGGGTGAGGGGTTTCAGATGATGTCATCAGAGCAGTGTGGGCCGGAGCAGGGATCTGACCCGGCAGCTCGGCCAGTCCCTGGGCCAGAGTTTTATTTGTGAGGCAGGCCCCAGAGCACTCAGCCCGTCAGGAAGCCAACCTGCCGCGTGGCAGCTGTGGTGGTGGGTGCAGAGGAATGGAAATCCTGGTGGACAAGGCAGGCAGGGTCCTTCTCCGTGTGAGCTTTACAGTCTAGGAGGGGAGACCCATGATAAACAAAGAAATAGATCAATAACAAGCTAAAGATAGTGCGGAGAGATGGGAAAGAGACCTGCTTTATATAGAATGGGCAAGAATGGTCTTTTCTTGCTCACCTTTAGAGTAACCGTCTTCTCTAATGGGCTCACTTTGGTGAAATTGAGGCCCGGACAGGAAGTGATGGACAGGGGCACACTGAGACCAGCCTGGGTTAGGAGCCTGACCTTTTCTGGCCCTCAGCGCGACCCAGAGCTGAGTCTCCTGCATCCTGAGACCTTCATTCTCCAGGGGTCCCACATGGGCACACAGTGCACAGAGAAGAGAAAGGGCTGCTCAGCCCTGACGTCAGCTCAGTGCTCCTCTCCCTTTGTTTTCCAGGTTAACAAGAAATACTATTCCTTAAAATACCAGCACATTGGGCTTGGGTTCTTGGCTGCCATCACTAGTCTCCCTGCCCCATGATGCCACTAACTTGGGATATGTTGGCTGGGCCCACGGTTTTGGAGGATTGCAACCCGATTATTCTGAACACTCGGAGTTACTGCCCTCTGCAGAAAATGCGCCAAGAACACACTTTCTCTGCAGGCTCTGCATGACCAGTTTTCCAGGAAAAAAGAGGATTTGCTGTAAAAGCAGGAATTGGCAATGCCCAGAGGGCCAGGGGACAATGGGGTTGGCATGACCAGTCCTCCTTCCCCGTTCTCCAGACTCACTGCCTTCAGCCTGCTGGCCTGTTCTGAGGGGAGAGGTACACCAGGCTTAGGCTTAGCCCTGCTACTGGGCCTTCGGCTTCCAGGGATCCAGAGGGAAGCCAAGGCAATAGGTTTCTCATGGCCCTGCAGCCCAGAGCTGAGATGTGGCATCCCCTGTCTGCCGCCAACAGCATGTACCATGCATGAGGTGCCCCCTGGAGGAAGGCTCCTGCGATACTTTCCAACTTTACCCTGGGCTCTCATGCAGGGCTGGGGATTTCCAGAACACGGCTGACAGTAGAGCCCCTTGCTTCTAGGCTGGGGACACCAGGCCATCATTCACTCCTAGCCTCATAGTGAAGGAATGGAGGCACTTTGCCCAAAGTAGGGTTGGGTGGGCACTGGTTCCATGGGACTCAGGAGACCCTGGACACCTTCTCTAAGTTCCCATGGGCTGGCTGCTCCTCAGCCTGAGACTCAGCTGGCCCACACCTGTCCTTTACTTCCTCCCCTGCACCTGCCTACTTATTTGGGGCCTATTTGGAAGCTAATCCCTGCATTCATTATGTGACCCTTCCTCCTGTCCCTCTGCTTTCATTAGAGACAAGAGAGCTAATTACCAACCCCTCAGAGGCCCCACCACAGGCCATTTTAGAGTTGACACAGCTCTTTAAATGATTTAAAAATCCTATTTCCCTGCAATGAAATGGGCTACTCTTCCTTCCCTATTAAAACTAATTACTATGCACTTCCCATCCGAAGAGGGACCCTGCTCCTTGTCTTCCCCAGACAGTGGCTCCTCACAGAAGCCTTTCCAGGTGGCTGGGAAGGAGGTGGAGGCATCTGAAAATCTTCTCCCTCCAGCCAGACGTCCCAGTAAGTTCAGGAAGGCTCAAGCTGGAGAGTTGGATGGAGAGATGGTGTTAAGGAGGAGGGAGAAAAACCAGCCCTGAATGGTGACCACCAGCCCCTTTGGAGCCTCAGTGCTGGAAGAGTTCCCTGCCCAAAATCTAAGACTTGAACATGTCCGGTGGGAGGGGGAACTAGGTCAGGGCCACAGAGCTGTCGGGAGCTCTCCGTGGTCCTGGAGTTTTTGAGCTGGAGCTTTTGGCCTCTTGATAAGATGCACAGAGTGAAAGGGGTGGTGGAGAGCACCTCCAAGTATTATGACGTGGACTACGCCTGCAACAGCAGCACAGAAGCTCATCATCTCCAGAAGCAGCTTGATTCTATAAAGGGAGGCCCCTGCTCAGGCCCCTCTGACTCCAGGAAATGATGTCAACAGAGACCTTCACTGTGACCCTTGTATTTCCCTCTGCCCCCTGTCTGGGACCTACAAGGTGGAAAAACGAAATTTAAAAAAAAAAAAAAAAAAAGACTATCTACAAAGGGGTGGTCTTAATTTTAGCATCTATGTAAGCTTTCCTTTCAAGAATATAATTTGATTTTACAATTTAGCCATTATATTTATTTTAGATCACATAGGGGGATCCCCTAATATTTTTTAACTTGGGGCCTCTAACTTGAGGTCCATACTTCATCTGGTTCTGTTCATCAGGGGCTTTGCTACATGTTAGAGGTCACTCCCCTTCCCACATTCTGGGACCCCTTGAGTCCCCTCTCCAGGGACATGCTGCAGTGGGCTCTCACTACCTGCTGTCTTCCCACCCCCACTGACAGTGGATGCATAGCTATGTTTAGCCTGGAGCTAAAAGTGGAAATGAATATAAGGGGGAAGAAAGTAGCATGATCTGCCTTCTTGGGGACTGCAAGGCCCTGTAGGGCAAGTCCCAGGCTGTGCTCAGCCAAGCAGGACTCAGACTCTACCCTCTGCCTCTGCTCTTGTCTCTGATGGCCCTCACCACCAACAGCACTTTGAAGCATGAGGCACCATCTTCCTCTCCCCCTCTTGCTGCGCTCTACCAGTGCTGTAAACCTGGAAGCTTTGCCTTCTGGTCTTTTGCAGGGAAACAGGCAAGGATAAGAACTCCATACAGAGGAAGAGGCACAGATTCCAGAGTCCCACAACAGATGTAGGTTCCAGACTCCTGTCCAGTTCCATGGGTGATGTTTAGATCCCCATTACACTTCTGGTTGCCTTTATTCCCTAGAAGAATGCTCACATTTCCACCTACCTCCACCGCTTATCTATAGTCCCTTTGTGTAGCAAAACAATGCCCTTGGGCATAAGAGGCTTTAGAGGGAGGATATCAAGGGCTCCTTGCTCCCTGCACACTAAATTCCTGAGCTCATAGGTCTCTACCCTCTGGGAACTTAGCCCCAACAGGGGCTATGACAACTCCCCACACTAGAAAATGTTTCTGCTTATTAAATCAGCATCACCTCCTTTGCTGTACTGTGTCTCGAAGCGTCCCTGGGAGCACAGAGGTTATAGGTGAGGAAATAAAACACATCGGGATGTAGCTGGGTGGTGCGGAGGAGAGAATTGAAGTCAGCTCTTCTGCCTCTTGGGAAGGGGAGCTACTCTGTGGTAGCTCAGGCGCACATATCAATATAAGCAGCACGTGGCGAGAATGAATGGAAGTGTATTCTGTTGTGAGAATGCTGAAGGATGGGCAGCGCATGTGGAACAAAATACCTGAGAGGAAGGAGAGACAGGGTTGCTTGTTGCAGAAAGAGTAGCTGGAGAGATGAGGGAGGCCTTACAGGAATAGGGGAAGGTCTGAAATCTTGACTGGCTGGAACACAAGAGGGGACACTGGCAGGGGAGCGGGCTTGGAGTTGAGGTGGGGGGACAGGAATGCGAAGCTGAACAGAAGAGGTGAATCCTTGACGTGCGACACTCAGAGCTGTTCTAGGTTCTTGGGCAGGACGTGGCACACAAGTCCTCTGTTTTCTAAGTCATGGCCACTGTCAATATGTCTTTTCCTGCAGGCACACAGGAAGCCTCACTGGCCACCACTTATCAAAGTTCTGCCTTGGTAAGGGCAGTTCTAGCCTGCAGTGAAGAAAGAGTACCGAGAAAGAAGGGTTTTGGTGGTCCCAGGAAGCAGAATTATTTGAGCTGGGCCTTAGATTCATCTGGGTGGAGACACAGAGAAAGGACACTTCTGGCTGAGACAAAACCAAGTGGAAAGGCCCAGGGGTGGGACAGTACTAGGGGAGCTCTGGGTACAGCAGGTGCCCAGCTGCGCTGCTAGAAGTAGGGGAGGAGGTGACAAGCAAAAGGGTGTGGTGCATGGAGACACTGGATGGTCTCTGTCTTGGGAATTGGGCACGTGATCAAGGTAGGGGTACCCTTTTTGGGGAAGAACTCAGGACCAATAGACCCAAAAAGTTCTGCAGGTGGCAGAGTTCGGCACATGGAGTGACGTTTTTCAATGCCGTCTCTGCCAATAAAGCCAATTATAAGCAGAGATGACCACTCTGTTGGCTAGAAATTGCACATGACCTGGCCCAGAGCAAAGCCCTGTGGCCGGTCACTAGGTGCGTCCCCTCAGACTACTG
Source organism: Enhydra lutris kenyoni (assembly GCF_002288905.1). Lineage (NCBI taxonomy): Eukaryota > Metazoa > Chordata > Mammalia > Carnivora > Mustelidae > Enhydra > Enhydra lutris. The sequence continues at coordinate 6,001,573 of NW_019154152.1, forward strand.
TTATTTAGTGCTCTTTGGGGGCGGTTCTTCAAACAGTTGCGTAGTACCATGTCTGAGGCAGTTTTCCATCACAGGCATGGATGAGGTTATGAAAGAATTTATCAAAAGTCTGAACACCACAAAGCATCCCTGATAGCTCTCTGGTGCCCTAAGCAGAAAAAAAGTAGGATTGATTTCATTCATCCCTCCCTCCCTCTGGCCCTCCTTGCCTCCTTCTGTTCCTCCTTCCGCCCACCTTTCTCTCTGTCCATTGTATGTTGAGCATCTAATGCAGAGTAAGGCCAGGGAGGCACAAAAGGAATGAAGCGAAGTCCCTGCCCTAAAAAACCCTCACAGAAAGAAGGCGAGTCCAGAGCCAGCCTGCAGAAAAGTCCTAAGTCAGTGTGGTCGGTGTCCTGACAGCTTCAGAAAGAAGGCAGAGGAGGTGAGGAAGTTTCTGGGGAAGGACACTTGAACATCAAACAAGGGAGAATGAGCATAGCAGACAGTGGGGAAAGGCCCAGAAGCCGGAGAGGGTGGAGCTTGGGTGAAGGGTGGCCCTGAGCTCTGTGGGTCCACACACAGGCACAGAGGTCCTGGAGGAGGGTGGCAGGTCCCCGGTGGGGGCTCTCCTGCCTGCCTGGGAAGGTGGGGCTTTGTCCTTGAGGAACAGGAAAATATCAGAGCTTTGTAAGGGGAACAAGGCATGATCAGATCCGCACTCTTTGAAAGATCACTCTGGGGTGAAATAAAGAGAAAATCAGAGGGAGCAGACACCCACAGTGGGGACACCTGCCATTTCAATTGCCCAGGTGAGAAATGAGTTTTGCATGACTTCCTCCTCAGGAGCTCCTGCTGGGCTTTTTTTTAATTTTATTTTATTTTTGTATCCACTCAAAAACATATACTAGAACCGTCCTGGGGATGCAGAGGTGAAATGCTCCACTCTGCCATAGCTTCCAAGATCTGCTTTTTCCCTTTTCAGAAAACCCAGCCTCCCAGATCCCCTGTGAGGACCTTCACCCATGATCTGCTCCTAGGGCTTCTACTGGCACAGAGAATAAAATGGCCAAAGGAAAAATGTACACATGGGGCAAAGAATGTCTTATGAATTGAGATGGGCTGTGGCCACCTCCTCAGTCCCCCATTGCCAAGGAAGACATTGGGGGTCATAGAGAGATGAATTGAGAATGGTGCCAAAGGTCCCAAATGCCTCGGGGCAGGCAGGGGAGGTGTATTTTCTGTGAATGAAGGGTCCTGTGAAAGCAGGGGCAGAGACGAGTCAAACATGTTCTTAGCACAATAATTCCGGGTCATAGTTATTAGAGAGAAATAAAAATCAGGGTGCTGGGAAGCACCTGCATTTCTCTGGTGAGAATCAGCTTGTTGCAGTGGTGAATTTCTCTTAGCTCTCTCCAGGAGGAAGCAGTGTGTGTCTGGTTGAGAGACTGAACTAGAGAGAGTCAAAGCGTGAACATCTTCTTCTCTCTCGTGTAGACAAGGGAGCATGTCCCTGAGACACCCTCCGTGGTGGACATCTGGTTAAGTCCCAACCCCTGTTCCGCAGATGATCGGTCTAAATGGAAAGGGTGTACCATTATCAGTGTAGGGCGAGTAGATATCCAAGTCATCCCGAGCAGACGAAGAACTTATATTTTTGATTGGACAAGAGGTTTTTCTTTCTTTCTTTTCATCTGTGAATAAGGAAACAGGTAGCTCTGTTTGCCACTGGAAGCATCTTAAGACCACGAAGGGAACCAGGAAGGCTGAATGACACTGAAGAAACAGAATGGAGGAATGGGAACCTCCTAGGTCCTTGACAGCTTCGTTAGGCTGCTGGGAGTTCATACTTGGTGCCCCGCCATACTTCCAATGTCCCTGTTCTTTAGGTCCCTTGGAATCAGGACTTGCACTAACTTTCTGTTACTTACAGCTCAAAGCATCTTTACTAATATCCGCTCCAGAAGACTCCAGAGGTGAAGGTTTGTTCCCCCTGCGCCCCCTTGGTGTGGTACAGGAGCTTTTTGGCTGCATAAAATGTCATGCCACCATCGTCCAGCTTCCCATATTGATTTCAGGTGCTTAGCTGAACCCCTCAGCAGAAGAACTGCTTACACCCCCATCCTCTGTGTCAGACCTGGAGAAGACACTCAGAGAAGAGGCAGGACCTTTTCCTTTGTCCTCAGATGGAACACTGGCGCTGCTTTTGGGTATCACAGCCTGGGCTTTCCCGACATGCGCAGCTCCCCAGGCCTGAGGGTTCAAGGGCCAATTTCCTGATTTTCGTCTCAAGAGCATATCATCAGACCCATGTGTGTGCCTCCCCCGAGGGCCAGAAAGGAGAGCCTTGAGCAGCAGGTTCTCTCCATATGTCGCAGTTCACTCAATCCCATCGAGCCCCACATTTCACCCGCTCCCTGACCCTGTGTCTTGAAGGGAGGAGCCATGCATAGGCAGGTAGCTCCTGGGAATCCACTGTGCCAGGCTAAAGCCCAGTGGAAGCTCGAGGGCAGTGTCCCAAGGGCTCAACTGGCAGGCAGGCAAAAGCCAGAAGCTGCTGTTCTCCTTCCCTCGGGCTGAGGTATCAGCTAGGAAGGGCTCTGGAAAGCTCTTGAAGGTAGTGTGGGCAGTGCAGCTTGCCCTAGCTCCAAGGCATGGCCTGGCTGGGACTGCGGGTGGTGCGGTGTGGGGTGGGGAGCCTTCAAAGCTGTTCTTCCTCCTCTCCCCTGCTTGGAAATCTGAAAGGGATTCTGATGCCCCATGCTGGTTGCTTTGATATCCAGACTTACCCACTGAAAAGACCTTTCCCTGGCCATGCTCTCTGTCTCTCCCCTGTGACTGTTGCCCTGTGTTCTCTTTGTTTCTCCCTCTTTCTTTTCCTACATTTCAGTCTCTGTCTCCTTTTGATTCTCTCCCTCTCCCCCACCCACCCTCCCCAGATCTATGTAGCTGAGATACTTTTTCTCAAGTGAAATCTAAGTCACCCTGTGTAAAACAGTTGGGCTCAGTAGAGAGGCTGCCACAGGGCCTTTGCTGGCACCAGCCTGAGGCTGCTCATCCCCCAGTCTCCTTTCTTAGAAAGGACACACAAGCCTTTTGATACTCGGATGCTCACAGGTGGTCCTGCCTACAGGAGAAATGAAAGCCTATCTTTCATTTCATTTCTGGAGGCTTCCCCAGGCCCAGGATAACCCCCAGCCCATCTGCCTAGAGCTTAAAACCATCATTATTAGTCAAGCCTTTGGGAGCCCCTATCCATGCACCCAATGACATCATGTGTGAGTCTCACACTTTCTCTCTAAAGGGCCCCAGTTATCAGAAGGAAGGAGCCTTGGAGGGGTGTGGTCTGCCTTTTGCACAAATTGGGTTAAAGTAAGTCTCATGTTTCATCACATGCAAAAGTTCACACACATCTTCATGATTCCAGTTCATAATACAGCCTTTGTAAGGTATGCTTGTTATTGAAATGTAAACAAAAGTGCTCAAATCAGAAATGCTTAGCCCCAGGGTTTTTCAAAAGAAGCATACCTATGTCACCAGAACCCAAAGGAAAGGAATCTCTTCAGCACCCTAAGAACCCCTAGGGCCCCTTCTAGTCACTACCCCTGAAAGGTAACCTCTGTTCTGCCAGTCCATAATATATGCCTTTCAAAATATGTTTTAAATTCCTTTCTGTGTAGTGAAACTGTCGTTGGGGGGGACCCATACTTGTTCCGTGGCGTTCACAGGCCCCACGATCATGCTGGGCACTGCAGAGGGAGAAGCACAGAGCCTCTTCCTGCCCGGTGCTCCCAGCAACTTCAGGAAATGAGGACTAGCCTTACTATTTTTGCCACTAGACGGCTAAGAAACTGATATTCAGAGAGATGCGATTTGCCCAAGCCCACTGAGCCTGAGCGATGAGTCGGGAACGTGAGACCCCCACCAGCACCCTACAGCCCCGGGGGGAAGAGATTTGCTCCCTGGAGCCTGAGTCGTCCTAGCTGATGAAAGGATTCCTGTTGAGAGCTTGGTAACATCATGTTAGAGACGGACGGGGCAGGGGGCTGGGGTTTAAGCAAGACTGGGTCCCAGAACACGGACATGGTAATGAGGGCAGGGTTCCAGGCAACCTGATAGGAGGTGACCTTAGACTTCTGAACCAAGTGTGACCTTTGGCTCCCAGATCCATTACCAGATATTCAAAGGCCCTTCCCTAAGGACAGAGAAGAACGGGACATGGTCCTGCCCCATCATGTGGCTGGGTGACCTCGGGCAGGTCTCCTCCCTACTCCTCTCTTCTAAAGAAGAAACTGGAAGAAATTTCCCAAAAGGCCTGATGTGGCTTACAGTTCCCAGGGCATCTAGCAAAGGACACTGCCAGTGCTGAGGGTCCTGCCAAGGTCACATTAATAGAACAGTGTTCAAATGACCTAGAAAGGTAGAGCCAGGGCTATGCAGCCCCACTGACCTCCAACTCGAGTATCCCTAACTCCCTGAAGAAGGCTGCAGCCCGGAGAGGGGGTCCCTCAGCAAATTCCAGGGCTGTAGGAAACCTGCTTGGGGAAGATCACACCAAATTTTCCTAAAAGTCAAATAACTGGAGAAAGTGATCTTCTTAGCTCCTTTACAGAACAGTGAGTCTGAACCTTGGTGGACAGGAGGTGTTGTGGGGAGGGCAGTGACCCCCTGCTGAGGACCTTCTTGCAGGCCAGGCTGAATTCCCAGAGGACGGTTTTCTCATGTGTAGAGCAGGACAGACTCACACTGCTCTCTCCTGTCCAGACCACCTCCAGGCTTTAGACTTCAGGAAGAGAGTTCAGGGTGGGAGAGAGAGAAGAGACCTTGTGGGACAAGGAGCAGCTGTGGCCAAGGAGCTGGCTTACCCTGCGGGAGCAGCCTCGGGGCCATGGTTTCCCTCTCTGTGGAACAGAGAGGTCAAAAGCGAGAGCTCAGGTCTGGCCAAGTGGGCTTTCATGCCTTGTGCTGCAGCTCTCACCAGTGACCTTGCTTCGGTTAGGTTCGGTTATGTCCTGTGTCCGTGCCTCAGACTCTCACCTACCTCATAGGGAGAGCAGGGACACTGACCAAGGTGATGTGTGACAGGGGCCCAGTACTTTGTGTGGTACCTAGTTCAGCTACTATTAGATACTATTACGGTTATTGCTGTCATTATCTGAGCGGCTCTCATGGGGAGAGGGAGAGAGGTGGGAGGGGTGGGGATCAGAGAGAGGAGCCTGCAGACTCTGTAATAAGGATGACCCTTCTTGTCATGAAAGCGGCCACAGTGCCAAGAGCTTCCCACGCATCGAGGTGTTCAAACAGAGGCTGACTGACCCCTCGCACCAACTCTAAGGACCACCTCCAGCTCTTAGCCAGACTTTTGGGATCCCTTCCACTTTTGTACCTGGGGGGATGCCCAGGACAGTCTGTCAGTCTGTCCACTGGGCTTCGACGCCAGTCCAGAGTGAAGGACACAGGCAGATGGTGTGGTCCTGGCCAGGGTCTGCAGACGAAGATACAAGAACTCCTTCCTGATTTATCTCTCTGCTCAGAAAAGCCCTCAGAATTCCTCTTTCTGAGCACAAGCAGCAGGATAGGGACAGGGATGAGGGCAGGAAGAGGTGGCTTAATAAAAAATCCCAATAAAGCTCTGCAGCCCCTGGTGGCCAGGGGCAGGTCCTGGGCACAAGCTTTCCTTAGACCCGCCCACCCGGGGGCCCCGACTAATATTCCTGGAGCCTCTGCCTGCCCCTGGCTTCATTAACAATGCTGAAGGGGCCGAGAGGTCCAAGGGGGCTCCCCAATGCTGCCTGACAATATTGCTGAGCCGCCTACGCCAGCCCCACCCCTGCGCCCATACCCCGCCCCCCCTCCAGACCCTCTGCTGAGGAATGGGTTGGATTCAATCAGCCATTTGCCTGTGGGACCTTCCAGGTCAATTTATTATGGGCAGACGCCAGCTCCAGGGTGTCAGGCAGCCCAGGCGTGGAATTCGGAGTGAGGACTCATTTAAAGAGCAGCTGACATGCGCAAGGCTGGGGTTCAGTGCCCTCAGAGCCCACCAGATCCAAGGTAAGCTCTAGCTAGGGAAGGCCGGGCTGGGGTAGGTAAGGGCAGAAACGGCGGCACTGCCTTCCTGGTCAGAGCGGCCTCCCTCCGTGGGGAGCTCCGGGTGGGATGAACTCAGGCCTGGTTCCCTCTACCTACCCCGTACCATAAGTTGGGGCTGAGAAAAGCTAAGTCTGGCCAGTTTGAAGACAGCCAAAGGCCCAGTGCAGGACCGCGGTGGAGTGCTAGGCCCTCCGGCTGCCTTGGAAAACAAGGGAAAAGGAGTGCGGACTTTGCAGTTCGGCTTAAAAAGCAAAACTGTGAAACAGAGCCAGGCCCCCTCCCTCCCCCTCACTCCAGCATTAGCAGGAGGGGCTGAAAACATTTGTTCAGAGAGGGGGTGGGGTGAAAAGCCCTAAGTGCTTCTGCTTCTTTTTTTTTGCCAAATCATGCAGAAGATGCTGGCAGCTGCAAAGATTCAATTATGCACAATGCGAAAAATCATTTACAAAAATAATGGCACTCGAAAAAAATGGCCTCTCCAGAAATGGCGTGGAACAATAAATCCGTTAATTAGCTAATTAATATTCAATTGGGGTCAGTGGGCTTAATAGAACCTTTCTTGGAGACCCAAGAAATTCTAAACTGCCGCGAGGCGGCTGCCCAGTGCCATTATCTTGGGCGAGCAGGCCCTTATCGGGCCGCCAGCTGTCCCCGAACAATGCAGGCCCTTATCAGCTGGGGCCGCTTGCTCAGGCTCCCTCCACCCAGAGGAGCACGCAGCCTCTTGGTAATTGATATATGGCGCAGCTTTGTCTGAGGCTGTTTGCTCTGCTGGTATTTAAGGCAGCGCAGGCCCCTGATTGATTGCCATTGGCCAAGAGTCTGCTGTCAGTGACAACCTGTCAATGAGGGACCAGCCAATGACGGTGGCTAACGCTCCTGATGCCCTGGCCATCTGGGCCAGGCGGGAGGCCCGACACGTGGCAACATGACCGGCTTGGGTTTGGCTTGAGTTGGGTTGCCCTCCTCAAGTAGGAACCCAAGCCCTCATAGACTTGGGTGTTTGTGCAGGTGACCAGCATCCCCTGCCTTGCGTCAAGAGGTTGGACCGGACCCTTGCTACTCTAAATGGAGTCCGTGGTCTTGAAGCATCCATCGCTGGGAAGATTGCTAGAAACACGAATTCTTTCCTCCCCCCCTTAGCCCCCCAGCTCCTGGATCTCCTGAATCTGACTTTCTGGGGATGGGGCCCAGGAACCCATGTTTTATCAAGCTCTTTAAGTGGTCCTAATGCGTGAAGTTCAAGAAACATTTGACAAAAGCAGAGTTTCCACTCTGGCTGTGTCTTAGAATTACCTGGGGTGGGGAAGAATTAGCTATGCACATTGCTGGGTCCTGCCATAGAGAGTCACGTTTCCCTCACCCACGGAGAGCAGCAGGGGGCACGAGGCAGTCTGGGAACACTAGGACTGGCCCTCCAAGAGGCAGTAGAACAGGGTGCCATGGTCATGGCCTGTTGGGGGTCCCGTCTAGTAGGGAACAAGGCCGCACACATCCGCCAGAATGGTCAAGCTCTGGCTCTTCAGGATTTGGGCTCCAGAGAACCCATCTGGGAGCCATTGTGTATTTAAAATGCATTTTCTACAGAGAATGATGTTCCCCGTGGAAGGATGGGCCCCTAGGCTAGTCCCCAGATAACCCGTAGCAAAGCTGAAATTTAGCACTTGTTCTTAGCAGGGGGGTGCCATGGGCCAGGGAAGGGAAGAGAAGGAAGTGGAGAAAGGGAGGAAAATCACCGAGAGGGGATTTATCTGTTCTCTTCCCAGAGCCCACACCCCAGCCTTGAGCTGTGCCTACTTCCGAGTGGACACGGTTTCCTTGGTGTCCTACATTCCCAGCCTGTTCTTCCTTTCTCTCGTCACCCCACCGCCCATCCTCTGTCACTGCACCTGCCCAGGTCAGCCCTGTCAGGTAGGGCTCAGTGTTCCGTAGCTACCCTCTCCCACCCTTCGCCCAGCTCAGACCCACCTGTCCAGAGTCACCGGCATCAGGGAGCCGCTACTGGCATCTTCACACGTGAGACAGCAAGCCCAGGTCACTGAGGTAGAGGGCTTTAGTTGGATGTGGCCTTGGAGGCAGCCTAGGATGATGAAGTGGGGAGGATCCTCCCATGATTTTACCCCACCCTCTCTTGGGCGCTACCTGGGAGTTAGTCAAGCTGTAGGACCCGGGAGGCCGTAGGTAGGACACCAGGCATAACCCAGCTCAGGCTTAATGCCCCTGATCCCATGAAGTCAGGGAGGAATCTGTACATCACAGATCTCGATGGCAGGAGTTCAAGCCTGTGCTCCTGAGAGAGCCGAGGCCAGTGGCAAGGAGGGTTGGGCACTGAGAGGTGACAGGGCCCAGCCACCTAGGGGCAAAGCTGGGCTGGGCAGAGGGCAGCTCTAGGCATAAGTAGATGGCATCCCTGAGCAGATGACCCAGTGGGGCCTTGGACCAGTTAGGATGAAGTGATCGGCCCTGGGACATGAGGCAGGGACCCAGATGTGATACTGAGTGAGCCAGAGTGACATCTCCTGGGCCACCTTGAGGCTGTGGCCCACTGGTGGCTTCAGTGGCTGATGAGAAAGGAAGGAAAGAAGCCCAAGAGGCGGAAATTCCTTCCTCTCAGCAGTTCCTTTGTTTTTCATGTGACTCCACAGCCGCAAAGGTTCAAGGTGCTGCTCCTCTGGGGTCATTCCTGTCCTGAGAAACAGGTGCCCTTAGGGCACTGACCTCTGTGTGGGAGGATTAACAGCTGCCCCAGGCCTCTGGGGACGCTCAGCCCCATGCATGGTCTGAGTCACCAGAACACAGCAGGGAAAGAGCATCGTTCTCAATAATCTTTTCATTGGTGCCCTCCCTGGGGCTCCTGGTGCTTCAAAAGGCTGTTGAATGACATCAAAAGCAGTCATCCATCATCCATCATTCTGCTAGGTTCTGCCATCATTCTGCCATTCTCATATGTTAAAAGACCCTAATGAGAAAAATAACCTTCCATTAAGTAAGCAAAACACTGATTTGGGACCCCATGGATTAGCCCAAGCCCCAATCTACCAAATTAGCAAGTAACTTCTAAAGCTTCGCAGCATGTAAAAAACAGTCCCTTTCTTCTTGTACCAATGTGTACACACATGACTTTTGCCCTCATAGGGCTCCCTGGTCCCTCACTGAGCAAGTATGTTCCTTTGGACCTTGGATTTGGCTCATCTTGTCAGATCTTGGGGCTGGGGGCAGAAAAGTGGGCTAGAGTCTCGGCCTCGTCCCCTCCGGAGAGTGAGCATATGATCTCAGGGTGTGGGTTCTGCCTACACAAGATGGTGCAAGAACAAGATACCCCCATCCTCCTCAGTCAGATTGAGTCTGTTTTGTTTATGTTTCAGGAGGCTACTGGACACCAGTCCCCCTCTGAGAGGCTCCCATAGCCTGCTGGGAGAGAGAGAGACAGCGAGTGGAAACAATGGAACAGAGAAAGGGAGAGAGACTCAGAGACAGACTTGGGAGAGGCAGAGAGACATCAAGAGTGCTGGTTGGTTTGTGTAACAGTGAAGGGGAGCTTAATCATTGGTTAAATTATCTGGGACTCTCCTTCGGCTGCCGCAGAGACTTCCTGTGTCTATGATGACTGATGCCAGGATGGGAGTGGTGATGGGCTGGGACCCTGGAGGTTTTCCTGACTCCAAGTCCCTATCCTGATCTTGAGTCTCTGGTTTCCTGCGAGTCCACTGGCTCGTCCACTGTGGGCTCGTTCTTGAGCAGAGGAAAAACTTTCCAATCCCCTCTGCCTCTTCTACTTGAAATCCTGAACTATTGGGAGCCTCAGCCCAGCGTCTACCCCAACTTTATAGATGAGGGAACTGGGCCTCAGGGTGTGTCTGTACACACTATAGCCAACCAGACAGGTGCTGGGCTGGGCCTCCAGAAACAGCCCTCTACCCTTCTTCAGTTCTCTACCCCTGCCCACCTCTACCTCCCTCCCTCCCTCACCTGTTCATTGTGGGGGAGTCAAGGCCTCACCACCCAAGTAAAGGAAGCTTCTGCTCACCTGCAAACCAGCCACAGGAGCAGGAGGCCCTGCATGCGCCTGCGGAGTTTGGAGCTCCTTCAACTTGCGACTAATTGCAGAGAGGCAGTGGGCGGGCTCTTGGCAAGCGATTAGCTGTCCCACTGCATGAATAATTTGCATAGAAAATGCTTTATTTTGGCAATCTATTAAAGGGCCCACAGTGTTGTGGCTTATCTCGGTCTCACAGCAAGGAGAAGGCTTGGCTATCTCGTTAAGTTCTGTTGATGCATAACAATTTGAAATGGGCACAAGCTAGTATGACATTTAAAGATGCCTTCACTTAATTATATTACACAAACATGGGGTTGTTTATCCTTGGGAATAAAGTCTTTTTGAAGTCAAAGTTGGCATGTGCATAAAGGAGGGCATTTTAACTGATTTTTCAAGAGGGGGGCCTCCTCACTTCAAACTTGGGGGGTTGCATTTCCCTAGGGCCTCGTAACACAGAGGGTTCTGTGGCTGAGATGCAGACTTTGAGATTGGTTCTCTTGTTCTTCTTCTCTGGGGGTGGCCTACAGTTTGGCACTTAATACAAAACGTGGAAAGAAAAGCTTATTAGAGCAAGGAAAAGAGACTCACTGTGTGACCTTGGGCGAGCCCCTCCCCTTCTCTGAGCCTCTGCGGCCTCTTGTGCAACACGAGGGGTGGGACTTTCTTGCTCTAAGGCAATGATTGGCGAACCACAGTGTATTTTTGCCTTCTCTTTGCCTCTCATCCGGTTGACTCTGTAAATAAAAATACAGCCTCTTTGTGAAGAGCCCGAGGGAACTCAGGGTCCCTATCATGCTCTTTCTGAGGACCAGAAACATGTGAGGAAATAGAGATTGGGGGAAACTAGGAAGGGGCTTGAAGCTGCAGAACTAAGGGGATGTTTCTTGCTCTGCTGAGCCAGAAGGCCCCGGAAGACTACGGAGCTAGCAGCCTTGCTTCACTTCCTTGAAAACCAGGAACTGGGCCCTGGCCGGAGGGAATGCAAGGAGAAGCCCTAGGGGCATTGAGAAAATCCGCAAAGCCCCAAGAAGCCTGCTTTGCCCACAAGGTGCTCAGGGAAGAGCTTACAGACACAAGCTAACTCTTTACCTCTGAGCATTAGAGCAGAAATCAGTGCAGCTGTGGGAGGCACTCTGGACACAAGGTTAGGTGGGATGGTTTCTGGCAGGGGGAGAGCCTTTGATGTTTCCAGTGATAGTGTTGCCTGAGTAGGTCTTTCAAGAGAAAAAGATGCAGAGAAAGGAAGGCTTGTCCAGGGCCCTGCCTTCCAGGCTCTGTGTTATTCCCAAGTTAAGCTTCTTGGAAAACAGACTCTCATGTCCCCTAGGACTGAAGGCTGAATTCTCCAAAGCTCGTAGACCGTGTGTTCCTACTCTGCCTCTTCAAAAAATAGATTTGTGATTAATGGACATATTATCTGTGATTAAGTATAGAGACAATTCCCATTCCATTATGACTTCCTAGAAACAAAACTCTCTTAAAGTAATTGAGAGGGTATTAATTAGCATTAATAGTTAGACTTTTATTTAACTGGTGTGTACCACTTTGAATAAAACCCAAGCAAATGGTAACTCCCAGACACCATTAGGTAACTCCTTGGCTAGTCACTAATTGTTGGTCAATGCCTGCTCTAACATGATTGTCCCCAATCTTGAATAAAAGTAATCCATTGAGTATGTCAGTCTTGAGTCAAAACCTTCCTGGTGGGGCACCTGGGTGGCTCAGTGGGTTAAGCCTCTGCCTTCGGCTCAGGTCATGATCTCAGGGTCTTGGGACTGAGCCCTACATCGGCCTCTCTGCTCAGCAGGGAGCCTGCTTCCCCCTCTCTCTCTGCCTGCCTCTCTGCTTACTTGTGATCTCTCTATCTGTCAAATAAATAAATAAAATCTTTAAAAAAAAAAACCTTCCTGGTGGTTGCTAGAAAGAGTGTCATCTCCAAATGTTAGCACTAGACAATCAAGGTGGGGGAAATCACTCACTGTACCATCTGGATAATAAGAAGCAAGGTTGCTACTCCCTGAGCACTTGTTCTGAACCAGGCCCCATGCTAAGCTCTTTATTAGGCTAAACTATATGAAATTAGTGTTTCTGTAGTTCAAAAATAGCCACTGGTGGCCACGTCAAATGACTCAACCTAATATCTCATTTAATCCTTACCATCCTCTTACCATTGTTATTACTCCTCTCATAGTACACATGAGGAAAATGAGGCACAAAGAAATTAAATAACTTACCCAGATTACAGCACCAGTAAGTGAGGCTGGGTGCCATTAGCCTTGATTCCATATGCATCTAGGTCCGACAGTTGACCTCTTACCAACATGTTCCCATAAGTATTTCCCATGTTTCAATCAATGGCCATGCTTAAACTGAAACTGGTTCATATTATGTGCTCAATTAATGTTTATTGAAAGGACAGATGATAATACTGAACCATTGAGCACTTGGCCAAGGATCCTCACATTCTCTTTTCTTCCTCTGCGACCCCCCAACCAGGTTCTTTTCCAGAGTGAAATATAGGGCCAGACATGGCTCGAAAGGTAGGGTGGGGTGGGAGGACTGACCCCGGAGCTACATGGCTGTCAAGGCAGAGCATTAGAACAGGGGTTCATTTGGAGAAGCAGAGGAAAGAGGGTAAGCAGAACCATCATGCCATGAACCACTGTGATTAGGCTAAGAAGCAGAGCCTCCCTGAATCTGGAATCCCCCTCTAGATATAAAATGTCCACTAACATCAGAGAGTCCTTGTGTCACATCCACCACTTCCTGAGTACTTAGAGTGCTTTCTTCCTGAGCCCCAGGTCTAGTCTCTGGGCTTGAGTCAAATCTTCCCTCTCAGAGCCACCTAAACCTCAGCTTCTCATAACATTGCCCTGTGACCATGCCCAGGAGACTGAGGTTGGATATATGTAGTGGCCAGCCATGGAGGACAGGACAGGCAGGTGACTACCCATACAGCAGATCCACAGGGCACCCCATGGTCCCATGCGTAGTATAAATTAATGGGTGGTACTCTAATTCATGTATTTATCAATTTTTGACCAAACATAACTAAGAAATTGAAAACTGTAAGATGACACATAGATGCACAATAATCATAGCTCCCCTATTGAATAGCATCCAATAACAAAAAATGGTTGTAGTTAGCATAATTGTTGCTTTCGGTTTTGCATTGCGTAGTATTTCTGAAAGTGATGGATTAATAGATGCTGACGCCGCACATTGCCCTCCCTTCGGGCAGCAGCCGCACTGCACACAGTGATGGTTATAGAAGTCCATGGTGACAGGAGGTGTTTGGTGAAGCTGGAGATTCAGAGTCCAGGCCATTTCCTCAAGGCCCAGAGGGATGGGTGCAAAACGAGAGACAGCTAATCCCTGGGGAATGGCAGATGCTGGAAAATCTCACCTTCTTTGGGTCTAAAACCTCCAGATCTGGATCACGACTCTGAAGAAAGAAATCCCGTTTCATTCAATGACTTACTTGGCGTTTCCATACTGCCCTTATTGAGCCCTGGGGGACTACACAGAAGTAGTACACTCTCATGTTTTTCCCTCAAGGAGCTGGCATATTTTGCCTGGCTATAACCTGATCTGGGATGCCGTGTGGGCTCAATATCATTACCATTGCAGTCCTAACCCCATGCACCATGTTTTATGATCCATAAAGTTCTTTCAATTCATTAGCTCATTTAATTTTGCAATGACCCTATAATGGCAGAGATAATTATTACCAGGGGAAACTGAGGCCCCAAGAGTAAGTGACCTTTCCAAGGTCACTCAACAAATCAGTGATGATGAAGGGACCACAACATCTATGTTTAATTTTGAGCCTGGAACTTGTCCCACAAAAGCACACTACCTCCTGGGATGAGGTGGGGCTTGGAAGACGAGAACCCTGCTCTGCCAGGATTGAGCTGGTGTGGAACAAAAAGGGTAGAATTGATCTGGCCTTTGGGACCCACACAGAGAACACGAGTCTTCATGAAGACAGTGTGCAGACAGGATGGAAGAAGGTAACAAATGGACAAATCCTCTTCCAGACATGCCTACACCTGCATGAGTGGCCCTGAATCATTTATCATGCATTTAACAAATATTAGCCGAGATCCTACCGTGTGTAAGACACTGTCCTACAGAATATCCTGGATGTGGAAGACATCCTATTAGTCTCCCAACTCTGTCCTCTCCCATCTTCCATCCTCAGTCTGTCACAGACCAGAATGGGGAGGCAGAGCATTGGTACCACGGACAGCTCAGAGCCTGTAACAGTGAGAGCAGTAGGCCAGGAAGGCACACACATGTCCTTTCTTGGGACAGCCTCATTTCCTGGTCTCACCCTAAACCCCTACCTTTTTGGTGTGTGGCATCTAAAGGCCACAAAAGATGATCTGGATGTTCCAGGCTGCTCAGAGAAACCACCCACTGCCATTCTTCCTTGCTTTTTCCTCTGCTTTTCCTTGTGAGATCATTTCATGTGACTCTGTGCTCTTGCTTTTACAATGCAAACTCTGATCCTGCCACTAGCCTTCTAGGCTTCCAGGTTGTTCTGGGTGTTTCCAGTGCATTGGCTTTGATTTTTCCTAAAATAAGGTCTGATGTAGCTTGCCCCTGCCCTGCCTTGGATGGGAGCTCCCACATGGTACCCAGACCCCCATGTCAGCCATGTGATTGTGTTTCCTCTAGGCTAAACCTAAACAGACAATCGGGGTGGACATGTCTTTGAAGTGACTCACTAGGAGGGGAAAGAAAAGCTGGTGTTTGGGGTGCCTGGGTGGCTCAGTGGGTTGGGCCTCTGCCTTCGGCTCAGGTTGTGGTCTCAGGGTCCTGGGATCAAGTCCTACATCAGGCTCTCTGCTCTGCTGGGAGTCTGCTTCCCCTCTCTCTCTGCCTGCCTGTGATCTCTCTCTCTCTCCCTCTCTGTCAAATAAACAAATAAATAAATTTAAAAAAGAAAAGTTGGCATTTGAGAACCAGCTTGAGCCAATTGACAGAGGTTGCAATTTGTAATTCATAGAAAAGGTCATCAAAGGAGTTTCCCTATCAAGTTGGAGTTTCCCTATCAAGTTTCTTATTCCTTAGGGTTTTCTGATATGAGTGAAGTGAAGGAAGATTTGAGGACAGGGAATCAATTCTGAAATAGTTTCTGTGGAAAGCAGGAGACAGAGATACTAGGAACTGACAGAGGGAGGGATAGACAGAGCTGAGGGCTCGGCAGAAGGGAGCCCTAGGGTTCTGGTCCTTGTGTTTGGGTAACTGTCTCCAGTAGCACTCAGCTCTCTGCATGCAGAGATTAGGATAAGGAGTTTATTAACAAGGGCGGTGGGAAACCAGAGGTCCATGGAGTTTAGTGTGTTGACAAGCCCCTGCTCTCTAGCCTAGCAAAATCCTCCACTGGGGATTCCAGAAGCCGTTGTTTTCGTTCCCATACGTGCACTGCCATCTGCTGGGAGGATGGGGGAGCAATCCAGAGGCCGCCTGGCACTAGGGCCCAAGCCAGAATCCCTTGCTAGTCCCAGCCAGTCTGTCTTCAGCTTTCCTCTCTTCCTCCTTGCCTGCTTCCTCTGGCCTCCCAAGCCCTCTCTCACACCCCATCAGAGTACTGATCCCTCTCTGGCTTGGGCTCCTCTCCCCCAACTCTCCTCCCAAGCACGGAGGCACAGGCACAGAGCACAGACATTGCGGCACATGGCAAGACAAGTTTCCCTGTCCCCTCCATCATTCTGGACCAGGCCAGGCAGGAAAGAGGTGGCCATGCGGCCTGCCTTGTCACAGGTCAGGACGGGAGGCTACATGGATGTGCTTTTTCCAGTCTGCCTGAGTGTTGTCAGCCCAGAGAACCAGGCCTGTTTCAAAGCTAGCTGCACTAGAGAATGGCCCTCTTGTGATCCCTGAGAGCAAAACAGGGAAGTCAGAGCCACCTAGAGACAACCAGAAAGGGAAGACCCTCTGAGTCCTCCCATCAGAATCCCCATTTCATGGATGAGAAAATTGAGGCCCAGAAATAGAGTGTATCACACTGCCCTGCCTGATGGGAGGGACTATTAAAGCATATTCCTAAAGGACTCAGAGGACATCTAGTCTAATCCTCTCTCTTACAGGTGGGGACACCAAGGCCTGGAGGGTAGCGGGGGGTGGTGCCGACCTGCTCCAGGCGGCGATGCTAGTTAGTATCTGCCCTGTGTTCTTTCCGTGCACCAGACTACCCCAGTTTGAAGAGGTCAGCTCCTGAAGGAGGATCTGCCTGAACACAGGAGGGCTATGAAGGGCGGGAGGGGGAGGGGGCGCGGGGCAGGGAGGCCGCCCAGCTTTCTGGAAGAACGCTGAGACAGCTGTCACTGGCTGCCCAGTCCTGCTGCCGTGTTCCCACCCTCTCTTTTGCTGCTCAGAGCAAGGCCAAGGTAGGAGGCTTATTTATTCCTGTGCTTTTATTTATGCATCTTTTATTCATTCACATCTTGTCAGTGTATATTGTTTATATTATAAATCATATGTATTCCCACACTCCTTCTTAAGGAAAAGGCCCAAGAATACAGATTGTTGCAAAGCTGTGAAAACGGTGGTGGGGGCGGCACCATGTCTCCACCTGGCTCGGGCCTCCCGGGGGGAGGGGTTTGCTGTGGAAAGCCCTCCTTATGGCAGGCTGAGGGCTGAGACCACCCAGGGCCTCCCCAGGCCCCCACTCTGTGTGGCATGCACATCTCCCTCTCAACAGGGGGTACAGGAGAAGGAGGAGGGATGAGAGAAGGTGGGGGGTTCTAGAGGGAAACCCAAGGATGGCATTTTCCCCCACACCCTTTCCTGAGCTGGCCCAGCAGAACTGGGCTGGGACACAAGCTGCCTGAAGCCATCTGAAGAGAGTAAGCCAAATCCAAGCTAGTCTGTAGGGAAAGCCTTAAGCCACCCGAGAGATGGTTGCAAGTGCCAAGACTGAAGGAAGAGAAGCAGATTTGTGAAGGAGAGATGGAGCCCAAGAACTGGTAGCCAGGGAGGCACGGCATTCAAGCAGAAGTGGGTCAGGAGCAAATGCAGTAGGCTCTGGAAGGGCCTGGCAGCCAATCACGGTTTGCATCTGCAGGCTCCCCTAGGTGAATGTGAGGGCCTGGAGATCTAGCCAGACTAGAGTTGGAAGAACTGGACTGAGCAGATGGGTCGTGCAGCTGTCAGACTGAACCAACGAGCACTAGTACATAGATCTCTGTATTGTGTACCAAAACCTTGGGATGTGTCTAAAGCTATACTCAGAGGAGGAGTCATAGACTCAGATGCATTGTTAGACAAGATGAGTAACCAAGAGCTAGCACAACAGGCAAAGCCCAAAAGTGTAGTGGCTTAACACAATAAAGGTTATTTCTTGTTCGTGCTACGTGCCTGTTCCAGTTACTTAAGGAGGCAGGCTGATAGAGAATCTTCCATCCTATAGCTGGACCATCTGGAACACATAGCCTACAAGACTATGGTAAAGTGGAAGGAGGAGAAGGGAGAAAATATACTGGCTCATAACTATTCCAATCCAGACAAAATATATACTATTTCTGTTCACAACCCATTGGCTAGAACTAGTTACATGACTGATCCCAAATTTTAAGAGAGGCTGTGGTATGTAGGGGAGGAGCACATATATATCTAGTGAGCACTGTCTCAGCCACACATGAAACAAGAAACAATTAAAATAAATGACTTAAGCATCCAACTCAAGAAACTAGAAAAAATAAAATCATCCTAAGAATAAGAGTAAGAAGAAATTAATAATAAAATAGAAATTCATCCATTAAGAATAACTTATTAACTTCCCAGATGATGAAAAGAACAAAAAAGATGAATTACTACTTAATCATATAAAAAAAGAAGCAAAGAATCCCAAGTAGACAAAGTAGGGAAATAACCACAAATATGTAGAAAATTAATTATAATTTTAAAATTTTACAACTCTATGTTAATGTACTTTAGAAACTGTGTGAAATTGTTTCTAGGAAAATGATAGTACTAGAACTGGGTGAAGATTATTAATAATCATGGAAGATATTGAGAAAAATATTTTAATGATTTTCTCATATGTATATATGCACACACACACACACACACACACACAGAGCTTCACAATAAATTCATTCAAATCTCTGAGGAACAAATAATTCTGGAGTTAAACTGTTCCAGTGCATAAAAAGGAAAGGAAATCTCCAAGTTATTTGTTACAGAGGTAATAAAATATTGATAGCACAACTGGACAAGGCAAAGCAACTACCACAGATTAATCTCATTTTGATAACAAAACAAAAATCTTAAATAAAATATTAGCAAATAAAACTTAGCAGCATGTTTTTAGATAATACATAATTACCAAGTCAAATTCAAAGCAGACACAATTATCACTGTCTACTACCTAAACTCCTGGCCAGAGGTGAAGTGGTATAGAGGCAGAGCTTAAATGGGGGTCATGAGATCATAGTAAGGAGAACCTGTGACTTTAGGATCCCTGCTGTGAGCCTTTGGGATCTCCTGAAAGCTGAAAACCTATGGAAAACAGGCACCTAGGGCAGGAGAAATAATGCTGAGAGGCTGTTTGCCATGACTTGCTTGAATCGAAGCTGTTAACTGTCTCAGCTCTCCCCTGTCCCCACACTATTCTTCAACAACCCACTCAACTGTACGATGAGATACAACCAGCTGGAAGTCACATGTAACCTTAGCAAAGGGTAGGGGGTAGGGAACATAAAAAAAGAACATAAACAAAAAAGCAGATGAAGAACATACATTTCAAAAAGAACTAAGCAAAGGAATGATTCAGACAAATAACTTTCTATAGCCTTCATTAAATTGTAGATCACATGATCTCTAAAGAAAAGTACAGAGAAGAGACACAAAGGTATAGAGAAGGGTTTATAGGATAGCAAATAAATAATAAGGTGGCAAAAGTCAAGAGAATAAATGGAAGCAGAAGAAAATAGAGACAGTGAGGGAATATTATAGAGAGGAACCTCACATTAGAAGCAACAAATAACAGTGAAAATATAGCCAGAGTCACACAAGATAAAGTGGAACAAAAATAAAAATAAAAATATGATTATGAAGAGGTTGATAGATAAGGAGGACTAAAGAAATCCAATATATATAACTGGTGTTTCTTAAGATGAAAATGTCCCCAAAGAAAATTAAAAATACCTTCTTACCTATCGTTCACACATTTTTCTTCTCCCCTGCACTGGTCCATCTGTATTAATGCTCAGAGATTTCTGAAATAATGTTCATCAAGAGTTATAGATGGTTCCTTCCAGGTGGTAGAGAGAGGAGTGAATATTAACTTTTTTCTTTGTGTCTTCTATTATTTCTTACAGTAAACATGTGTTAGTTGCATAAAAACAAAATCATTATATTTAAAAAAGAAATTCAAACAATAAAAACAACCTACGGTTTTGAAATGTCAAGAATTAAAAGCAACCATATGTAAAAATTAACTCCAAATGGGTAATGGTCCTAAATATAGAACTCACATAGAAGAGAAACATAGGAGAAATTTTTCTTGACCTTGGGTTAAGCAAAGAGTTCCTATGGATGACACCAAAAGCACAATCCAGAAAAGAAAATATTGGTAAATTGGACTTCATCAAAACTGAAACTTGTGCTCTGTAAGGCATACTGTTAAAAGAATGAAAAGATCAGCCCCAGGTTGGGAGAAAATATTTGCAAATCGTATACCAGACAAATGACTTGCAACCAGAAAATTTAAAGAACTCTCAAAATTGAACAATAAGAAAGCAACTCAGTTGTTTAAATGGTAAAGATTTGAATAGAAACTTCGACAAAGAAGACGTGTTTATGACAAATAAACACATGAAAAGATGTTCAACATCACTCATCATTAGGTAAATGTAAATGAAAACCACAATAACATACTAGTATGTACAATTCAGATGACTAAAGTTAACAAATGAAAACTGACCATATCAAGTGCTGATGGGATGGGGAGCAACTGGAATTTTCTTCCACTTCTGGTAGAGATGCAAAATGGCATAGCTCTCTGGAGAAAATAGTGTAGCAGTTTCTTTAAAAACTTGGGGCACCTGGCTGGCTCAGTCAGTGGAGCATGAAACTCTTGATCTCAGGGTTGTGAGTTTGAGCCCCATGTTGGGTGTAGAGTTTACTTAAAAAAAAAAATTTTAAGAAATATAAATAAATAAATACAGAGTGAAACATACATTTGCCTATGTCCTGTGAATGCCATTATTTTTTTATCCTAAAGAAATGAAAACCTATGCTCACACAAAAACCTGTGCATGAAAGTTTATAGGACTATTTTGTAATCAACAAAACCCTGAAACAAAACCCAAATGTCCTTCAATAGGTGAGTAAACTGTGCTCTATCCACACAATAGAATACCACTCAGCAATAAACTATTAATACACACAACCTCTTCAATGAATCTCAAATGCACTCTTCTAAGTGAAAGAACTCAGTCTCAAAAGATTACATACTGTATGACTCCATTATTTTGGAAAGGGCAAAAATATAGAAACAGAGAATAGATCTGCAGTTGGCCTGCAGTTGATACAGGGAGAGGATCTGAAGACGAAGGTACAGCACATGGGAATTCTCTGGGATGTTGGAATTGTTCTGTATCCTGTGCGAGGTGATGGTTAAAAGGATCTGGGTATGTATAAAACTCAGGAAAAAAGTGAATTTTACATTTGTAAATTTAAAAACTTGAATCCCCAGTGAATATTCCATGTTCCACATTCAAAACCTTGAGGTGTATGAACAGCTGTATCGACCCATACAGAGGGGAGAGAGTATAGAATAATGCTTGGAACTACTGGTTCCCAAGACTTTATGAAGATGTGAGACTGGGCTCTTGTGGTGACATGAGCTGATTCATTAACATAGCTGCATCAGTTTCATAAGAAAAACAAAATGAAACAAAAAAGTAAAAGAAGACCACCCAAAATACTACAAATACAAAATAATGACCATTTCAAAAAAAAAAAAAAATACTGAAAGCAAGGGCTACTGAGGGGGAATTTCTGCCCTCACCAGTTTTGGTGCCCAGTCAGTGTCTTCCTTTTGTTTTGGTCACACACTATTGAGAAGATTCTGACACCTAGAAAAATGTAGTGCAAATGGCAACATATTTCGAGTTCAGCTTGCAGCCTCAAGATAATCTTCAATTAACCTCAGAAACTTGAAAGAGAACAGAAAACTGGTGTGATTTGTTTGTTTCTAACGGAGAATCAACAAAGGTATGTGACTGCTTGCATTCCTTATTAAACAAAGCGTTACAAATGGAGAACCCCAAGCTTCATCGTGTTTTATGGACATATTTTTTAAAAATCCAAATATATTTATAGAAATGAAAGAAGAATCATTATTCCTAGGCTCTACTTGTTAAAAAATCAGTTAACATGGCAGTACAAGTTAACGTATCAGGAGTTGTCAATATATTCAAATTTAATCTATACTTCATTTGAGTATGTGTTACTCTAATTATAGTTAAAAACATATTTGAAAAAAAATTAAGAACAGGGGTGCCTGGGTGGTTCAGTGGGTTAAAGCCTCTGCCTTCCCCTCAGTTCATGATCCCAGGGTTCTGGGATCGAGCCCCCACATCAGACTCTCTGCTCGGTGGGGAGCCTGCTTACCCCCTCTCTCTCTGCCTGCCTCTCCGCCTACTTGTGATCGCCATCTGTCAAATAAATAAATAAAATCTTAAAAAAAAAGAACAAACATTGAAGAGAGATCTGCAGCACCTGAGTTTCTACAGAAAACCATTTAAAAAGCACTCAGTGGCAGTATGATAAACACCATCTAAGCCAAATATGGGAATGCGGATGATCAGTCATTCAATGGAAACCCGTTCCCACTTCATGTACCTGATTGTGGCTTTCAGCTGCTATATAATATGCACGTAACTTATTTCCAGCCAGTTTAGAAGCTTTCTCAAAGCACTTTATCTGTAGACTCAATACACTGTCATCTTCATTCATCCAATCAAAGAATATTTATTGACACCTACTGTGCGCCAGGCACTGTTCTAGGCACTGGGGAAGCAGAAGCAAGCAAAACGGACCAAATTCCCTGCTCTGATGCAGCATATACTCCAGGGAGAGACAGAAGAGAAACCAAAGTAATAAGCTGTAGAAGATGATAAATGTTGCTATAGACTGTATGTTTGTGTCCCTCTGAAATTCATATGTTGAAACCTAATCCCCAGGAATGGTATTTGGAGGTACAGCCTTTGGGAGGTGATTGAGTCGTGAAGGTGATGAGCCTCAGGAGTGGGATTAGCACCCTTATGAAAGAGACCCCAGAGAGCTCCCTTGCTTCTTCCTCCACGGACAGGGAAAGAACAGGGCTATCCGCGAACCAGGAAAGCCGGCTCTCACCAGACACGGAATCTGCTGGTGTACTGCTCTCAGATCACAGCCTCCAGGGCTAAGAGAGCTAAAGTTCTGTTGTTGATAAGCCACACCGTCTATGGGACTTTGTTATAGCAGCCTGAACTGGCTAGGACAAGTGCCGTTGGGGGAAATAAAGTAGGGCAGGTGGATAAAGAGCGCTTTACTTTACAGCAGTTGGCCAGGGAAGGTCTCACTGAGAATGGTGAGAGTTGAGCAAAGACTTAAAGGAGGTGAGAGGTTGAGCCATGCAGATATCTGGGGCAGGAGCAGCCCTGGCAGAGAGCATAAGTGCAGGGACTCAGCGTGGTGCTGCCCAGGCCTGTGTGAGTGTGAGTAAGGCCAGTGTGGCTACAGCTGGAAGCAGAGACATCAAGGACATGTGTTCAGAGAGGGGAGGACACCGTAGTTACAGACTCTGGCTGCTTTGGAACCCTTAACCACAAAATAGTGGGAGGCGATCCTTCTCTCTGCCCCTTTCCCTTCCAGGATTACTGTCTTCCATTGCATTTGGGAGAATAGACTTTGTCCCAAGTGCATTCTTACCAAACCTGCGGCATCCTGACTCTCTCTGTTCACCAGGTCACCATCACCCACCCACCCCCGAAGCCCTCCACGCACATAGTTTCTTGTCACCTTGGTTATTGGGATTAGCATTCTCTGCTGATTCAATGCTGCTCCCTAAGCCTTTGGAGATGAGGGAGGGTCTTAGGAGACAAGAATGTCCTCGGGTCTTAAGAGATGAGAATGCCTTGCTCTAAGCAGGGACCAATCCCCTCCCAGATTCCCTAGCACCAATGGCACATCCTGTGGTGTGTCACAGACTTTTCTAAAGGCTTGAGGAAACCATAGGAGGAATGCAGTTCAGGAGGAAAGCCTGGATATCACCTTTCCGAAACCGTAGCCCACCAAGCACCTCTCATCACAGGGAGCTCTTTCTGGCTGACTCTCTAGGAGACCTTCTGCTCCACAAACCACAGTGCTTCAAACCCTGCTGTCTCTTCCCTGGTACCTTGCTGTTAGATTCCTGTCTCTGAGACTCCAGGAGAAGTCCCAAATGTTACAACATATAACAGCCTCTCCTTGAAAGAAAACGTCACTTTAATTTATTCTGAAGAGCCCCTTGTCCTCATTGTCTTAAACCCCAACTCTGTCTAGATGACCTTCTGGGTCTTGCCTTGCTGAGCCAGAAGGTTCCCAGAAGCATTTTCCCTGTGCCAAGGTAAGTCTTCCACCATTCCCTAGAATAGAGAAACATCTGCCTGGCAACTTTTCTAAAAATGACAACATTTTACTTCTATGCACTTGATACAATTAAAAACAATTGTGTGTCTTAGAAAACACAGAGCAGGAGCCATCTTACTGAAGTGTTTTAATTTCTCTTAAAACCAGAAGGAAGAGTGGATTTTTAGGTAGAAAATTGTCTTGATATATAATAGTAATGTATTTGTCTTTATACCAATGTAGTCATGATATATAATTTTAAATATGTGTTATGGAGGAGGGGACCCATCAGAGCTAAAGCAGCAGGAACCCATGACAATCCTAAAGTGACCTTGCAGCCAGGCAAAGCCTGCCATGACTTGAACCTGACAGGGCATTCACACTCAGCAGTTTGTCTATGCCACTCAGACTTGCTAACAAAGTTATAGCAAAATGAACGTGACCCTTAGGCGAAATAGAATAATATTTATTTCAAGTTATGAAAAAAAGACAAAAGAGAGGAGATTAGGTAGAATGAAACTGACTTCTTTTGTGACTCTTTTTTTTTTTTTAAAGATTTTATTTGTTTATTTGAGAGTGAGGGAGAGAGAGAGAGAGAGCGAGCATGAGTTGGGGAGGGGCAGAGGAAGGCGTCTCCCCACTGAGCAGGCAGTCGGATTCAGGGCTCCATCACAGGACCCTGGGGTCACTAACTGAGCTGAAGGCAGATGCTTAACTGACTGAGCCACACAGGCGCCGCTTGTGACTCTTTTCTAGACTCTAGGTCCTTGATCCCTATTCCTTTCTAGAAGCAGTTCAGACATTGGATAATAACGATGTGCCCTTGATAATAACAGTGGTAATGATGGTAGTAACACTGCATCTGAGGCAAGCTCTATTTCAAATGCTTTGTATGCAAACTCACTTATTCTTTGAGAAAGTCATGATACTTTCAGTTGCAAGAAATAGAAATCCAATTCTAGGCAGTTCTTTCTGCCCATGGGTCCTGTCCCCATGTTTTAATAAAACTCCCTTTAGAAAGAAAGAAAGAAAGAAAGAAAGAAAGAAAGAAAGAAAGAAAGAAACAAAAGAAATGAAATCCAACTCTAGCAAGCAAGCTTAAAACATATGAAAAAAATGGGAGAAATGTTTTGACTCATATGGCTGGGGAGGATTCAGAGAACCCACAGAATCAAAGGAGGAAGAGCAAGGAGCAAAGAGAGATTTGGGGGTGGATCCTGGATTCAACATCAGGCTTGCCCTCCATCCACCTATTTCTCCTTCCCTCCTTCATAGTCTGAGAGTTGCTCTAGGGCTGTTAGCTCTCCAGCAGGCCCAGCTTGTTCCCCAGGTTAGAAACCAGGCAGGACCCCAACTTGTATGTAGGAACTATCTACAGGTGACCTCACGGGTGAGCCAACAGGATCTGAGTGGAGACACTGGGGCATTTACTATAACACCTTACCGCACCACGGTCCTCAAAATAGGGGAGCTGCTTCTCCTCCAGCTCCAGCAAGCCCTGCAAGGGACCCTAATCTAGCAGGCTGGGGCCCAGTTCCCACCGTGGACCAATCACAGGTCCAGGGGAACAGCAGGCTGCTTCCTAGAGAGGGCAGAAGGTTCATCTACTGGAATAGAAAAAGTTCCACTAGTCCTTTCCTCCACTCTCTTCAGTAACTAAAACCCATATTCATTATGTAAGCGCTGAGTCCTAAGGCAAAGACTGGCTTGGCTTTGCCCGGCAACCAGGGCGCTGACAGACACAAAACTCCTGGTTCTCCAGTTTTCACCAACTTGATCCCCCCACAGGAAGAAAACAGTCGTTATCAAAAAGGCAATTGTCATTCTCCCTCTTTAGAAATATTCCCATTAAAGATAAAGCAAATTTTAATTAGATTAAGTATCCAATTACTGTAATTACATTTTTTAAAAATTCACATCATGAAGATGACCCTTTTTAAAAGGGTTACAGGAATAATTAGTGTATTCATATTAACCAAAATGTATTGGATAATATTTATACCCAGAAGACAAAGTACATTACACACATTTCACCTTTGGGGAAAGCTTGCAAATGTTTTGGCAATGACATGAATATTTATAGGCCAGAGTGTGCTTTAGCAAGATTATGTGAGGAAGCATTTAAATGCTCACCAATTTTTACCCAGGGGTAAAGCATACAGAAAATGTAGCGCAGAGATTATGGATATGCAAAATGTGACTTGGGCAGGGAATTTCTATCAGTTTGCTTAATTAATTGGAGCCAAAGACTATTTCTTCTCATTCGAGGTAGAAAGACCCAAGGTATCCAACTGTGACTTCTCTCTGCTCGGCATCCACCGGGGGCAGGGCCCAATGAGGAGAGGTGCTGGGAGAGTGGTAAAGACACTCTTACCCTGACCGCACACCACCCAGAAGCCTGGGTCCTCATGCCCCCAGCCTCTGCCCTCCCAGTCCCAGTCGGGGAAAGCTTTAGGGTGAGGAATAGGGACCTCACAGAGGCTTCCTCCCGATAGGCTTGCTCCTGAAACTGTCTCCCCTTTCTCATTCTCGTTTTCTTCCTTTTACCTGCTTTGAGCTGTAGCTATGGCTGTTGTTTCGTGGTACACCCAATTGCCTTCCAAGCCCCATCACATTTGCTAGCTCAGGGAGGGAGGCAACACAAAATCCATTTCACAGATGACAAAACAGGGGCTCCAGACCTTGAAGCAACTCCCAGAGCCATGCCAGAGAGCTGGCCTCTGAGGGATCTCTGCTGCCACTGCCCTGTGGCCTGTGTGGTCTCAGCTCTGCCTCTCAGGAAGCTGCTGGGGCTGCCACCAACTGCGGGCACATCCCATCTCTGCTGCCACCTAAGACGGTCCAAAAAAGCAGCCTATTTATTGCTGTTTCCTCTGATAGGTAACGTCCAAATGGGGGTCTGCTGCCACCTAAGACCATCAAAAAAGGTCAGGCATGGATAAGTCTGGCTGGGGAAGCTTCTAGACCTGTGCCTAGTGGAAAGGGGAAGGACAGTTGGCTGGATTCTACATGGGCAATGTGAGTCTCTTAATGGGGATTACATCAAAGAGAGGGGATTCCAAAGATTTTGGACATCCATAGTTTATAGATGTTTATTACCTTTCCTTCATTCCGGATGGAAATTCTACCCTTCTCTCAAGGCCTGAGTTCAATATAACCTCTGTGTGCATCCTACCCTATCTCCTGCTTCCTTCTTTGGGTTCTTCATTCTGGGCTTTGAAGATACAGGCCTTGCTCCCTTCTGCTCAGTGTTCTGGATATTTGGGTCACATTTCCCTGTAGACCACCCCAATTTCCTATCCATATTAAGGGTCCATGACTTTACTGTAGTTCCTTTGGGCTCTGCTTCAAAACTGTTTTCAGAGACCAAGGTGCGTCTTTGGAATCTCCCCTTGGATGGAAAAGCCTCCCATCACAGGGAGAATTACATTTTTGGAAATAGTCAAAGTCTATTTGAGTTCTCCAGAGAAAGAAACAATTGGATGTATGTGTGTGGTCAGGATGGGGGATGGGGATGATGGGAGAGAAAGAAAGAGAGAGCGAAAGGGAGAGATTTATCTTAAGGAATTGGCTGATGTGATTATTGAAGTTGAGCAAGTCCAAAATCTTCAGGGTGGGCTGACAGACTGGAGACTCAGGAGGAGCCAATTCTGCAGTTCAGGTCTGAAGACCTCCTGCTGCAGAATTGTCTCTTACTCAGGAGAGATCAGACTTTTGTTCTGTTAGGATTTGAACTGATTGGGTGAGCCTCACCCACATTATGGTGGGCAATCAGCTTTACTCAAATTCCACAGATTTAAATTAATCTAATAAAAAAAAGCACCCTCACAGAAAAAAAGCACCCTCATCCAGAATAATGTATGACCACATATCTAGGCACTGGCCCAGCGAATATGACACATAAAATTAACCATTATGGTCACTAGGGGACAAATTTGGTGGATGAGGTAGAGTGAACTATGGTGGGCAAAATCAGTGACTTTTTGAAATGGGACTCTTTGGGATGACCCTTTTTTTTTTAACCAGGTCTTTTTTTTTTTTTTTTTAAGATTTTATTTATTTATTTGACAGAGAGACACAGCGAGAGAGGGAACACAGCAGTGGGAGTGGGAGAGGGAGAAGCAGGCTTCCTGCTGAGCAGGGAGCCCAATGCAGGGCTCAATACCAGGACCCTGGGGTCATGACCCAAGCCGAAGGCAGCTGCTTAACGACTGAGCCACCCAGGCGCCCCTAACCAAGTCTTTTTTAATTGAAATATAAGTACATTGGATATTGAAATCGACATAGAACATATTAGCTTTAAAGAAGAACATATTAGCTTCAAATGTACAACATGATTTTTTTTTAAAAATATTTTATTTATTTATTTGACAGAGAGAGATCACAAGTAGGCAGAGAGGAAGGTGGAGGGAGGGGGTGGAAGCAGGCTCCCTGCTGAGCAGAGAGCCTGATGAGGCACTCAATCCCAGGACCCTGAGATCATGACCTGAGCCGAAGGCAGAGGCTTTAACCCACTGAGCCACCCAGGCACCCTGTACAACACGATTTAATATTTGCATATATTGTGAAATGCTAACCAAAATAAATCTAGCTAACATCTATCACTACACATAGTTACAGGTTTTTTTTCTTATAATGAGAACTTTTAAGATCTCTCTTTGCAACTTTCAAGTATACAGTACATTATTACTAACTATAGTCACCATGCTGTACATGACATTCCCAGGACTTACTTATTTTATAACTGATAGTTTATATATCTTTTGAGGTGACTCTTCAAGGAAACTCTGACTGTTGATTCCTAGAAGGATGGATAGTTGCTTGGAGCTGTGACAAAATCAGTGTGTGTGTGTGTGTGTGTGTGTGTGTGTGTGTGTGTGTGTGTGTAACAAGCAGCCTCACACTTCAATAAGAACCTACTGTGAGCCAGTTCTGTGCTTGATCATGTCATGGAAAGAAGACATAACCCTATCCTCCTGGAGTTCCTGCCCAGGTGAAAAGACCCAACAAACCCATGATAAACAGTGTCCACGCCAATTTAATAAAAGAAGAGTTAGAATGAGCTGGAGCATCCAGGAGAGCTTTGTGGAAGGGATTCAGATTTATCTGGGCCTTCTATATTCGGCAAGGTCAACTGTGAAAGAGGTAGACGGAAGAAAATCATTGGCAGCAGCTGCAAAAGTGGCTCCAGCTGTAGGCCTTCACGAGCGTCATATCAGGGAGCCCTGCTGGTCATTAAAAGACAGAGTAGAAATAGATTCCAAGGAGAAGGAGACAGAGGTCTTCCCCTTCTTTGGGGGTTTAAGGCTAGAAGAGCTCTTCTCTGCTTCCTACTGCACACCAGAGAGAAAGGTAGGTTTTCTCGCCTGGGTTTTGTGATCCATGAGCAGTTTGTTTCTGGGCTGAAATTGGGTGTCAAGATAAGTGGAATAAAGGTAAATCAAGAATGTTGGGAAGGCAACTAGCATACGGATAAGAATGCCAGGAACGAGGGAGAAAGTTTATAGGGACGCGAGGGAGAAAGTTTATAGGGAGCAATTTACAAGTTCCATGGTAGTGGGAGGGTAGGCAAGAGGGAAGAAGGTTTGTTTGAGTGTAGAACGATAAAAAATACAAGATTAAGTACGTAATGATTAGGGTCAGGCATTTATTCAGAGTTTTGTATTATCAATGCATGTCTGTATGTAAAGGACTTAGAAGCTACAATCATTCTCAAAACCAACAAACACAAGAACCACCACTGCTTACAAGAATGTGTCTTCTGGGGGTGCCTGGGTGGCTCAGTGGGTTAAGCCTTTGCCTTTGGCTGAGGTCATGATCTCAGAGTCCTGGTATTGAGCCCCGCATCACGCTCTCTGCTCAGCGGGGAGTCTGCCCCCCCCACCACCTACCTCTGTGCCTACGTGTGGTCTGTCAAATAAATAAATAAAATCTTTTTTAAAAAGTTTGTCTTCTGGCCGATCATTTACCTTCTGTTTTTGTCACCTTCTAACTGCCCAGTAACTCCTTATTCGAGATTTTAACACCTGGATCACTGTCTTTCTCACCCCATTTCTGTCCTCACACTTGGGAACTTTATCATAATGGTATAATCTAGGTTTCCTACTGTGGCCTCTCATCACTCTACATGAGCACTCTTGTTGATGTTATCTCCTCCCAGACTTCACTTACTATTGAAGGGCCATTTGTTTCTGTATTTGTTCCTAGCCCAAACATCCCTTGTGAGTTTGAGACCCATGTATCCAACTGGAGAGCAATACCTGGATATTTCATGGAACTCAAATACAACTAGTCAAAATCTGAATTCCTTATCTCACAAACATGCTTCTTCTGTTCTCAAAATGCTGTTATATGGAATCAATGCCTATCTAGTCACCCAAACTAGAATGTTGGGGGCAGGTCATCACCATTTTTTTTTTTTAAAGATTTTATTTATTTATTTGACCGACAGATCACAAGTAGTCAGGCAGGCAGAGAGAGAGAGGAGGAAGCAGGCTCCCTGCTGAGAAGAGAGCCCGATGCGGGGCTCGATCCCAGGACCCTGAGATCATGACCTGAGCTGAAGGCAGAGGCTTTTAACCCACTGAGCCACCCCGGTGCCCCAGGTCATCACCATTTTATCTGCACCTCCTAGAAGCCATATCCCATAACGTACCACCTCCATAGATTGCACCTGTTGTCCATGAGTACAGAGCTACCCTGGTTCCAGAGAGTAAAACTGTTGGTTAAGAGATTAAGTCCTGGGGCGCCTGGGTGGCTCAGTGGGTTAAGCCTCTGCCTTCAGCTCAGGTCATGATCTCAGGGTTCTGGAATCGAGTCCCACATCAGGCTCTCTGCTCATAGGGAGCCTGCTTCCCCCTCTCTCTCTGCCTCTCTCTCTGCCTACTTGTGATCTCTCTCTGTCAAATAAATAAATAAAATCTTTAAAAAAAAAAAGAGAGATTAAGTCCTGGAGTAAGCATGCCTGGGTTTGAATAATAGCTTTCAGTTGGTACTGTGTAGTTGCTGGGGAGTTACATAAGCTTTCTGTTTCTTGTTTTTTTCCTCTGTAAAATGGGAATATTATATTGCTTACTTCATAAAATTGTTAGAATCAATTGTTATGTAAAATACAAGGAATACAGTAAGTACTCAATAACTTCTAGTGATGTTGATGGTATCAACAGTGATGATGCCTGAATAGAGCTGGTAGGGGCAACCACCCAGCACCAATAATTGAGGAACAAGATTCGGAGGATCTCACCTGCTTCTTAACCAGACTTTCAACCAATCCTTTATCCAGCCCAAGCCACATCTTTTCCTTTAAAGAAACTCAGTGCCTCCAATTCTTAAGCCCTCCTAGGTTCTGAGGGGCAAAATAGTTTGCCTTCTAGGAGCTTTCCCTCAGTAGGTACTTCAGTTTTTATGTTACACACATAAAAAACTGCCCAATATGGTAGCCACTAGTCACATGGCTATTAAGCCACTGAAATGCAAGTTAGGAGTGCTATACACGTTGAAAGGATATTTGGGGTAGATTGGGTTAAATAAAATGCATTAAATGAATTTCACCCGTTTGCTTTTTTATTTTTTAAAAATATTTTATTTATTTGACAGAGACACTATGAGAGAGGGAACACAAGTAGGGGAATTGGGAGAGGGAGAAACCAGCTTCCCACCAAGCAGGGAGCTCGATGTGGGGCTCAATCCCAGGACTCTGGGATCATGACCTGACAGGAAGGCAAATGCTTAGCAACTGGCCACCCAGGGGCCTCCTCCCCCACCCCCACAGCCCGCACATTTGCTTTTTCAATGAGGCTGCTAGAAAATTTTAACTTACATATGTGACTATCATTGTATTTCTATTGGATAATGTTGCATCTTACAAAATGTTGACTTTTTTTGCCTGTTGTCATATTTTCACTCTTTCTCCTTAGTCTTGTAGTGGATACCCTTTACCTCTTTATTTTCATTTTTGTGAGGTGCCTGGAGGAGGAAAGATAAATGGGTGTGTTCCATCCGCCACGTTGAACTGGAAGTTTTATCTAGGCTTCTCACAATCTTGCTCCTGCTTATATTTGTAGCCTTATTACTTTATGTTCTGTCACCAGCCCTATGGCCCAGCCAAAATGAATCACTAGGAATCTTTGGAAGGCACACAGGCTTTCATGAACTTGCTTTCTTTGTATCCTTTGTCTGAGTACTCTAACTCCTCCCACCTGTCTGGTGACTTATTCTTCAAAAACTCAAATTTCACCTACTTTCAGGAGCTTTTCTTGTCCCTGTCCTTCCAGTTGAGGTGACTGTTCCGGAGCCGAGAATATTTCCTGCATTTCTTGGTTAGATACCTATCTCCCCCATAAGGAATCCCATCTTATTCATCAGACCCTATAGTGCCATTTCCGGATTTGGTACATTGTAGGAACTAAATGTTTATTATTTAATGTTTATAAAACAAATGAATAAAGACATGAAAGAAGGACTGGGAATGCAGAGGAAGGAGAGGGCTGACTGGAGAAGTCTCATGAGGGTGGTATTTTTCATTTGTTCTTCAGAGAAGTTTCTCACCAGCGGGGAAGGTGTTAGGAATTTTTCAGGCAGAGGCAACAGGACAAGCCAAGCTTCCCTGAAAGCAAGGAATATGCTGGGGAAAGAGCAAATGAGGTCGTTTGGATGCAGCACTGTTCAGACCAGATCATTCAGGGTCTGGCGGTCCCAGAAAGAAATTTGAGGGTTGTGCGGGGGATCAAGAAGTGTTTGTGAAAGGAGTTACACCGTGGAGCGAGATCATTAGGCGTTCGCTTTAGCATTTTCCCGTTTGGCTGCGGACGGAGGCTGGCTGGGAGCGGAGGGCGCTGCTTGCGGTAAGGGGCTCGGCGGCGTGGTCGGGGCGGACGGCGAGCAGGGCGGCCAGCGGGATACGGCGAAGAAAGGGCACGACCGCCAGCCCCGGGGCAGGGGGAGATGGCACCGCGGGGTGCGGAGAGAGAGGGGTTTCCAGCTGACCCAGACCCGAGGGTGCCGGTGTGAGTACGGAAACGGGGTACGGCCGTGCGGGGGCTTCGCGCACTTGTCCCTTGCGCGTCGCCGTCCGTGCAACTCGCGGTTCGGTCGGAGGAGGCCGCCGGCGCTGCGGTTCCGGTTCCGGCTGGCGTCTGCACCTGTGGTGAGGGCGGCGGCCATGGCGTACTCCACTGTGCAGAGGGTGGCCCTGGCCTCGGGGCTCGTCCTGGCTGTGTCGCTGCTGCTGCCCAAAGCCTTCCTATCCCGCGGAAAGCGGCAGGAGCCGCCGCCGGTGCCGGAAGGTAAGTGGAGGCTAGCTCCCTCTGAGTGTACGGAGAACGCTGCTCCAGGGAGAGGGGCTCGAGGTCTCCTCCGAACGGGCTAGAGAGGGCTGACGGAGCGGTGTTTGGGAGGTGCCAAGCCTCGCGGTCCCCTTAGCGTCAGCGGACAGCGGCAGACTCCATGGGGCGCCTGGTTCCTCCCGACCTTTTGCAGCAGGAAGGGCTGGGGATGCAGGCGTGGGTGCCTGGGCACCCTCCAGGTGGCCTCTCGCTCACCCGTTGTTCGCAGTCTTTCCCTCTTCCCCTCACTGGCTTCCCTCAGCTGTCTCATCTGCCCAAGTGCTCTGAGTTCGGAGGGCTCCCGCTTGGACTCCCGTCTCTGGGGTTTCCGTGTGCTTTGTGTCTTGTGTCGTGCTTTTGTAAGAAGTCAAGTCAACTGACATTGCTGTTCTTAATCTGAAGTCATTGTGTACTTACTTCCAGCGCGCCAATTCAGGCTGTCTTTGTGCCTTTTTAAATACAACTTGAAGATTTTAATTCGAACTTCAATTACTGAGACGAAAGAATTCCTACATTCCCCTCAAGTGTTTGCTAATTCTTTGTTATTGGTATGGTGTATGTGGTGTTTACAAATCCACCTTTTTGGTCGGGTTCAGGGGCTTTTACATAACAGGTGTAGAGGGATGGATGTCCAGGCTGAGAGAAGGAACTAGAACAATTCTCTGTAACCCCTGAAGTTCTACTGGTAACGTTCTACTGTAGGTTATCTCTGTAATACCCTTGAGGATGGTTTTAGTCTCCAAACACTTCCACTGATGTTCAGCCTTTCGATTATTGGACAGCTCCTTTTGAACTGAAGTCCACTTCCCTGTAATCTGTGCACACTGACTGTTGTTCCACTCTTTTGCACATCATAGAAATACTGCAGATGCAAAGCACTAAGCTCTCCGGGTAGAGGACAGATTGAACCGAGAATCCTCTTGAGAGAATGTGCTTGATAAACTTTATACTTGCAAAACTATCTACCCGGAAGAGACTTCTAAAAAATTATGTTATCTTTTTTTCTTTCTGCCTTATTACAAAATTCCAAAGGTTTTACTAATTTTGTCTAATGATACTGCCTTGAGGATTAATTCATGATCTTGAGCAATAAAGATTTTTCTAAAACAATATCTTACTGAATTGAATTCCATTATGCTGAATTATGTTGAATAAGTTCTATTGAATGTGAGTGGGAGATACTCTTCTGAATGTTGTACAGAGATTAAATGGTTTTTTCCCTTGAGAACTCAAGAGCTGATTTTTGATGTTCTCATCTTAGATTCTTTGCACTTTCTGTTCTCCTTATTCCTAGAGTGTTCTTCCCTCAGCTGCCTTCTCATTAGTTTCTACTCAAATGTAACCTTCTCAGAGACTTTCCTTACCAACCCTAGCTGAGATAACTTGACCCTCATTCTTCCTTGTTCCTTCATGTTGTTCTGTTTTCCTTCTTGAAGGAATTATTATATGATATGAAATGTTCTTATTTAGTCTTTCTGTGTCTACCTTCAAGAATGTAAGTTTCATGAGGGCAGTGGCTTGGTCTCCTTTATCACTATTTCTTTAGCACCTGCCTAAAATGGCAGCTGATAAATATTTTTAAGTGAATAATTCAAGTTTACGAAGCTACTAATATTGTGAATTCTTTTTGCCTTAGTTACCAAAGGATATAATCTAGAGAAAAACTTCTCCTAAATGATATATTTCAGTAATTGAAATTTTGCTAACTAAACTCTATGCCCTTGGATGGACTTAGAGTGTATTATGCTGAGTGAAATAAGTCAGAAAAAGACAAATACTATGTGATTTCACTTATAAATGGAATCTAAAAAATAAATGAACAAACAAAACCAGAAATAGACCCATATATAGAGAGAACTGATGGTTGCCAAATGCGAGGGGTGGTGGGGGAATGGACAAAATGGGTGAAGAGGAGTGGGAGATACAGGCTTCCAGTTATGAAATGAGTAAGTCAGGTGGATAAAAGTACAACATAAGGAGTATAGTCAGTGGTGTTGTCATAGTATCATATTGTGATAGTTGGTAGCTATACTCGTGGTAAGCACAATAATGTATAGAGCTATAGAAGGACTGTGTTATACGTATGAAACTAAGGTAACATTGTATGTCAACTATACTTCAATAAAAAATATATTACTTAAAATCCCTGTACCAGTGTGCTGACATTTTAAAAACCGTGATTCCTAACCATTTTGGGTTTATATATCCCTTTGAGAATCTGATGAAAGAGTTTCTCCCTAAAAAAATTCACATATATTCACATATATTCAGAATTTGAGTATCAAGTCTGAGAATTCACAGAACCCTGAAACACTTGTTTTAGAGAAAGAAACAACCCCAGTTATTTGAAAACTCTTGAAACTTTTCTTCCTATTGGAGTATGTACAACAAGTACAGTCCCTTTTCCACATGACAGCCCTTAAGACAGTCTTTTAGTAAATACTTATGATGTACTCTTTCACATAGTGTATACACAGTATACAGATAACCATGGATTCTAAGAAAAATGAGCCAAATCTCTCCTTGAGGATCACAGTTTAGTAGAGGAAAAAAGACAAAAAATAAGTGCATAAGTGTCAGTTGCATGTACTCAAAGTCCTTGCATGGAACAGTGAGGAGTCACGGTTAGAATTGTCAGTTTTACCGGTGTCCTAGAGCAGGAGAGTCCTTTTTTCCCCCCCAACAGCTTTCTTGAGATATAATTCACATACAGTTCACCCATTTAAAGTGTACAGTTCAGTGGGGTTTATTATATTCAGAGTTGTGCAACCATCACCACAATCAGTGTTTGAACATTTTTCTACCGCACCTCCACCGCCCGCTAAAATCCCCACATTCTTTAGCCATCACCCTCCAACACACCCCACCCCCCTTCAGCCCTAGGTAACTACTAATCTACTTTCTATCAGTATAAATTTTCCTGTTCTGGAAATTCATATAAATGGAATTCTACAATATGTGATCTTTTGTGACTAGCTTCTTTTGCTCAGCATGTTTTTAAGGTTCATCCATGCTATAGCATGTATACATACTTCATTATTTTTTTAAGGTTTATTTTAGAGAGAGTGAGGGGGAGGAGCAGAGGGAGAAGGAGAGAGAAACCCAAGCAGACTTCACATTGCGTGCAGAGCCTGACGCGGGCCTTGATCTCATGATCTAAGGCAAGGCCACCTAACAGACTGTGCCAGCCGGGCATCCCAGTACTTCATTACTTTTAAATGGCTGAATAATATTCCATTGTGTGGCTATACCACATTTTATTTATCCATTCATCTGCTGATGGACATGGACATTTGGGTTGTTTTTTATATATATATATATATATATATATATACATATATATATATATATATATATTTTTTTTTTTTTTTTAATTTGACAGAAAGAGGGGGAGAGAGCAAGCACAAGCAGGGGGAATGGCAGGCAGGGGATAGGCAGGCTCCCCACTCAGCAAGGAGCCCGATGTGGGCTTCGATTCTGGGACCCTGAGATCATGACCTGAGCTGAAGGCAGCAGCTTAACCAACTGAGCCACCCAGGCACCCCAGGTTGTTCATATTTTTTATTATAGATAATGCTGCTGTTAACATTTGAATACAAACTTGGACATGTTTTTATTTTTTTTAGGGATATACATTTGGGAAATATGAGCATTTTACTGTGGCTGGAATGAAGAGTGACATTTCCGGGTCATATGATTACTCTGTTTTTAATCTTTTGAGGAACTGCTAGACTGTTTGCCATAGTGCCTGCACCATTTAACATTTCTGCCAGCAAGGGGGAAGTATTCTAGTTTCTCCACATCTTGCCAACATTTTTGATCATAGGCATTCTAGTCGGTGTGAAATAATATCTCATTTTGGTTTTATTTGCATTTTCCTGATGACCTTTGACATTGAGCATCTTTTTGTGTGTATATTGGCTATTTGTATATCATCTTTGGAGAAATGCCTTATTCAGATCCTGTGCCCATTTTTAAATTGGGTTACTTTTTATTGTTGAGTTTTAAGGGCTTTTTAGATAAAAATCTATTAGCAGATATATAATTTACAAATATTTTCTCCGATTCAGTGGGTTGTTTTCACTTTCTTGCTGGTGTCCTTTGAAGAAGAAAAGTTTTTCATTTTGATGAGAGATGAGACCAGAGATGTCGGTAGGGACCAAACTGTGAGGACTTTTTTCTTTTTCTGTCATACTTAAGAGGTTTGGATTTTATTTCAAAGGTGGGAGAGGCCATTTTAAGTTTGTAAGTAGAAGAGAAACCTCCAGTCTGGTTTTAGAAAGGACATCCTAGCAGCACTCTAGGAGCTGCATTGTGAGGATTTCTTTAAGGAAAAGATGGTCACAGTACTCCAGGTGAGATCGTGTGAGTATCATTAAGTCAGTGCTGTTGAGCTCATGAGTTAGGATCCTCATGACAAATGACAGAAAATTCAACTTCAACTGTCTTAAGACAAAAAGGGGCTTTATTGCTTGTGTCAGTGAAAAGCGCATGTGTTAGAACTGGCCTTTAGTGTTGTTTGATCCAGAGATTCACAGTCTCTTCAGGGCTCCAGCTCTAATTTTCTGTGTGCATTTCACTTCCAAGTTCCTTCTCAAGTTGGCTCTGTCCTCTGCCTGCTCTCTCAGGATAGCAACAGTGGTTGCAATAGCACCATACATCACCTCTCACCTTCCATTGTCCAGACAAGGAGCATGTCTTTTCTTTTAAACTCTTCCTTCACTCCCACCTTACTCTTATCTAAGTAGTTTTTGCTAAACTATCCATACATTTTAGTGACTTAATTTACTTGCAGTGCTTGGGGTAGAAAGAATATGCTGATTAACTACTGATTAACCACTCTGAAGTTGAGAGAGATTCCCAAAGTGATATAAGGTACTGGAGGAAGGAGGAAGTAGAGCAGGGGAGGCTGTCACCATTGGGTAAAAGGGAGGAGAACAATTTTAAGAGCTCTTTTTATTTTTATTTTTTATATCTCTCTGGTTTTTATTTTTATGTTTTATGATTTAAAATTTATTTAATGTCAGAAATTCCAGTTTCTTTAAGAGTCATTTTTAAAGATTTATTTGGGAGAGAGTGCATGTGCATGTGTGTGCATGAGTTGGGGGTTAGGGGCATGGAGAGAGAGACAGTCTCAAGCAGACCCCACGCTAAGTGCAAGGCCTAACTTGGGGCTCGATCTCACGACCCTGAGATCATGACCTGAGCCAAAATCAAGAGTGTGACGTTTAACTGACTGAGCCACCCAGGTGCCCCTCAAGAGCCATTTTTAAGTAGAATTGGAAGATGAGAGGAAGGGAACCATTTTGGATTAGTCTCAGGTTATTGGCTTAGGTGAATAGACAGATGTTGATGCCCTTCACCAAAGTAGGAATGGAAGAAAATAAATAAAAGGGAAAGATGGTGAGTTCAGGGATTTGAAGACTAGCATCATGTCCCCTTCTTCAGTCTTTTTTCCTCTGTTGACATGTGTAGGAGTTCATCCATTCCTCATGTGATGTAGTTCCAAGTATCTCAACAGAGCCCTCTAGGCAAATAATAGCAAGTGGAAACAGGAGCAAACCTGTTGCCTTACCCCCTCTGCTTTTAAAAACTCTGTACTTCTTTTAATGCAGCCTGAGGATTGCTTTAGATTTTTGGCATTTTACTTGCTGGCCTTCTGGTATATTAGAATCCTAAGCTGCTTTTTTTTCCCCTTTTTTTCTTTTTGATTGCTGCTCATCTTGGTTCTGTCCATTTTGTACTGTTCACTTTGTTTTGGAACATAGGTGAGCGGGGGTTCACAGTCTCTATTTCTGCGCTTGGTCTCTTTGTCATAGTTGCAGACACACCAGAAGGCAGGGGCTTCTCCTTTTGTGGTCAGTGAAAAGGCTTGGCT
Source organism: Enhydra lutris kenyoni (assembly GCF_002288905.1). Taxonomy (NCBI): domain Eukaryota; kingdom Metazoa; phylum Chordata; class Mammalia; order Carnivora; family Mustelidae; genus Enhydra; species Enhydra lutris. Next base: position 6,040,496 of record NW_019154152.1, read on the forward strand.
TTCTGGAATTGCAGGGGCACCGGTGTGTGGGGTTAGCTTTCACTCACCCCAGCACAGAATTCACTGTGGAGTGGTGCTGGTCCTTGCTGGGGTTGTTTGCAGGTATGGTGGGGCTGGAACCGCTCTGGAGAGATGCCTGCCAAGGCCGTGCAGGGGAAGGTGGGGCTGCCCACATGTTGCTAGCAGAATAGGTGGAGAGTATTCGTGCTAGTTTTTGCAGGTGTCTGGCTCTCTGGGCTTGGGGAGGGAAGAGAAATGGCGCCTGCTAGCACTTCTGTTGTGGGAGTCTCCTGAAGATACCGGCGCCTCCGGCACATTTTCTCAGAATAGTAAATACATCTCCTTCACTTGTACCTCAGGCACTTTCAAACTGTTGTTTCTATGCTGTGTTTAAAATCAAGTATTTATTATGCTTTAGAGCAAGGACTCAGTTTCCTATCTCCCTTCGGTTTCCACGTAGGTAAGCCAGTTAATTTTTAAAGTACCCAGAGTTAAACCCTGCTGATTTTAAAAGCGAAGTTAAGTTCCATTGATTTTTTTTTTCCCCAAAGCCAAGTTAATGGGGATTCATCTTCCTAGTGTGGGTCTCCAAAGCCTAGTGTGGGGTCTGATCCTCTTAACTTTTCCATGCTTTCCATTTGTGGTTAGTCTTACCTGGGTTTGTTTCCCAATCTCAGCTCTGCTCCTCTGCCCTTTTTTGATGTGGCCTTTGTCTTCAGTTCCCTCTAGGATTAAATGTGGAAGCACTGTTCCGCCAGTCTTTGGGTCATTTTCAGAGTTAGTCACACAGATCAGAGCGTTATCTCCCTGTGCATCCACGGGTTCCGTTGAGGATCCTCCTACTCTGCCTTCTTCCTCACAATCTCCTGAAGAATCCTTTTTAGATTCTAGTCGAAGAGCTACAGTGTGCTCACTTCTCTGTAGGTGAAAAGTGCACCATAGACCTTTTGCAAACCGAAACAGTAGTCACTTACTCCATTCTTTAAAATTACCTCTTTCTATCAACATAATTGCTTAAAATTTTCTTTTAGTTTAATGAACCTTCTTGCAGGTTTTCTAGTCTTGGTAGAAATTACTTGGTGGAAGGACTTTTCCTCCTCATCCATCTGGAACTTTTTGTCTTTAGGATTGCTGATTCTCTTCCATTTAATCCAAAATGTATCTCCTTTAATAGAGAATATAGAAGGAAAATAGAAGTTCAGAAGTTGTTTCCTTGGCATTATGTTTTATCATCAGGTAAATTGCCTTTTTTTGCTCTAAAATGCTCCTTTTGCTTTAGCTAGGCTTTTTATAAATCTTAATTTATTTTGAACCTTGGCCTCATGTGGTTCTTCCAAGTCTTGTCACTCATTCACGTATGTGTCTTTTTGTTCATTGTTTCTCTGTTCTTTTAGAAGAACTACCTATACATCTGCTTTTTCCCCCTCTGCCTTTCTTATCTGCTTGACAATTTTTGAAATGCCCAAGCCGCAATACATTTTAAGAGCTTTCCTCTTAGGGTCTCATGTCATAGGGTTTCAGAACTTAATTCTGCCTTCCTAGTGCCACACAACCCCTACTTTGTTGCCACAAATACTGAGTTGGCATGGTCCCTTTCTCCTACAGTTCTCTTTTCATTTCATCAACCAATTTTTTCTTTGGCCAAAGTAGTTCCCCTCCTCTCAACTTCTGTACCTGTGTAACATGAAAACATCAGCCTGTGAGGTCAGGAACTTGTCAGTGGTTCCCACGTTAGCATACTGAGACTTCGGACAGGTGTCAGAGTAGTTGAAGCCCTCCAAGATGACTGTATGCTGCTTCTTTGCACGAGTCGGCTTCAGGAGAGCCCTGCTTACCACCTCCATAGTTGGATCCTGGCGTACTCCCACAATAATGTCCAACCTGGCATCTCTCCTCCTGATCCTGCCTGCCCATGTTTTCCAGTGAATGACTCACTTTGAGTATTATAAATAGGGTTCCTTACCAGTACCTCTCCAATGACTCTGTTTCTCTGAAATAGCTCAGGCTCTTAAGTCACCTTGTTTTCCTCAGGTGAGTTCTGCCCACTGAGTGTTGAACTAAGATGTGGAAATAGATACACATATATGTATAGATATGTGTCCATGTATGTATATATACATGCATATATACTACATATACATATATAATTTCTTGTTATCTTAAATTAGCTCTTTGTTTTGGTATATAAGTGCTTGAGGACAAATGTATTATCTTTGTCCCTTACCTTTTCTTTTCTCCTAATGAAACCTCAAGTATCTGCTCTGAAAGAGTATCAGAGAAGGGAGGAGACAATTTGAGAGCCTGTGAATACATGTAAATTAGTCACTTTTTCAAGTTCAGGAACTTCTAGAGGAGTGAGTGTGGAGCATAGTTGTGGGTGTGGAGCACCTTTACCAGGCACCCTGACCGCCATTTTCTATTCGCATATCTAAAAACCACTCAGCATAATGAAGTAAACAATTATTTTTAGTCCTGAGAGTAACTTTGCTGGGTCTTGAGATTCCAGCAAATGCCAGCAGGCCCAGTATAAGTCATCAAGATCAATTCAGCAAGTATACAGCATGCAAGACCCAGAGCATACCCTGTAGGGGGCCCAAGTGCAGAGAAGACACTAGACTTTTATTCAAGAAGTTCATAGTTTGTCCTTCAGCCACAGAACACAAAGAATGCCTATAATTAAAGAAGTTGATTTATTACTCGTAGCAAGGGAGAATGCACACCATAGGGAAGCATGCAACATCACAGTAAGATTGTTTGAAAAGCTTTATTATAGGATGTGGGCATGTGTTGAGTGATTTTGAAGAAGGTTTAAGGATGTGGGGCTTTGCTCTGGGTCCTGTCAGGAAGTGAGGCAAATTCTGTGGGTGGGTATCTTAATAGAGTTTATCTAAAGGGAGAAAAGAATTAGAGAAAGGCTGAAGCTATAATTCATGATGAAGCAGCAGCCACTCATCAGGGAATGGGGGCTATTTGATATTTTTTTAGCTTGGAGAGTATTCATGTTTTGTCACTGTTCAGGCAGATTATGGATTCTTTCATCTTGATCCATGGTGGTCATAGAATGGCTTTGTTTAATGTTGATCTGAAATTGCTCACATTTAACAGGAGAACACCAAGACCTAACTGAGTGCTAAGCCAGCTCATATCAACACCAAGGCCTAGCTGATAGTACCAGGCCAGATCCACTTCTGGTTGTCAGACGCATCTTTTCTGGGGCTCTAATAGGATTTATAGGTTTTAGTCAGTACTGAATACAATTGGGTGGAAATAGTACTTAGTGGAAGATTTTATCTATTTCTGTTTCTCAGTCCATTCAGATAGAGGCTGTAAGGCATATAAATACAACTTTTTAATAAAACCAGTTCTAATAAGTGCAATTAAAGAGGTTCAAGGGGTATGTTCCAAGTACATGGGAGTGACATGAGAAAAAGCATAGGTGTTGTGGGCAATATTTGACCTGGGCCCTGAAGGATAAGCTAGATTTAGACGTGTGGAGTTGGAGAGAAAAGCACAACCACTGGAGTTAGCAAAAAGCAAAGGCTTAGAGGTAAAAAATGACAAGGCTCAGAGCATGGCGAGAAGTCTAGTTAGGCTGAATCAGGAATATGTAATGTGAAAGAAATATGAAGAGGTACTTTTGGACCAGATTATAGAATTTAGTTGTTTAGAAATTTAGTTTATCAGGAAGGCAAAACCAGAATTTGTTAAATACCCACTGTGCATGCAGGGTGCACTGTATATGATATATAATCTGTAATCCTTTTTGGTAAAGGTTTTATTTACTTGACAGAGAAAGAGAGAGGGGCGGTGCACTTGCACACACGTACAAACACTAGCAGGCAGAGTGGCAGGCAGAGGGAGAAGTAGGCTCCTCGCTGAGCAGAGACCGTGACATGCAGCTCAGTCCCAGGACCCTGGGATCAGGACCTCAGCCAAAAGCAGACATTTAACAGACTGAGCTACCCAGGGTCCCCTAGTCTGTAATCCTTCTAATAACCCTTTACAATCCTTGTTAACAACCCCAGTTATATCCATTTTACAGATGACGCAGATGAGCTCTAGAAAGGCTCATGTAGGGGCATCTGGGTGGATCAGTCCATTAAGTATCTGCCTTCAGCTCAGATAATGATCCCAGAGTCCTAGGATCGAGCCTGCATTGGGCTCCCTGCTCAGGGAAGAGTCTGCTTCTCTCTCTGCCCCTCCCCCTGCTCATGCTCTCTCTCTATCTCTCTCTTTCTCTCTCTCTCTTTCTCTCTCTCATATAAATAAAATCTTTAAAAGAAAAAAAAAAAAAGGTTCATTTAACCTCCACTTAGATAGTTGGAGTCCCAGCCAATATCCTAATAACTCTGAGAAGATAGCACTGATTTTACTCACTTCACTGCCTCCTGTGTAACAGTCTCTTGTCCTCAGTGGGAACCACTGAAAGCTTTTGATCGGAGAAATGGCAAGACCCACTAGAATTATGCTTTAGGAAAGTGACTCCTAACAAAACAGTAATAATTAACATGCGTAAGGTATATGGACTAAGCCCTGTGCTAATCAACTTAGACACACAAGTATCTAACAGTATGTAGCTTGATTTGGGAGTAGGGAGGTTGGTAAAAGAGGAAGAAACGTTCTGGTTAAGCTAGCAGAAAATATCAAAGCTGTGGTGGGTAGAGCACAGCTTGAGGTAGAAGGAGAATGTAACAAGATGAGGGGCCCCTGGAGGAGACTGATGCAGTCAGCTGTGGTCCCAGGCTCCACTTCAAGTAATGCTGAATTAAATTTGGTCTCTAGAATTTCCTCAGTATTGGGGCACCTGGGTGGCTCAGTGGGTTAAGCTTTTGCCTTTGGCTCAGGTCATGATCTCAGGGTCCTGGGATAGAGCCCCATGTCGGGCTTTCCGCTCTGCGGGGAGCTTGCTTCCCCCCCACCCCCCCGCCCTCTGCCTGCCTCTGCCTGCCTCTGCCTACTTGTGATCTCTCTGTTAAATAAATAAATAAAATCTTAAAAAAAAAAAAAAGAATTTCCACAGTATTTAGGGAGAAGCTTACATATCTTAAGGAATTGGCCCATAAGGATCTTTCTTAAACTGTGGTAATCAAACATAAACACATCCAGTTCTTTATTGATTTGTCTTAAGAATGAAATGTTGCAGATGGCGTAATGCTGCTTTCAGAAAGCTCTTTTGTTAACAGTTTCAGAGTTTTTGTTTTTAGCAATAAGGATGGTTGTTAACAAGGGAAAGTAGAGCTTCATTCTTTAAAATCCATTAAGTTTGTAGTCTAGCTTAAATGATATGCTAGGTGAAATTTTAATAATTAAATAAACCTAAATATGGGGAAAATGTTCAATAAATAATTAGGATTTAGTCAAGTCCCATTTTAGAGAATACTTAAGTGCATATGCAGATAGTGAACACAGCTGTTTTCTATTTTGAAAAGTGCAATTTTCATGTTCTAATATCTTTTAATACTCTGATCTCTTGAGCTGGTTGGTTTTGTTTTTGTCTTTCTTTTTTTTTTTTTTTATGTATTTGAGAGAGAGAGGAAGGGGTAGGGTGGGGGGAGAAGCAGAGGGAGAGGTAGAAGCAGATTTCCCTGCTGAGCAGGGAGCCTGACATAGGGCTTGATCCTAGAACTCCAGGATCATGACTTGAGCCTCCCAGGTGCCCCTCTTGAGCTGTTTTTTTAAACATTTTTTTTTAAAGCCACAAATCCTCTTTGTAATATAGATATAAAGTAGAACATTTATAATAGTGAAAAATAGAAAATAACCTAAATATTCATCAGCTTGGGATGAGGTGAATAAACTGTAATAATGAACATACTAGGAGATGCTATATGGCAGTTTGAGTGAATGAACTGTAGAGCTACACATATCAAATCAACATGCTGCATTTCTGGGCCACGTATTAATCCCCACCAGAAAAATGACAGAAAAGGAAGTTGCAGAAGAATGAGTATAGTATGATATAATATAAAGATCTTTTTTAAAAATTGCGATATGTAAAATATACATAATATAAATTTATAATTTTAACCATTAGGTTTATAGTTCAGCGACATTCAGTATGTTCATATTGCTATACGACTGTCACTACTGTCTGTTCATAATATAAAGTTTTAAAACTCAGGACATGTAGTTTGTGAATACATACTTAACATAGTAAAGTATAAAGTTGATGTTCTGAGAGTACACATGTCTTGCAGTTACATCTCTGGTAGGCAGGTGTACAAGTGCTCATCCATTATCATTTATACTTTTTTGTACACTTGTAGTATTTCACTTGAGATGTCTAGTTAAAAATTTCTTTTTAAAAAAATTATTTCCAAATGTTTTATAGCCATTGAATTTCTAAACTTTCTGGGTTCAGTTGCTAAGAAATGTGGTACTAAGAGCCAAGAGGTGAAATGGTTCCCTGCTGAGGGCAGTTAACTTTACAGGAAAAAAAAAATCTCTTCCAAATTGAGCATTCTGACCCTAGCCTACCATCCCAAGAATTTTCTTGATCACAGGTGGCAGAGGTTATAGGTCTTAAGCCTAAAGGTCTGAGAGAATGACTCTATTAAAAAAAAAAAAACAGCCCTGGGGCGCCTGGGTTGCTCAGTGGGTTGGGCCTCTGCCTTCAGCTCAGGTCATGGTCCCAGGATACTGGGATCGAGCCCCACATAGCCTGCTTCCCTCTCTCTCTCTGCCTGCCTCTCTACCTACTTGTGATCTCTGTCTGTCAAATAAATAAATAAAGTCTTTAAAAAAATAAAAACAAAACAAATAAAAAAAACCAGCCAACCAACCAAACAACCAAACAAAAACACCACACAAAACCACAGGAGGAAAGCAGGTTTTAGAAGATGAAATGAGTTTCATTTTTAGGTTTGACATGATAGTCCAACAAAAGGATGTATATACTAATGGAATTTAGAGATAAGAGACAGAAGCTTGAGGGGAAAAAGAGCTAGAGCTGTACATTTTGGAACTTAAAATGGATCCATGAGAATGAATGAATTCGTCAAAGGAAAAAGGATGAGAAAAAACATGTTGAGACAGGGGCTCCTGGGTGGCTCAGTGGGTTAAAGCCTCTGCTTTAGGCTCAGGTCATGATCCCAGGGCTCTCTGCTCGGCAAGGAGCCTGCTTCCCCCTCTTTCTCTGCCTGCCTCTCTGCCTACTTGTGATCTCTGTCAAATAAATAAATAAAATCTTTGAAGACATGTTGAGACAAAGATCTCAGGGAGAAGATTAAAGAAGAACCTGTGCATGAGACTGAGAAAGAATAGGTTGGAAGACCAGTCAGTTGGAAAAGAAGAGCCCAGGAGTGTGGTGTGCCGTTGAAATTAAGGCAGGAGACTTTGACAAAGATTTATTCAGATTAATCCCATTTTTATTGAATGAGTAGTATGTGATATCACTTTCTTGTATTACAGTTAAGTCTTAAGAGTGAGACCTGAGGGGAAAAGCTATTGGATTTGATGGTTAAGGCACAGTTGCCTTGTTGCTGGAACTATATTGCTCATCTGTAAACCCTTTAATTTAAAGATAGGGGCTGTGTTTTATCATTTTTTAAAAAGATTTGTTTATTTTAGGGAAGGGGGAGAGAGCATGTGCCCACAACTGGGAGGGGCAGAAGGAGAAGGAAAGAGAATCTCAAGCAGACTTCGAGCTGAGCACAGAGCAGGATGTGGGTGGGGCTTGATCCCACGACCCTGAGATCATGACTGAGCCAAAACCAAGAATCGGACCCTTAAATGACTGCACCACCCAGGCGCCTCTGTTTTATTTATCACTTTAATCTCTGTGACTGGCACACTAATTGTTCAGTAGTGAATTCTGTGAAATATTATACAAAATACAAAATGCTGAGATTTCGGGGCGCCTGGGTGGCTCAGTGGGTTAAGCCGCTGCCTTCGGCTCAGGTCATGATCTCGGAGTCCTGGGATCGAGCCCCATATCGGGCTTTCTGCTCAGCAGGGAGCCTGCTTCCTCCTCTCTCTCTGCCTGCCTCTCTGCCTGCTTGTGATCTCTCTCTGTCAAATAAATAAATAAAATCTTAAAAAAAAAAAATGCTGAGATTTCTCCTGTGATATAAAACCTATTTTTACCACCTAGCCTATCTGTTCCATTGCTCTTCAATTCCTTCTCTAATCTTTGAAAATAGTATTCCTCCACTTTTCGGCTCCTCTTTGATTCCAGTCTACAAGCTCTTTCATTAGTTGTTTCCCTACTTCTTGCCATATCACATTCAGTGTTGCTGTTGGAAACCCTACATTTTATTTCCTTTCTTCTTCCCATTACTCACTCATTAACTCAATATAAAGAATACTATCCTAACGAGCTGTTCAGAGGTGGCGTGAGCTTCCTGGGGGCACTACTGAATTTCCTGTTTGATGGTATTCAGCAAAGTCAGGACCTCCACTTACAGAAGGTGAGGGTATTGAACTCAGGTGGTTAGACTAGATAATTTTTTTTAAAAACTTTGAGATATAATTCACATACCAGGCAGTTTATCTATTTAAAGTTTAAATTGTCAGTGGTTTTTAATATATTCTGAGTTCTGCAGCTATCACCACAATCAATTTTAGGACATTTTTATCACCCATCCTACATACACACAAAGAACTCCATACCCATTAGCGGTCACTCTTCTCCCCCTCCCCCCCACCCCCCACCCCTCAGCCCAAGCAACCACTTTCTGTCTCCATAGATTTACCTGTACTGGACATTTCATATTCATGGACTCATGTAACTTATGGTCTTGCATGACTGGCTCTTTCTTTCTTTCTTTCTTTCTTTCTTTCTTTTCTTACTTAGCATATTGTTCGCAAAGTTCATCCATATTGTAGCATTTACAGTACTTCATTCTTCTTATAGCCAAGTAATATTCCATTGCATGGGTATACCACATTGTACTTACTCATTTATTGTCAGCTGATGGACTTTTTGATAAGTATGAATAACGCTGCTATGAACATTTTTGTACAAGTTTTTGTGTCAGCATATTCTTCTTGGGTATATACCTAAGAGTAGAATTGTTGGGTCATATGGAAACTTTGTTTACCCTCTTGAAGAACTGCCAGGCTGTTTTTCAAAGTGAATACACTTTTGTACATTCCCACCAGCAGAGTATGAGAATTCCATTTTCTTGACATCCTTGCCAATACTTTATTATCTTTTTTTAATTGCATGCTAGTGGGTGTAATACAGTGTATCTCATTGTGGGTTTAATTTGCATTTCTTTGATGACTATTGGTGTTGTACATCTTTTCATGTGTTTATTGGCCATTTGTATATCTTCTTTGGAGAAATGTCTATTAAGAACCTTTCATCTTTTTTTATTTTATTTTTGTTTTGTTTTGTTTTTGTTTCATTTTTTAAATTTCTTTTCAGTGTAACAGAATTCATTGTTTTTGCACCACACCCAGTGCTCCATGCAATCCGTGCCCTCCCTAGTACCAACCACCTGATTCCCCCAACCTCCCACCCCCTGCCCCTTCAAAACCCTCAGGTTATTTTTCAGAGTCCATAGTCTCTCATGGTTCACCTCCCCTTCCAATTTGCCTCAACTCCCTTCTCCTCTCCATCTCCCTATGTCCTCCATGTTATTTGTTATGCTCTACAAATAAGTGAAACCATATGATAATTGACTCTCTCTGCTTGACTTATTTCACTCAGCATAATCTCTTCCAGTCCTGTCCATGTTGCTACAAAAGTTGGGTATTCATCCTTTCTGATGGAGGCATCATACTCCATAGTGTATATGGACCACATCTTCCTTATCCATTCGTCTGTTGAAGGGCATCTTGGTTCTTTCCACAGTTTGGCGACCGTGGCCATTGCTGCTATAAACATTGGGGTACAGATGGCCCTTCTTTTCACTACATCTGTATCTTTGGGGTAAATACCCAGTAGTGTAATTGCAGGGCCATAGGGAAGCTCTATTTTTAATTTCTTAAGGAATCTCCACACTGTTCTGCAAAGTGGCTGCACCAACTTGCATTTCCACCAACAGTGTAAGAGGGTTCCCCTTTCTCCACATCCTCTCCAACACACGTTGTTTCCTGTCTTGCTAATTTTGGCCATTCTAACTGGTGTAATGTGGTATCTCAATGTGGTTTTAATTTGAATCTCCCTGATGGCTAGTGATGATGAACATTTTTTCATGTGTCTGATAGCCATTTGTATGTCTTCATTGGAGAAGTGTCTGTTCATATCTTCTGCCCATTTTTTGATATGATTATCTGTTTTGTGTTTGTTGAGTTTGAGAAGTTCTTTATAGATCCTGGATATCAACCTTTTGTCTGTACTGTCATTTGCAAATATCTTCTCCCGTTCCGTGGGTTGCCTCTTTGTTTTGTTGACTGTTTGCTTTGCTTTTGATCTTGATGAAGTCCCAAAAGTTCATTTTTGCTTTTGTTTCCTTTGCCTTTGGAGACATATCTTGAAAGAATTTGCTGTGGCTGATATTGAAGAGGTTACTGCCTATGTTCTCCTCTAGGATTCTGATGGATTCCTGTCTCACGTTGAGGTCTTTTATCCATTTTGAGTTTATCTTTGTGTACGGTGTAAGAGAATGGTCGAGTTTCATTCTTCTACATATAGCTGTCCAATTTTCCGAGCACCATTTATTGAAGAGACTGTCTTTTTTCCACTGTATATTTTTTCCTGCTTTGTCGAAGATTATTTGACCATAGAGTTGAGGGTCCATATCTGGGCTCTCTACTCTGTTCTACTGGTCTATGTGTCTGTTTTTATGCCAGGACCATGCTGTCTTGGTGATCACAGCTTTGTAGTAAAGCTTGAAATCAGGTAACGTGATGCCGCAGTTTTATTTTTCTTTTTCAACATTTCCTTAGCAATTCAGGGTCTCTTCTGATTCCATACAAATTTTAGGATTATTTGGGACGCCTGGGTGGCTCAGTTGGTTAAGCAGCTGCCTTCGGCTCAGGTCATGATCCCAGCGTCCTGGGATCCAGTCCCACATCGGGCTCCTTGCTCATCGGGGGGCCTGCTTCTCCCTCTGCCTCTGCCTGCCATTCTGTCTGCCTGTGCTCGCTCTCTCTCCCTCTCTCTCTGACAAATAAATAAATAAAATCTTTAAAAAAAAAATTTTAGGATTATTTGCTCCAGCTCTTTGAAAAATACCGGTGGAATTTTGATCAGAATGGCATTAAAAGTATAGATTGCTCTAGGCAGTATAGACATTTTAACAATGTTTATTCTTCCGATCCAAGAGCATGGAATGGTCTTCCATCTTTTTGTGTCTTCTTCAATTTCTTTCATGAGTGTTCTGTAGTTCTTCGAGTACAGATCCTTTACCTCTTTGGTTAGGTTTATTCCCAGCTATCTTATGGTTCTTGGTGCTATAGTAAATGGAATCAATTCTCTAATTTCCCTTTCTGTATTTTCATTGTTATTGTATAAGAAAGCCACTGATTTCTGTACATTGACTTTGTATCCTGCCACGTTACTGAATTGCTGTATGAGTTCTAGTAATTTGGGGTTGGAGTCTTTTGGGTTTTCCATATAAAGTATCACGTCATCTGCGAAGAGAGAGAGTTTGACTTCTTCATTGCCAATTTGGATACCTTTTATTTCTCTTTGTTGTCTGATTGCTGTTGCTAGGACTTCTAATACTATGTTGAACAAGAGTGGTGAGAGTGGGCATCCTTATCGTGTTCCTGATCTCAACGGGAAGGCTGTGAGCTTTTTCCCATTGAGGATGATATTTGCTGTGGGTCTTTCATAGATAGATTTTATGAAGTTCAGGAATGTTCCCTCTATCCCTATACTTTGAAGCATTTTAATCAGGAACGGGTGCTGGATTTTGTCAAATGCTTTTTCTGCATCAATTGAGAGGACCATGTGGTTCTTCTCTCTTCTCTTATTGATTTGTTCTATCACATTGATTGATTTGCGAATGTTGAACCATCCTTGTAACCCAGGGATGAATCCCACCTGGTCAGGGTGGATAATCTTTTTAATGTGCTTTTGGATCCTGTTTGCTAGGATCTTGTTGAGAATCTTCGTATCCATATTCATCAGTGATATTGGTCTGAAATTCTCCTTTTTGGTGTGGTCTTTGCCTGGTTTGGGGATCAGGGTAATGCTGGCTTCATTAAAAGAGTCTGGAAGTTTTCCTTCTGCTTCAATTTTTTGAAACACCTTCAGGAGAATAGGTGTTATTTCTTCTTTGAAAGTTTGGTAGAATTCCCCAGGGAATCCATCAGGTCCTGGGCTCTTGTTTTTTGAAGGTTTTTGATCACTGCTTCAATCTCATTACTAGATATTGGTCTATTCAGGTTGTCAATTTCTTTCTGGTTCAATTTTGGGAGTTTATAGTTTTCCAGGAATGCATCCATTTCATCTAGGTTGCTTAACTTATTGTCATATAACTGTTGATAATAACTTCTGATGATTGTTTCTACTTCCTCGGTGATCTTTTTTAATTTTTATTTTATTTTTATTATTTATTTATTTATTTGACAGACAAAGATCACAAGTAGGCAGAGAGGCAGGCAGAGAGAGAGGAAGGGAAACAGCCCGATTCGGGGCTCAATCCCAGGACCCTGGGATCATGACTTGAGCTGAAGGCAGAGGCTTTAACCCACTGAGCCACCCAGGCGCCCCCCCACCAACACTTTTAATATGGGAATAGTTCACTCATTTTATTTTTTTTAATTAACTTTTCATTTAGGTTTTCTTCTCAAGCCTAACTGTAGCCTAATAAAAAGTTCTTCTGAATGCGCCACCAACACTTGGAACTTAGCATGTGAAAAATATGTACTCAGTCTTCCCCTTGTCATAAGCCCACCCAGTTTTTCCATTATCTTCTCTTAGTATATTAAACTCCTAACCTTGGGGTTTTCGGACCCTTTCCCTCATTAGCTCTATATTCTATTCAATATTCAGTGCTGCTGATCATTCCATGCTCAGAGCCCTTGGATCTGTTCTTCCTCTTTATAGCCATAGCCAGCACCTCAGGCCCTTAACATCTCAGAGCTTAATTACTGCCTTGTTGCTTTCTCAAACCCCTTTCTCTGTGTGTGTGTGTGCGTGTGCACACAGCATGCCTGTGTGTGTGTGTGTGTGTGCATGCACACAGCGTGCCTGTGCGTGTGTGCGTGTACATGCACAGCGTGCCTGTGTGCGTGTGCGCGTGCTTGCGCAGAGTGCCTGTGTGTGCGTGTACGTACGCAGAGTCCCTCTGTGTGTGTGTGTGTGTGCGTGCACAGTGTCTGTGTGTGTGTGCGCGTGTGCACGCAGCATGCCTGTGTGTGTGCACATACGTGCGCAGAGTGCCTGTGTGTGTGTGCGTGCACACAGCATGCCTGTGTGTGCGTGCGTGTACGTGCAGTGTGCCTGTGTGTGTGTGTGTGCGTGCGCAGAGTGCCTGTGTGTGCGTGTACGTGTACATGCGCAGCGTGCCTTTATGTGTGTGTGCGTGCGTATGCAGAGTGCCTGTGTGTGTGTGCGTGTATGTGTGCAGTGTGCCTCTGTGTGTGTGTGTGTGTGTGCGCACGCGTGCGCGCACGCACAGAGTGCCTGTGTGTGACCACACATGGATGTGTGCCACAGCGAGGCTGACTGCTGTTGGGAGTGCGTGGGCCTGAGCTGTTTTGCGGGAGGGGGCTGTGCGGGGCCAGAGACTGGAAGCTTGGCAGGCCTGGGGCCAGGCTGCATCTGAAGAAAGCGGAGTGCGCTGCCCAGGGCTCCTGCTGGGACCTGTGTCCGATGCTCTAGATGGTGGGGGTGTCTGACAATGTCAATGAGTATGCAATAGCTCTGAGGGACACAGAAAAAAAAAAAGAAAGAAAAAAAAATTTGTACTCAAATTTGTACTCAAATGCTAGCTTTAATCCCTTTCAGGTACCCTAAGATCATTTCCTTGATCTTAGACCCTAGTATCAAATTTATCCACCACACATTAGCATTTAAACCCTCCACCTCCACTTCCCTCTCCTTATCTCTTGTTACTTCCCCAAATGGAACCAAACTAATTTGGTAGTTAGCCTTCTTTATTCTTTGTTCTTATTTCTTTGTTCTCATCTCTTTCCTGTTGCAGAGTTCTTCTTTCCTCCTGGCATGCTTTTGCTTCTTTATTCTGTGTCTCATTCCCTTCAGTGACTGATTCCATTTGACTCCTCTTTCTTTCCTCTTTGTATTCTTCGAATGCTTAGACGTTTGGTTTATCTAGTAATAAGGTCCATGATACCCTGTCTGTTTTTCTTCATGTTTGTTTTGAATATACTATTTTTTAAAAAGCATGGTTCAATGTGGGAACTATTTTTTCTATTTTATTTGTGACTCACTCGAACCTATGCATATAATGCACCTGAATATAATAGCTGTCCTGTAGGGGCACCTGGGTGGCTCAGTCGGTTGAGCCGCTGCCTTTGGCTCGGGTCGTGATCCCAGTGTCCTGGGATCGAGTCCTACATCAGGCTCCTTGCTTGGTGGGAAGCCTGCTTCTCTCTCTGCCTCTGCCTGCCTCTCTGCCTGCTTGTGCGTGCGCTCTCTCTCTCTCTCTCTCTCTCTCTCTCTGACAAATAAATAAATAAATAAAATCTTTAAAAAAAAAATAGGTGTCCTGTAAATCTTCCTGGCTAACAGTCTATAAAAGTTTTGAGGAGAGATGGGTAGTGTTTAGAATTGTCATCATTTCTTTTTCATTTTTTAATTTTAGAAATGCAAAAAATACTTTTTGTGCCATTACCAGACTTTTATTTCTAATTTTTTTGTTTTATACCAAGTTTTGGAGACTTGTTCTCAGTACAATGTAATGAAGTTCAATAACATATATTACTATAAATATTAAATCTAGTTTATTGAACACTAGCCATCTGATATATCCAGTTCTCTCAAGAGAAAGGTTAGCTTCTTGGATGCTGGCTAGGCATTTTTTAAAGGTGCATTATAGCCTTAAAGCCTTTACTCACCATTTACTATATTAAGATCCTTGACGATTTAATAGCTACAATAGTCGCCAGCACCGAGAATGAGGAGTGTTGACCTGGTTTCCTTCTACATCTGAAGCTCTGCTTTTGTTGCTGTCCTCTTAAAAAGCACTTCTTCCTGTAGTTTTCATGTCCTCCAAAGTTAGTATTAGGAGGGAAAGGAAGATTATTGGAGTGGAGTTGGCTGAGAAAGGGATACAAGGTAGAAGGCAGCTTCTAAACCTAGTAGTGGCTAGCTGTTTTACCTCCCTGCCTGCCTACCCACTTTCTTTCTCACTTCAAAAACAGAGTTGACTTAAAGGTAGTTGACTTATAGCCCCTTGTTAACATCACGAGTGCAAGTTTTCTTTCTTGTTCTTTTCTTTTTAACCCTTTACCTTCAATCCACATGCCCATTCTCTTTCCCATTCATATGTACCTACTCTGTGTTTATGTCCCCATACCTACATATTTGCTTGAACAATATATTGTATAATTATGATGTCTTCAGCTTACATAATGGTATTTGCTTTTTACTCATGTCATGCTTTTTAAGATGTATTCATGTTGCTGTAGGTACATCTAAAGTGTGATTTCTAAAAGCATATAGAATTCCATTATTCCAGTTATTGAAATCAAAGTTACTTCAAGTTCCCTGCTATATTACTGTCACAGCAAACATTCTTACATGGGTCTATAAAGTCTGTAATTTGCACATAGACCATCCTATTTGAGAATTTCTCTGAAATTGGTCCACCAGAGTGGAATCACTGGATCACCTAGGACGCAGACATACTTGATGTCACTAAGATATCCTAGCAGAATGGCTGTATCTATTTACCGTCTTCCCAACATCTTTGCCAGCCTTTGCTATTGTCTACCCTTCTAATTTTTGCCCTTCAGATCGGTATGAGCAATGCTATCTGATTATTTCAATTTATACTTTACTCATTGCTTTTATTTTGAATTTGATTGTCTCTTCATTTACTTGCTAATCATTTCAGCTTCTTTTTCTGTAGGTTCCCTACCCATAACTTCTGACCATTTTTCTGTTGGTTTCTTGTGACTTTTATATCAAATTGTAGAAATTCCTAGTCTATTCTTGTCAATTGTCAATTCATGTCAGTCCTTATCTCTTGTCAATTTTGGATGTTGCAGGAGCTTTTCCTTGTCTGTCATCTATTTTAGCTCTGTTTGTGGTATTCTTTTTTTTTTATTAACATATAATGTATTATTTGTTTCAGGGATACAAGTCTGTGATTCATAAGTCTTACACAATTCACAGTACTCACCATAGCACATACCCTCCTCAGTGTCCATCACCCAGCTACTCTTCCCATCCCCCTCCCCTCAAACAACCTTCAGTTTGTTTCCTGAGATTAAGAGTCTCTTATGGGGTGGGAGGTTGAGTGAGCCTGGTGGTGGGTATTATGGAGGGCACGTATTGCATGGAGCACTGGGTGTAGTGCATAAACAATGAATTCTGGAACACTGAAAAGAAATTAAAAAAACAAAAATTTTTTTAAAAAGAGTCTCATGGGGCGCCTGGGTGGCTCAGTGGGTTAAAGCCTCTGCCTTCGGCTCAAGTCATGATCCCAGAGTCCTGGGATCGAGCCCCGCATCGGGCTCTCTGCTCAGCAGGGAGTCTGCTTCCTCCCCTCTCTCTGCCTGCCTCTCTGCCTACTTGTGATCTCTGTCTGTCAAATAAATTAAAAAAAAAAATTAAAAAGAGTCTCATGGTTTGTCTCCCTCTCTGGTTTCATCTTATTTCATTTTTCCCACCTTTCCCCCATGATCCTCTGTCTTGTTTCTCCAATTCCTCATATCAGTGAGATGATATGATAATTGTCTTTCTCTGGTTGACTTATTTCACTTAGCATAATACCCTCTAGTTCCATCCACGTCATTGCAAATGTTAAGGTTTTGGGTTTCTTGATAGCTGTATAGTATTCCATTGTATATATACCACATCTTCTATATCCATTCATCTGTTGATGGACATCTAGGTTCTTTCCATAGTTTGGCTGTTGTGGACATTGATGCTATAAACATTCGGGTGTATGTGCCCCTTTGGATCACTACATTTGTATCTTTGGGGTAAATACCCAGTAGTGCAATTGCTGGGTCATAGGGTAGCTCTATTTTCAACTTTTCGAAGTACCTTCATACTGTTTTCCAGAGTGGCTGCATGAGCTTGTATTCACACCAACAGTGTAGAAGGGTTCCCCTTTCTCCGAATTCTCACCAACACCTGTCATTTTCTGACTTGTTAATTTTAGCCATTCTGACAGGTACAAGGTGGTATCGCACTGTGGTTTTGATTTGTATTTCCCTGATGCCGAGTGATGTTGAGCACTTTTTCATGTGTCTATTGGCCATTTGGATGTCTTCTTTGCGGAAATGTCTGTTCATGTCTTCTGCCCATTCTTGATTGGATTATTTGTTCTTTGGGTATTGAGTTTGCTAAGTTCTTTATAGTTTTTGGATACTAGCCCTTTATCTGATATATCACTTGCAAATATCTTCTCCCATTCTGTCAGTTGTCTTTTGGTTTTGTTGACTGTTTTCTTTGCTGTGCAAATGCTTTTGATCATGATGAAGTCCTAATAGCGCATTTTCGCCCTTGCTTCCCTTGCCTTTGGTGATGTGTCTAGGAAGAAGTTGCTGTGACTGAAATCGAAGAGGTTGCTGCTTGTGTTCTCCTCGGGAACTTTGATGGATTTGGCTCTCACATTGAGGTTTCTCATCCATTTTGAGTCTGTTTTTGTGTGTGGTGTAAGGAAATGGTCCAGTTTCATTCTTCTGCATATGCCTGTCCAATTTTCCCAACACCATTTGTCGAAGAGACTTTTTTCCACTGCACATTCTTTATTGCTTTGTCGAAGATTTAGGTGACCATAGAGTTGAGGCTCCATTTCTGGGCTCTCTATTCTGTTGCATTGATCTGTGTGTCTATTTTTGTGCCAGTACCATACTGTCTTGATGATTACAGCTTTGTAATAGAGCTTAAAGTCTGGAATTGTGATGCCGCCAGCTTTGGTTTTCTTTTTCAACATTCCTCTGGCTATTCGGGGCCTTTTATGGTTCCATATAGATTTTAGGATTATTTGTCCCATTTCTCTGAAAAAAGTTGATGGTATTTTGATCGGGATTGCATTAAATGTTTAGACTGCTCTACATAGCATAGACATTTTCACAATATTTGTTCTTCCAATCCATGAACATGGGACGTTTTTCCATTTCTTTATGTCTTCCTCAGTTTCTTTCATGAGTACTTTATAGTTTCTGAGTACAGATTCTTTGCCTCTTTGGTTAGATTTATTCCTAGGTATTACAGTTTTGGGTGCAATTGTAAGTGGGATTGACTCCTTAATTTCTCTTTTTTCTGTCTTGTTGTTGGTGTATAGAAATGCAACTGATTTTGGGCACTGATTTTATATCCTGACACTTTACTGAATTCCTGTATGAGTTCTAGCATTTTGGAGTGGAGTCCTTAGGTTTTCCACATAAAGTATCATATCATCTGCAAAGAGTGGGAGTTTGACTTCCTTTTTGCCAATTCAGATGCCTCTTATTTCTTTTTGTTGTCTGATTGCCGAGACTAGGACTTCTAGTACTATGTTGAATAGCAGTGGTCATGGTGGACATCCCTGCAGTGTGCCTGACTTTAGGAGAAAAGCTCTCGGTTTTTCCCCATTGAGAATGATAGTTGCTGTGGATTTTTCATAGACGGCTTTTATGATATCGAGGTATGTACCCTCTATCTCTACACTGAAGGGTTTTGATCAAAAAAGGATGCTGTACTTTGTCAAATGCTTTTTCTTCATCTATTAAGAGTATCATATGGATCTTTTTCTTTTACTAATGTATTGTATCACATTGATTGATTTGCTGATGTTGAACCAAACTTGGAGCCTAGGAATAAATCCCACTTGGTCATGGTGAATAGTCCTTTTAATGTACGTTTGGATCCTATTGGCTAGTATTTTGGTGGGAATTTTTGATTCCACGCTCATCAGGGATATTGGTCTGTAATTCTCCTTTTTGATGGAGTCTTTGTCTGGTTTTAGGATCAAGGTGATGCTGGCCTCATAAAATGAGTTTGGAAGTTTTCTTCCCATTTCTATTTTTTGGAACAGTTTCAGGAGAATAGGTATTAATTTTTCTTTAAATGTTTGGTAGAATTCCCCTGGGAAGCTGTCTGGCCCAGGGCTCCTGTTTGTTGGGAGATTTTTGATGACTGCTTCAATCTCCTTACTGGTTATGAGTCTGTTCAGGTTTTCTATTTCTTCCTGGTTCAGTTTTGGTAGTTTATATGTCTCTAAGAATGCATCTATTTCTTCCAGACTGTCAAATTTGCTGGTGTATAGTTGCTCATAATATGTTCTTATAATTGTTTGTATTTCTTTGATGTTGGTTGTGAGCTCTCCTCTTTCATTCATGATTTTATTAATTTGGGTCCTTTCTCTTTTCTTTTTGATAAGTCTGGCTAGGGGTTTATCAATCTTATTAATTCTCTCAAATAACCAGCTCCTAGTTTCATTGATCTGTTCTACGGTTCTTTTGGTTTCTCTTTCATTGATTTCCACTCTGATCTTTATTATCTCTCTTCTTCTGCTGGGTTTAGGCTTTCTTTGCTGTTCTTTCTCCAGCTCCTTTAGGTGTAGGGTTAGATTGTGTATTTGAGACCTTTCTTGTTTCTTGAGAAAGGCTTTTATTGCTATATACTTAACTCTCAGGACCGCCTTTGCTATATCCCAAAGATTTTGAACATTTGTGTTTTCATTTTCATTTGTTTCCATGAATTTTTTCAATTCTTTAATTTTCTGGTTGGCCCATTCATTCTTTAGTAGGATGCTCTTTAGCTTCCATGTATTGGAGTTCTTTCCAACTTTCCTCTTGTGGTTGGGTTCTAGTTTCAAAGCATTGTGGCCTGAAAATATGCAGGGAATGATCCTGCATATTTTGTGACCTGATTTGTGACCCTGGATGTGATCTGTTCTGGAGAATGTTCCATGTGGATTGGAGAAGAATGTATATTCTGTTGCTTTGGGATGGAAGGTTTTGAACATATCTGTGATGTCCATCTGATCCAGTGTGTCATTTAAGGCCTTTATTTCCTTATTGATCTTTTGCTTAGATGATCTGTCCATTTCAGTGAGAGGGATGTTAAAGTCCCCTACTATTATTGTATTATTGTTGGTGTGTTTCTTTGATTTTATTAATTGGTTTATATAATTGGCTGCTCTCATGTTAGGAGCATAGATATTTAAAATTGTTAGATCTTCTTGTTGGACAGACCGTTTAAGTATAATATAGTGTCCTTCCTCATCTCTTATTATAGTCTTTGGCTAATTTAGATAAATTAGATAAATTAGATATTTAAATTAGATAAATCTAATTTATCTGATATAAGGATTGCCACCCAGCTTTCTTCTGATATCCATTAGCATGGTAAATTGTTTTCCACCCCTCACTTTAAATCTGGAGGTGTCTTTGGGTCTAAAATGAGTCTCTTGCAGACAGCATATTGATGGGTCTTGTTTTTATTTATTTATTTATTTTTTTATCCATTCTGATACCCTGTGTCTTTTTATTGAGGCATTTAGCCCATTTACATTCAGGGTAACTATTGAAACATATGAATTTAGTGCCATTGTATTGCCTGTAAGGTGACTGTATATTGTCTCTGTTCCTTTCTGATCTGTTATTTTTAGGCTCTCTCTTTACTTAGAGGACCCCTTTCAACATTTCCCATAGGGCTGGTTTTGGTGTTTGAAAATTCTTTTAGTTTTTGTTTGTCCTGGTAGCTTTTTATTTCTCCTTCTATTTTCAATGAAAGCCTAGCTGAATATAGTATTTCTTGGCTGCATATTTTTCTCATTTAGTGCTCTGAATATGTCAGAACAGTTCTTTCTGGCCTGCTGGGTCTGCTGCCAATCTAATATTTCTACTGTTATAGGTTACAGACCTCTCGTCCCAAGCTGCTTTCAGGATTTTTCTCTTTGTCTTTGAAGCTTGTAAGTTTTACTATAAGATGATGGGGTTTTGACCTATTTTTGTTGATTTTTGAGGGGAGTTCTCTGTGCCTCCTAGATTTTGATGCCTGTTTCCTTCCCCAAATTAAGGAAGTTCTCCACTATAATTTGCTCCAGTATACCTTCTGCACCCCCCTTTCTTCTTCTTCTGGGATCCCAATTATTCTAATATTGTTTCATACTTACCTCATGAATTCTGCCCTCGTGATCCAGTGGTTTATCTCTCTTTTTCTCAGCTTCTTTATTCTCCATCATTTGGTCTTCTATATCACTAATTCTCTCTTATGCCTCATTTATCCTAGCAGTAGGAGCCTCCATTTTTTATTGCACCTCATTAATAGCTTCTTTTTATTTCAACTTGATTAGATTTTAGTTGTTTTATTTCTCCAGAAAGGGATTCTCTAGTATCTTCTGTGCTTTTTTCCAAGCCCAGTGAGGGTCTTTATAACTGTCATTCTGAACTCTAGTTCTGATATCTTTCTGATGTCCATATTGATTAGGTCCCTGGCAGTCAGTACTGCCTCTTGTTCTTTTGAGGTGAGTTTTTCCACGTTGTCATTTTGTCCAGAGAAGAATAGACGAATGAGAGAACAAAATGCTAAAAGGGTTACAACAACCCCAGAAAAATATACACTAAACAAATCAGAAGAGACCCGCAACTGGGGATAAAAGAAAAGGAAAAAATATGTATATATCATCAGGCTGGTGAACAGAACAGAGCCACACACTTGATTTTGGTTGTATTTTGGTCTGTTAGAAGAAACTGCCTCCCAAAATTTTAAAGAAAGAAAAACATATTCAAAAATAAGGGTAAGTACAATAGAGGGATGGAATATGACTATAAAGGTGAAAATTTAAAAAAGATTTTTAAAAAGGAATTAATTAGATAAGTTGGTTGAAAAAAATTTTAAAAACAGGAGGGAGACTAGAACAAAGCCGTACACTGGATTTAGGATATATTTTGGTCTCTTAGAAGAAACTGTATCCCAAAATTTTAAAGACAGAAAAACTTACATGTATACAAAAAATAAGGTTAAATACAAAGAAGGGATAGAATATGACTATAAAAATGAAAAAAGTTTTTTATTTTTTTTTATTTTATTTTTTTTAGATTTTTATTTATCTGTCAGAGAGAGAGAGAGGGAGAGAGAGCGAGCACAGGCAGACAGAATGGCAGGCAGAGGCAGAGGGAGAAGCAGGCTCCCCGACAAGCAAGGAGCCCGATGTGGGACTCGATCCCAGGACGCTGGGATCACGACCTGAGCTGAAGGCAGCTGCTTAACCAACTGAGCCACCCAGGCGTCCCGAAAAAAGTTTTTTAAAAAGATATTGATAAGATGTTGGTTAAAATAGGAAAGAGGAAAAATTAAAAAACACAAAAGAAAAAAATAAAATGAAAAAAATTAAACTTTGAAAGACTAAAGAATCATGGGGAAATAGCTGTGAATGCTATGTTTATATTCCCCTAGCTCTGGAGTTTTGCAGTTCTCATTGATTGGTAAAGTTGATCTTGGCTGGATGTTTTTGCTGATCTTCTGGGGGAGGGGCCTGTTGCAGTGATTCTCAAATGTCTTTGCCTGAGGTAGGATTGCACCACCCTTGCCAGGGGCCAGGCTAAGCAATCTGCTTGGATTTGCTCTCGGTAGCTTTTGCTCCCTGAAAATTTTCCATACAGCTTTGGAGGACGAGAATAAAAATGGTGGCTTCCCAATCTCCGGTCCCAGAGGAGCCGAGAGCTCGGGGCCACCCTCTTCAGGGAGCCCTCAGAGAAAGGCAGTCAATCCCTCCTGTCTCCCTGGTCTCCAGCCACATTCTAAACTCACTCGGCCTGTGCCTGAGTGTTTCTGTCTCTGGCACACAGCTCTGTTTGGAGTCTCCAAACCCAGCAGATTTCTGCAGCATGCTCCCGCACTGCTCCTCCCCATGGAGGAAAGGGGGGATCTCCCTGGATCTGCCACTTGTGGGGTCCCTGCTCAAAAAGCAGTGGTCCAGCTGTAACTCAGATCATGGTTTAGGGCAACCCCAAGCTGAGAACCCACACCTTGACTTTGTCTTTGCACCTGGCTTCCCCACTCCAATACCTGGGAGCTCTGTCACACTCAGACACCCCCAGTCTTTCTCTGACCCCGAGGGTCCTGAGACCACACTATGCCAGCAAGGATTCCACCCCATGCTTAGCCACTGGAGCAATGTACCTCAGCAGAGCAGACTTCTAAAATCTCTGGTTTTGTGCTCAGTTGCTCTTTTACATGCCAGGAACCAAGTGATGGAGCCCCCCCAGTCTTCCTGTATGTCACCTCGGATTCACTTATCCACACACCTACCTTCCAGAAAGTGGTCTCTTTTCTGTTCATAGAATTGCTGCTTATTTCTTCAATCTCCCTGTGAGTTAGTAGTTGTTCAGAATGGTTTGATAACTACCTAGCTGAATTCCTGGGACCAGAGGAAATTTAGGACTCCTACTGCTCTGCCATCTCGCTCCTTCCCTGTTTGTGGCACAACAAACAAGGTTTGTTTGTTGTAGTAGATTGCAGTAGTTGTTGAGTGTGTAGTAGAATGTGGTAGTGTAGTTGTTGTGGTAGATTGAACAGAAATCTAATTTTGTGGAAGTCAAATCTAACAGTGTTTCTCTATATAGTTTGTATTTTTGGAGTCTGATTTATGAAATCTGTCTTCTCTCTCCTGTTTTCTGCTCTATAGTGTTAGCTCCCAGTGATTTTTTCCTCCCACAAACCTATTTACATGGCCTTTTGAAGAGAGGTCTTTCCTTTCTCACCTATGGCTCTCAGGAGGCTTGGTAGTTGGTGTTAATGTTCGACTGCCCCAGTGGAGGAAAAATGAAAGAAAATTGATGCACACTTCTTTCTCTAAGCCCTGTGCTTCCATTTACAGAAACCTGTGACCCTGTTTGTGCTACATGACTCCTCTCTCCCCAGCAATAGTTGACTGGAAAGGAATGCATACCTCCCCAGGCAGAGTAATCAAAATCTTCCTCCAAGGAACTTGGAGTCTTGAAGGACATATAAACTGAAGGGTTTTGAGGTGCCCATTTTCCTCCATGTTCACAAAGAAGCTGGAGAAATTATCTGCCAGAAGGGAGAATAAAGAAGATCTGCACAGGAAAAAGCCTATGGCCCCATGGAGAGGGAGATGGCAGTAGATTGTGAGAGTAGCTGTCCTGGATCCTGATGGCTTCCCAGTTTTGGTTCTTTTCTCTTTTGAGACCAGATTGCACTTCCTTTTCTGTAGTAGTTAGGGGTGGCTAACTGCTATAACAGACTCCAAAGTGTATAATGGCCCTAACACAATAATAGTTTACTTATCACTCACATGAACAGATCCAGATGGTTCTAAGTTGGTGGGTGGCAGCATTGGAGGGCTCTTGCCACACAGTTATTCAGTAACCTAGATTAATGGAGGCCCTGCCATTTCATCACATGACTTCAGAGGTCTTCCTAGATCAGCATGAAGCCTGCAGATGGCAAATGAATGTGGAGTTTAATACATGGGAAGTTTTATAGGCCAGGCCTTGCATCAGCACATATCACTCCCATTCCTCTGGCTGGCACTCCGTTGCGTGGCTACATTTAACTGCATAGGAAGCTGAAAAATGTTATCAATCTGTGGACCTAAAAGGAAGAGAAAATGGGTTTGGCAAACAGCTAGAGATTGCCACATCAGATTTGTTATCTGTATGATACCTCTGTATCCTTAGAATCAAGTTCCTGTTTTTTCTTAACTTGTTTGAGTTATGCCTCAGTGCATGAGGTGTTTTCATAAGAGCTATATTTAAAATAGTAGAGGGGCGCCTGGGTGGCTCAGTGGGTTAAAGCCTCTACCTTCGGCTTGGGTCATGATCCCAGGGTCCTGGGATTGAGCCCCGCATTGGGCTCCCTGCTCAGTGGGGGGCCACCTTCCCCCTCTCTCTCTCTCTGCCTGGTCTCTCTGTCTACTTGTGATCTTTGTCTATCAAATAAATAAATAAAATCTTTAAAAAATAAAAATTAAAAATTAAAAATATAATAAAAGAAATAAATATTGATTATTTCTCTCAGGAAAGTTGGGTCGATTTCCCCCTATGATGCATCATCACCAGCCACCCACAGATGGCCAGACCCCTGGTGTTCGTTTCCAGAGGTCTCACCTTGCAGAGGCATTTGCAAAGGCCAAAGGATCAGGTGGAGGCACTGGAGGAGGAGGAAGCGGAAGAGGCCTGATGGGACAGATTATTCCAATCTATGGTTTTGGGATTTTTTTATACATACTGTATATTCTATTTAAGGTGAGTGGAATCATCTTGATCATATGATATCAATTAAAAAAATCTAGTGTCATAATAAAAATCATTGTTGGCATTAAAACTCTTTATAGTTCATAACCTTTATTCAAATCATCTTTAAACCTTGCCTCCTCTTTATGAGATACTTAGGATAACTGTTCTCTGTTTTATAGAAGAGAAGATCTTTGGTCAGAGCTTAAAGGGTTTGCCCAAGAATTCACAACTAGAAATGCAGAATCAGGACTTATGCCTGGGTCAATAAATAGCAATAAAGGTCGAAGCTCCCTCTCACCCCAGTATTTTGGTGGGCTTTTTTTGTTTTTTGTTTTTACTGGATGTCTTTGCAAGCTGAAAAGGCACAAAGATATTTTAACTTTAGGTTTGGCACAGTGATTTCCAAGTAGCCACTGTGAGGCCACATAATGACCATTACCAACACCACTTTGTCCTCCTTTCCCAGTCCAGGAGTGTGAGGTGCTGTTTTTAATATCCACTGTAGTAATTCTGAAACAAAACTGCCAATCCTGAAACTAAGCCTGATGTCTCCCAACTTTGGGGAGATATGCACTGGGTCCTTTAAAAGCTGACTCCCAATTAAGTTCCATCTCCAGGCAGACTTCAGCAAGCTATGGGCCTAGACACCATGAAGTAGAGCAGAAGTCACATTGTGCATCCATTTTGGAAATCTTAAATATTCACTGCCCTTTTAACAGGATAAGAAGCAAGTCCTTCTTGCCCAGGAACTCTGCAGGGGGCCCAAGTTGCCTCTGTAAGAAGGGCCTTAGGGGTTGCACATCCCCTTTTTTAGATGAGTGTAGGCAAGGCAGATGACCTGGAAAGAGACTGATTAATTGATTGATTGATTTTTGTTCTTGTGCCTTGATGGTTTTTCGCTTCTTGGGAACTTTCTTTTCTTTCTTTCTTTCTTCTTCTTTTTTTTTAATTTGAAGGAGAAGAGAGCAGGAGTGGAGGGAAGGGCAGAGAGAGAGGGAGAAGGAGACTCCCTGCTGAGCAGCAAGCCAGATGTGGGGCTCCATCCCAGGACCCTGAGATCATGACCTGAGCTGAAGGCAGACACTTAACTGAGCCACCCAAGCGCCCTTCCTGGGAACCTTCTATTGGTTCTTTCTCGCCTCTTTTTTTTCTTTCTTTGAAATGTTTCTCTGATATTGATACTTGATTTGATTTCTGACTTAATTTTTGTCTCCCAACCTTTTTTTTCTTTTTTCATTTAATATGAGGGGTTCTATGACTTTGAGGTTCTGAGCTGCTGTTGATGTGCTATACCTCCTTCAATTCCCAGCTTTCAAAGGGGAAATCTACTGCAGAGGATCGGAAATGCTCTACTGCCGCAGCTGGAAACACCCACAGGACAATTAGTAAGTGCTTCTTCTCAGTATATGCACAAGTCTTATTGAGTTGCACCACCATCATACAGTCAGAGGGACAGTCTGGATATGTCTTAAAAAGCACATCTCAGAAATTGCTCCAAATTAATCTGATGCCATTTTTACCTAAGCTCCGGGAATTCTCAAGTTTCCAAACTGATGTTGGCTTTTAAGAGAGAGTTACAAAAAGTATAAAATGGTCTGTTTTCTTTTTTATATGTTAGCAAATTAATATTTCACATTTGGAGTTATATCTCATTTCCATACTTCAGAATATTTGTAGCAGATACCTTTATTTCACAAGAAAACTAAAGGGAGAGAGATCAAGTCCTTGCCAAAACCACTTATTAGATCTAGGAACTGGGTTTAATACTTACGACTTATGAATCGGAGAAAGACTACTATCATAGGATCTCCCTGATATGAGGAAGTGGAGATGCAACGTGGGGGGTTGGGGGAGTAGGAAAAGAATAAATGAAATGAGATGGGATTGGGAGGGAGACAAACCATAAGAGACTCTTAATCTCAAAAAACAAACTGAGGGTTGTGGGGGGGGAGTGGGGGAGGGAGAGGGTGGAGGGTTGTTGACATTAGGGAGGGTATGTGCTATGGTGAGTGCTGTGAAGTGTGTAAACCTGGAGATTCACAGACCTGTACCCCTGGGGCTAATAATACATTATATGTTTATAAAAATTTTTTTTTAATAATTAAAAAAAATAATACTTCTGACTCATAAAACATGTTCATCAAATATTTACTGGCCAAGTAGAATATTCTGTGCTCTCTGGGGGAAATGAAATGTATATGGCATGGCTCTTCCCCCTAAGAATTCATATAGTCTGGGATGAAAAATGACTTGTGTAAAGTTTACTATCTAAAAAGGGACTTGGGGAAAGCCTTATGGGAAGCGACCTGGAGCTGGGTCCTGTCCGATAGACAGGATGGCTTGAGGAAGACACAGCCTGACATAGGACGGCTGTGGGAAAGAAGGCCTGCTCAGTGGGGGGTTAAGCCATGTTGTTGAAGGCCTTGGAGGCCAAATCGCCTTATCCTGTGGATAATGAAGCCTCTTCAGAAGTTTTTAAAAGAGAGACTGCAGCAAAATGAAGTGAAGCTGAGCCGCTGAAGGATCTGCCCTCGGCCATAACTGCTTTTTGGATTTACTCCAGATTCTCTGTGGAAGCAGATACCCCAGTCACAGTCTGCATCCTTTTTAGAAATCCTACGAAATATTTAAGAAATCCTCTAAGAAAGTTCTTTTGTTCTTAATTGAGATAACATCAAACCAGCAGTGATGGTAAATGCATTGGTAAAATAATTATTAAGAGATTTTTGGATTCTGTCAAAGAATAGCAAATTCTGGGGATGCCTGGGTGGCTCAGTGGGTTGAGCCTCTGCCTTCGGCTCAGGTCCTGATCTCAGGGTCCTGGGATAGAACCCTGAATCAGGTTCCCCACTCATCAGGGAGCCTGCTTCCCCCTCTCTCTCTGCCTGCCTCTCTACCTACTTGTGATTTCTCTCTCTGTCAAATAAATAAATGAAATCTTAAAAAAAAAAAAAATGAATAGCAAATTCTGTATCCAGTCACAAAATGCATTGGAAACAGAATTAAAAATTCCTAAGAACAACTGTTTTATAATGTAGCCATTATATCTGCTTATCCTTCTGTTTTGAATCATGCAGAAAATAAAAATAACCTAAGCATTTATGTGGCATAGTCCTCTAGACACTTCGCAGATGTTAACTGCATGCATAAGAATTTGTTCTAGAAGTATTAAAAGACAATACAATATTTTAATACAATATTTTACAGTGAAGAAAAACTGGATTATCTGCGTAATAAATAGCATTTTGTTTTCCTGCTGCCTTAAAGTTCATTTCATGTACTAATTGATCTATTTTTTTTCTGCTCTACTTTTAGGGTCTTAGTGTTAATGTCAGTAGATCAATGTGATCTCTGTTGATCTGTTGATCTTTCTTGAGAATCTGGGGGCGAGGGTTACACCACTTCACCCCAAATGACAAGGATAGGAAACCTTGGGCAAGGAAGCTTCAATCCTAGTTCAAGATTTGTCCCCTATTGAAGAAATGCAGCATTGAGACTGTGATCTTCCAGATGTTTTCAAACACAGGTGAACGAATGCTCGTCTCAGGGTCTTAACTCCTTTTCTAAAGTACCTTGCAGGTTCGGTACTTTTACCCTCAAGCATTATTTGGATTGGAAAGGATAGGTCTATCTTCTTCTTTTCCTCTTGGGTGACCATGTTGAGGTTTGTTTTGTTTTGTTTTTCTCATGTATTTTCTTTAGCTGGTCCTGCTGTATTTCTGTGTGTAAGAGGAGTGATTTGTTCATTATTCCCTACGCATGTATCCTTAAGATCTCAGTGCTCACACCTTGGTACCCTTTGTGTCCTGATTGGATCAGCTGGAGAGATATGGAGTCTCTTCTCTGAATCTCTGAACCAGCTGGAATTATCACAGGGCATCCCAGCCAGCCAGTTTCAGAAAAGAGCTTTTGGAGGTGTGTATGATGGTTCTTAGACCGATACTTGTTTTTCAGCCAATTTTGAGCTTGTTCACCTGCAAGAAAAACTGAAGGAGACAGAGGAAGCCATGGAAAAACTAATCAACAGAGTGGGACCTAATGGTGAAAGGTAGGTTTTCATATAACCGGACTCAAGACTATTACCCATTTAGAGAATCCATTAAAAATTTTGCTTTTCTTTGATTTCTAAGCACTTACTTCCATTTTATAGAATTGTCAACTTACTTGTCATTTACATATTATTTCTCACTAAGCATTTCCATTTTCATACCATATGCTTTCAAGAGTCTCAGCTTTCAAGCGTCTTTGTTCAGTGTTGTGCATATCACTGTGAGGAGAGGTTTATGAGCAGTTCTGCAAGGTGAAATAACCAGGTTCTAATGAAGATGATTTCATAGCTGTCTAGTAATCTGATTTTACCTAAAATTATGCCTTTTTAAATCTGCTTGAGACAAAAAGAAGAGGGCAAATATGATCAGATTAGGCATTTGTATTTTGTGTTGACTCTGCCAGAATTGGATTAGACATGTCAGGTAGGTGTCAGGAGTCCGGCTGGCCCTTTAGGATGCCCCACATGGGAGACAGCCCTCCTGTGACAGGGCTGGGTGAGGATCTGAAAAGGTGGCTTCAGGAGGTTGATGAAAGTAGGCAAAAAGGAAGAAAATATGGATGTGGGAAGGCCAGGGAGGAAAAGCCAGAATGTGAGATTGAGAACAAAGAGGGATTTAGTCTCCACTAGGCCTCTGACAAGGATGGAGGAAGAGCTGGGAGGTAGTGGCAAAATCTTATGTGCTAAAATGTTTCTCCCGCGGCTCTGTGGGCTCACGGTGGAGTCTTCGCCCCAGAAAACTGCTCTACCATGGCCTCTTCTGTTTGCCATCTTGGTGGTACTGTGCCCTGTATCATTTTCTCAGCTCCTTGGCCCCAGCCTTGTGCATCTTTGGCTAGATAAGGCAAAAGTGAACATCTTCAGGTTGCAGCTCCCTGGCTTGGCTTTTTCTATAATGTCTGTCTACAATGCTGCTGAAATGACATTTATGTGGCTAAACCTTGCCTATCTGCACCCAGGAGCCTTGACCACCTTTTGGTCCAGAAAGCAGAGTGACTGTGCAGACTGTTTGCCAGAGTGGTAGAGGAATGTGTACATAGGTACACACGAGTATACTTCAGTGAGTGTATAATAAAATTTCATACTTGCTGAGCACTTACTAAGAACCCAGCTTGGAGTGAAGCACTTCATATACATTATCTAATGTCAGAGTTTTTGTAGGAGTGACTAAACCAATTTGCGCAACAATACTTTTCTTTCTTTTTTTTTTTTCTTTTTTTTTTTTTTTAAAGATTCCATTTATTTGTCAGAGAGAGAGGGAGAGAGAGCGAGTGCAGGCAGACAGAATGGCAGGCAGAGGCAGAGGGAGAAGCAGGCTCCCCGATGAGCAAGGAGCCCGATGCGGGACTCGATCCCAGGACGCTGGGATCATGACCTGAGCCGAAGGCAGCTGCCCAACCAACTGAGCCACCCAGGCGTCCCGCAACAATACTTTTCTGATCTTTTCTGCCCTTACCCTGTACTACTCAAGTCTAGGTGGGGAACTACCAGCCTTTTATGGACCCTTGCCTCTCAAAAAGTATCTCTACCCTGGCTCTGGTTAATTTGAAGACACATGCCACACCTAAGGGTCATGAAAACCATAGATGGAAACCTGTGGGCAGGGCCTCCCACGTGGGAGACTGAACAACTGGGCCTTGGAGTAAGAAGCCAGAGGAAGGGCGCCTGGGTGGCTCAGTGGATTAAGCCTCTGCCTTCGGCTCAGGTCATGATCTCAGGGTCCTGGGATCGAGTCCTGCATCTGGTTCTCTGCTCCTCAGGAAGCCTGCTTCCTCCTCCTCTCTCTCTCTCTCTGCCTACCTCTCTGCCTACTTGTGATCTCTGTCTGTCAAATAAATAAATAAAATCTTAAAAAAAAAAAAAGCCAGAGGAAGATATTTTCTCACTATTACTGCTGTTCACACTCCCTTAGCTCAAATCACATAGCTCAACCTTACCACCTGTATATACCATCTGTGCATTGCCCAAGCCAGCAATGCAGTACCGTGACCCTGACTACTTTCTGCTTTGTGCTAGGGTTACCTCTCTGTAAGGCAGAGGAGTTGTCCCCACCCTGAAGCTGGAGTTGTGCCATCTCATTATTTTTCAGGCCACAGGTCCTAGCTCAGAACGTTTACTCCTGGTGGGATGCTAAGGTGTAGACTCCTTGAGAACCTATTAATTCCAGCCTGCCACATGGCAATGATTGTGTAAAACATTTTCCGCCATACTTCTCAGGAGCTAGGGATCAGCTCTCCCTCCATTGCAGAGAGCATAGCTTGTGGCTCCCTTTCCCAAATCTGTAATCTTCCAATCCTAAAAACGTGACTTTCTCCCTGTCACTCCTAATCCAACACCTTGTATCCTTACAGGTAGGCCCTATGAGACTTCACCTCCAAGCTGAAAGGTCCTGGTAGCCCCATGTTTTACATTATTCTCCTTTTTATATTTCTATCCTTTAACCTTAGTGTTGTGGCATTTGTTCTTCTACAAGTCTGTGTTTTTATGATTATTAGAAGACCCCCAAATACCCCAGTATTTTTCCATCAGATAAAAATTGAATACATTTCCAGGCTCTAGGAGTCTAGGAGAGGATTTAAGACACAGAAGACATGTTCATTTACGCATTTGAACTCCTTTTATAGAATGTCAATTCCATAATTGTAAGATTTTCTTAAAATTCCAGAAATACACAGTTTCTGAAACTTCATCTCAATGCTTATGTAAGAATCAAAATATGGGGAAGGTTTTTAATATTATCTAATAAAACTTTTAGACAACTTTTACCTGTGAGTGATATATCTGTGCATGTGTTTAAGCCTTGTGGAAGGTTCGTGTTGTATCATGTTATGCCTGATACTAAGCACAGTATACATCCCAAGGACATAAAGACTAAGGAAAGGATCAGAATCAAGGTGTCCTTACTTCTGTCCTTAGGATCAGCAACATTTCCTTTCTGGAGCAGCATGTCTGGTTGTAATCCTTCACCTCCTGGAAGCATGGTGTGGCCTGAGGTAGCAGTGAGGGTAAAGCCTGGGGCAGAAGACAGCCATAGCAGGCATGCTGAGGACATGTGTAGTGCTGTAGATTTAGGGCATGAACTGCTGGGATGTAAACTTATGGAGGACAGACTTAATCTGTTTCATTCATTGTGTTCACATAGTAGATACTAAGGAAATCCTAATTGTTGAAAAAGGATAGATACTCACTTTTGAAATAAGCATTTGAACGTGTATTATAGTAGAAGAGGTAATCATGGCATTCTTTGCTAAGATCGTCTCTTCATTTCCTGACTTCTGTATTCAGGGTCCTACTGAACATGTCTCATAGATTATCTGCCCTTCTTCAGTTAATAAACATCTTTTGAATGAATGAATGTATAAAATGAGAATCCTCATCTATCCCCAGCTGACTCTACTCCACCTTTAATATTCGTCTCTGAAAATGGCTTCACCATCTACTTAATCCTCCAGAGCAGAAATCAGTATTATCCTTGATTTACCTTTTCCTTCACTTCCTATATCTCTTCAATCATCCTGTCTTGTCATTTCTTTCAAATTAATAAGTCTGTCTCCCTGCAAAAGACTCTAAGCTCTGCTAAGGCAGAGATTATCTGTTAGTCCCAGAGCCTAGCAGAGGTCAACAGTAGGCTCTAAAAAAGTGTTAGTTGAAATGGAAAAATGAGCAAGTAAGTGAATGAATGCTTTTTTTTTTTAAATATAGTTGACATACAGTGTTCTGTTTATACATTACATAGCACTCACCATAATAAGTGTAGTTACCATCTGTCACCATACATTATTACAGTATCATGGACTATATTCTTTATGTGGTACTTTTCATCTACATGACTTATTTATTTTATACCTGAAATTCATACCTCTTAATAGTGTCCTTTACCTACTTCACCCATTCCTCCCCACCAACAATCACCAGTTTGTTCTCTGTATTTGAGTCTATTTCTGTGGGGTTTGTTTTTTTTTTATTTCCACATGTAAGTGATAAGGTATTTTGATATTTGTCTTTCTCTGTCTTTCTCTGACTTCTCTTTCTCTGTCTGACTTATTTCACTTAGCATAATATCCTCTGGGTCCATCCATGTTGTGAATGACAAGATCTCATTCTCTTTTTATGGGTTAGTAATAGCATTCCATTGTGTCTATTTGTGTATATATATGTGTGTGTGTTATATATAATTATATATATATTTATAGTATATAGTATGAGTATATATATGTGTATATCTATATATACTCACATCCTTTTTATCCATCCATCCCACTGATCGACACTTGGGTTGCTTCCATGTCTTGGCTATTGTAAATAATGCTGCAGTAAACACAGGGGTGCATAGTTTCTGAATTAGTGTTGCTGTTTTCTTTGGGTAAATGCCTGTAGTGGAATTACGATCATACAGTATTTCTATTTTTACTTTTTTGAGGAACCTCCATACTGTGTTACACAGTGGCTGCAACAATTTACATTCCCACCAACAGCATACAAGGAAGAGTTCCTTTTTCTCTGTATCCTCACCAACACTTGTAATTTCTTATCTTTTTGATTCTAGCCATTCCGACAAGTGTGAGGTGATATCTTACAGTTTTGGTTTGTATTTCCCCAATTAGTGATGTTGAGCATCTTTTCATACATCTGTTGGCCATCTGTATGTCTTCTTTGGAAAAATATCTGTTTAGGTCCTCTGCCTATTTTTAACTGGATTATTGGTTGGGGCGGCAGTTTGGTGTTGAGTTGTAAAAGTTCTTTATATATTTTGGATATT
Organism: Enhydra lutris kenyoni; assembly: GCF_002288905.1. Lineage (NCBI taxonomy): Eukaryota > Metazoa > Chordata > Mammalia > Carnivora > Mustelidae > Enhydra > Enhydra lutris. Next base: position 6,074,530 of record NW_019154152.1, read on the forward strand.
AACTCCTTATCAGAAATTTCATTTATAAATTACTTCTTCCATTCAGTAGGTTGCCTTTTAGTTTCGTTGATGATTTCCTTCACTGTGCAAAAACTCTCTATTTCAGTGTAGTCCCAATAATTTGTTTTTACTTTTGTTTTCCTTGCCTAAGGAGACCTATCTAGAATAATGTCACTAAGGCTGATTTCAAAGCAATTATTTCCTACGTTTTCCTTTTATTTTTTAAAGATTTTATTTATTTATTTGTCAGAGAGAGAGAGAAAGAGAGAGCGAGCAAACGCAGACAGAGGCAGAGAGAGAAGCAGGCTCCCTGCTGAGCAAGGACCCCCCACTGAGGGACTCGATCTCTGGACTCTGGGATCATGACCCAAGCCAAAGGCAGTAGCTTAACTGACTGAGCCACTCTCCTATGTTTTCTTCTAGGAGTTTACAGTTTTAGGTAACCCATTTAGGTCTTTAATCTATTTTGAGTTTATTTTTGTGTATGTTGTAAGAAAGTGGTTCAGTTGTATTCTTTTGCATGTAGCTGTCCAGTTTTCCCAATATCATTTATTGAGAAGACCATCTTTTCTCTGTTGTATATTCTTGCCTCCTTTGTTGTAGGTGTGGGTTTATTTCTGGGCTCTCTATCCTAGTCCATTGATCTACATCTATTTTTGTGCCAGTAACTTACTGTACCAAAGTGATAACTACAACTTTGTAGGTTATCTCAAAATCTGGGATTGTGATACCTCCAGCTTTGTTCTTTCTTCTCAAGATTGCTTTGGTTTTTCAGGGTGTTCTGTGGTTCCATACATATTTGTTGTTCTGTGAAAAATGCTGTTGGTGTCTTGATGGACATTGCATTGAATCTGTAGATAGCTTTGGGTAGTATAGAGGAACACCTAGCTGAGTTTGAGGTTATTCTTCCATCTGTAAATGTGGTATATCTTTCCATTTGTTTGTGTTGTCTTTAATTTCTTTCACTGAAGTCTTAGTTTTCAGAGTACAGGTCTTTAACCTTGCTCTATGGAAGGGAGGCATATGCAAAATGATCTCCAAAGGCCTAAGGAGCCATAAGATGGAAGAAAAAAGCTGAAGAATCCAGTTTGATAACAAATGGGTTTATTAAAGGGAGTTATGAGCAGAAGTGTGTTGTGGGTGGCTGCAAGACCAGTAGATCTCTACAGTCCCACCTACCATAAGCCCTGCTTTTATAGCCTTAGAGATTGGGGAGTATATGCTGGGAAACCTGGGAGGAAATGTTTTAGGATCACAGTCATATCTCCAGAGAATATCAAGGACCTTATACCTCAAGGGTGTACCTAAGGGTGTGGTCAAATAAAGAGGATGTGTTGGGGGGCAGTGCTATACCAAAGAAGGTCTCAGGTCACAGAGTGGTCATCATGGTGGATTTGTGCAAGATGGCATTAGTCTTATTCACACGCACTTCTTGGTTACATTTATTCTTAAGTATTCTTTTTGGTGCAGTTGTAAATGGGATTGTTTTAATTTTTCTTTCTGCTACTTCATTATTAGTATATAAAATGCAGGTTTCTATAAAATAGATTTCTATATACTAGTTTTGTATCTGCAGCTTTACTGAATTCATTTATTAGGTGGAATAGTTTTTTGGTAGAGTCTCTAGGGTTTTCCATCTATAGTATCATGTCATCTGCAAATAGGAACAGTTTTACTTGTTCCTTACCAGTCTGGATACCTTTTATTTATTTTTTATCTGATTGCTGAGATTAAGACTTCCAGTACTATGTTGAACAAACAGCCAAGAGTGACCATTCTTATCTTATTCCTGATCTTAGAGGAAAAGCTTCCAGCTTGATGTTTGCTGTGGGTTCATCTTATAGCCTTTATTATATTGAGGTATGTTCCCTTTAAGCTCACTGTTGAGACTTTATCATGAATAGATGTTGAATTTTGTCAAATGTTTTTTTGCATCTATTGAGATGATCAGATTTTATTATTTGTTTTGTTAAGGTGATTTATCATGGTTTTGTGGCTATTGAGCCCCTTGCATCCTGGAATAAATCCCACTTGATCATAGTGAATGATCCTTTTAGCATATGGTTGGATTCAATTTGCTATATTTTGTTGAGGATTTTTGCATCTTTGTTCATCAAGGATATTGCCCTGAGGCCTTTATTTTTGACATAGGACAAGCCTGTATCATGTGGTGGCTCATGTGGTTTTCTTTTCTCTAATTTTGCTTCTCTTCAACTCACTTTCTCTTCCAAACAAATGGATTATGTTTTTTTGTTTTAACCCTTTAACAGGTCCCTGTTGCTCTTAGTAAAGAATAGAATCTTTAACTTGGCTTAAATGGTCTTGGGTGACATGTCCCTACATGGCCATGTCATCCTAGATGGCCCTACACCCATGGCCCTTTGTTGCTTTATCTTCCTCTATCACTCTCTTTGTGCTCCAGCCACACTGACTACTTGCTTTTCCTCTAAAATACCCATCTTCTTTTGCTTCCAGGACTTTGCAGATACTTTTTTCCTTTTTTGACTGTCTCCCCGACTCCCATCCCACATGCCCTTATTTTAACTCTTTCTTATAGGTTTCAACTTAGACATCATTTTCTCTTAGCATCCTATCCTGAACCTCAAACTCAGCTAGGTGTTCCTCTGATGTGCTTCCATGCCACCTAGGCTGGCTGAATATTGTAAGCATCCTATTACTTTCTGATCTTCTGTTAACTTTTCTGTGTTCCCTAGTGCCCTGTAATCTTCTTGAAGATAGGAAATTTTCATTGTTCAAACTCATATTCCTGGTGCTGGTGCACTGACTGTGTCAGAACATGTTGAAAGAATGAATGAGGTAGGATATTAGCTGTAGGATTTTTTTTTTTTTTTTTAGATTTTATTTATTTATTCATCAGAGAGAGAGAGAGAGCATGCACAAGCAGGCAGAGGCGGAGAGAGAACCAGGCTCCCTGCAGAGCAAGGAGCCCGATGTGGGACTCGATCCTAGGACCCTGGGATTATGGCCTGAGCCAAAGGCAGGGACTTAACCAACTGAGCCACCCGGGCATCCTATAACTGTACGATTTTTGTAGATGTCCTTTATCAAGTTGAGTAAACTCCTTTTTATTTTTTGTTTTCTGAGCATTTTTATTATAAATTAATATTGTGTGTTATTTTGAAATTTTTTTCTGATTTGAGATGATTATAAAATTATTTAGTCTGTTAAAGAATGAATGAGGTAAATCTGAAGAAAGTACTTCAAGTAAAGCAGGCTGTCTCAGCAATAATACCTTCTCTGGCACCTAGTTTGATTTGCTCTTTGTAGCCTTCTGTGGTTGTCAATGGCAGGTATTATTTTCTCTGTAAGGAGCTGTATGTCAGAGTAAGTGTACTCCAGGGATGGCATTAGTTTTCTGTGGCCGCCATAACAAATGCCCACGAACCTAATGCTTTAAAATAACACCGTTTTCATCTCACAGACCTGTTAGATGTCCTACACTGGGCTAAAATCAAGGTGGCAGGACGGCATTTCCTTCTGGAGGCTCCAGGGGAAAATCCATTTCCTTGCCTTTTTCAGGTTTTAGAAGCTGCCCACATTCCTTGGCTCAGTGGACCCTTTGCTCCATCTTCAAGGCCTGTAGCAGTGGGTTGCAACCTTCTTACATCTATTACTCTGACCTTTTCTGCCTCTGTCTTCCATCTTTAAGGACCCTTATAATTACATGTGCTCTCACAGATGATCGAGGATAATGTCTATTTTAGGGCCAGCTGATCTGCAACCTTAAATCTATCTATAGCTGTAAGTCCCCTTTTATATAAAGTAACATCATTATTGGTTCCAAGGATTAGGATGTGGACTTTCTTGAGGAGTGGGGAAGGGAACATGATTCTGTCTACCATAGAAGCTCTGTGGAAAAGGAGGAATTTGGATAAGCCTTGCAGGATGAAGTGATCTCCTCAGGCAAAGTTTGGGGTGGGGGGACATTTCAGAGGAGAGGGTAGTAGCACAAACAGCAAACAAGATGAGAAGTCAAGACCTGTTTTTGGAACAGTATGTAGTCCTGAGTAACTGGAGTAGAGCATATCAGAGCTGGAGTAAATGGGTAGGAGATAAGTAAGGGGAGAAAAAGCTAGAAAAGTAAACTGGGCCCAGATTGGAAGGCCGTGGATGGTAGGCTGAGAAGTTTGAAATTCATTGTCTTTATAGTGGAATGCCTATAAAGGCTTTTGAGGAGAAATGTGATCTGCTGTACTTTAGAAAAGTAACTCTTCTAGTGATAGGTAGAGTAGCTATATGCTAGAAGGTATGGGAAAAGCTCCAGCAAATCAAGGGGACTTGACAAAAGGGAGGGAAAAAAAATCGCAGACTGTTGGGTGCCTGAGTAGCTCAGTCAGTGAGGCATCTGCCTTTGGCTCAGGTCGTGATTCCAGGGTCTTGGGATTGAGTCCTGCATCAGGCTCCCTGCTCAGCAGGAAGTCTGCTTCTCCCACTCTCTCTGCCCTTCCTGCCCACTCATTCTCTCTCTCATGCTCACTCTTAAATAAATAAAATAAAAAAAAAAAAAATTCATGCTGAAGGCACCTGGCTGGCTCAGTCAGAAGAACATGTAACTCTTGATCTCGGGGTTTTGAGTTTGAGCCCCATGTCAGGTGTAGAGATTACTTAGATAAATGAATAAATAGTTTTTTGAAAATTACAGGCTCTTTTCAGGAATCCTTGGTAGCAAATAGCCAACTCTGGGTAGCAAAAATTTGGAGAAGATGATAGAATTTATTGGAAAAGTATGGCTTAGCTCACAATATCAAAGGAATAGCTGAAAATCCAGGTTTCAGAAAGAGGGGGAACCAGAGAAGCTCTGGGGAGTTAGAGGACAGAAACAAATGGACAGGTTCTTCAAGTTCTGCTGTCAGAATGAATTAACATGACAAGTTTTCAGATCTGGCTTCATTGCATTTAACACTCAGTTTTAGGAGAAAGTACAGCTGGTCCAACTTGGGTCCTGTGTGTATCACTGAATCAGTCACTGCAGCAAGGGATTGAGTGTGATGATTGGCTATGGGCCACGTGGCCACTGTTGAAGGAGAGGTAAGGGAATGGAGAACTTCACTCTAACCTTTGTACTATGAGCAAAAGAGGGGTTGGTTCCCCAAAAGGAAAACTAGGTAATAGCAATGAAAGAGAAGAAAGAGATAAAGAGGAGTTGGAGATTTGTGGTGCAAATGACCAGGAAAATGATGATATCAGCCAACATAAAAACATAGAAGAGGAGAAAGAAAACAGGACTTTGGTATAGGGATCGGCTTTGAGTTCAGCTTTGAATATGGTTGAGGTGCGATCAGAACATCTATGTATGTTGTGGAACAACAATAGGAAGTTTGGATATTGATGTCAGAACCAAGGACACAAGTTTGGAAGTCATTTGGCTGGAGGTAAGTAAGGGCCATGGGGAGAGATGAGATCAAATTCTTGAGGTACATCATACTGTGTGGCAGTTGCTTGCAATCTTTTGCTGGTCTGAATTCTGTTCTAATCATGAATGGTGTTGTAAGAAACTTTCATTCTCTGCTTTACTTTTAGATCCAGAACTTGATGATTCCTCTGGGTTTATAATATTCAGAGTCTGATCAAGTATCTTCTAACTTGACCTTCTATTTTTCTAGCATCTTGAAATCTGCTCTATCCAGCCTCTCCAAACCTGGCTGCTCATGCAGCTGCTCCTCATCCTGGGCCAACTAAGCCCCGGTTTTGAAGAGTGAATTTAAGATTAACTTCATTAATAGCAAGGCTTCTAAGTGGAAAGGCCTAGATCACTGGAGTTTTGAGACTGGTTTTCATGTGATAAGTCAGGATTAGAGGTAGAGTGTGGGTTTCATCTATGTAGAGGCATTGGTTTAATTTGTGACACTGGGTCTGCTTCCTGAGGGCATGACTATAAGAATGGACAAGTGAGAGCCCAAGGTTTGAGCCTTCAGAAAATCCATGTATTTAGGAGGTGAATGGGGGTAAGTGAGGCAGGATGAGAGGTCCAAGGAATAAAGTGGGAGGAAAACAGAGGTCCCAATAGCCAAGGGAAGATAACATTTCAAGGAGACGATGGCCCATAGTACAGAGAAGTCAAGAATAAAATGTAAAAAAAAAAAAAAAAAAAAGATTCTTGGACTTGAGAGTAAAGTGTTATTGATGATTGTCACAAATTTTGGTATAATGATGGAGTAGAAGCCAGATTTCAGGGAGGTGGGAGAAAACAGGTGGTAAGGAAATGGGGACCAATTAAACTGACACATACTTATTAGTGCTTGCATTGTTCATGGCACAGTGCCTGTACTGTCCTGAACTTACTAGCATCCTCCAGGACTATCAGACGAACTGAGACAATGAGGAATCTATGAAAACAGTCATTATATAAATTCAGAAGCTGTGAGGCAGACCATGATTAATTACCTAATGCATGATATGGACAATAGGAATATGCTTGTTCAGAGGTAAAAGAGAATGCTTTTATTTAGAATTTTCTGAGAAAGCATCACTTGCCTGTTTCTGCTTCTCCTAGCCAACCTATCTCTTTTAAGAATTCTTAGGAGTTCTGGTTTTCCATGAGTTAGGAAACAGAGTCAAGACTGTTTCATTCAGTAAAAATGAAAATGCACTGAGTACAGTCCAGACAAGTAACACGTGCATCCCAGGGCCAGAGCTCTGTGATAAGCACATAGGCTCTTTTTTTTCCTTCCAAGTTTTTATTTAAATTCCAGTTAATATACAGTGAAAAATTAGTTTCAGGTGTAGGATTTGGTGATTTATCACTTAACATATAACACCTAGTGCTCAACACAATAAGTGCCCTCCTTAATCCCCATCACTCGTTTAACCCATCCCCCTACCCATCTCCCCTCCAGTAACCTTCAGTTGGTTCTCCATAGTTAAGAGTCTGTTTCTTAGTTTGCCTCTTTTTCCCTCCTATGTTCATCTGTTTTCTTTCTTAAATTCCACATATGAGTGAAATCATACGGTACTTGACTTATTTCCTTTAGCATAGTACTCTCTAGCTCCATCCATGTCATTATAAATGGCAAGATTACATTCTTGTATGGCCGAGTAATATTCCACTGTATATGTATAGCACATCTTCTTTATCCATTCATGAGTCAGTGGATATTTGGGCTCTTGCCATAGCGTGGCTGTTGTTGATGATGCTGCCATAAACCTCGGGATACGTGTACCCCTTTGAATCGGTATTTTTGTATCCTTTGGGTAAATACCCAGTAGTGCAATTGTTGGATCATAGGGCAGCTCTATTTTTAACTTTTTGAGAAACCTCCATACTGTTTGTTGGAGTGGCTGCACCACCCTGCGTTCCCACCACAGTGTAAGAGGGTTCCCCTTTTTCCACATCCTTGCGAACACCTGTTATTTGTGTTCTTGATTTAGCTATTCTGACAGGTGTGAGGTGATATCTCATTATGGGTTTGATTTGTATTTTTTTGTAATGGTGATGTTGGAGCATTTTTTCATGTGCCTACTGGTCATCAGTACATTGTCTTGGGAAAAATGTCTCTGGATGTCTTCTGTCCATATTTTGACTGGGTTATTTGTTTTTTGGGTGTTGAGTTTTAGAAGTTCTTTCTATATTTTAGATTCTAACAAATGGGCTCTTTTAGCTGAGTCAGAAACTCCCCACAAAGTGAGTTGTTGTAATAGTAAGAATTAGGAGTTCTATAGAGCAGATGAGCAGTTGTGACAGGTCAGGATTCCTGTATGGATAGAAAGAATAGAACTGCAAGAGGCCTGCTACAGGTAAGATTTTAGCTGAATGTGGGACAGACAGGCTTCTTCAGCTTCATGGCTGTGAGGCCCTTTAGTGTGGAAGAAATGGAGCTCATGGTGTTTCTGTTTTCTCCCCACTGGTAGGTCTGTGGAAAAGTTGCACCTTCATTTTCCTCACTTACCATCCTAACACTGGTGGGAGGAACACTTTTTTCCCATTAGTCATTAAGGCTAAAGTTTGTTAGGCTAAGCATAAACAGGAACACAAACTGGAGACTGGCTGATTAGAAAAAATTGAAGGCACCTCTTGGAGGCTAGTATTAAAGGTCATTTTTCCTTCATGAATTTATATTGCCATGGAATGATTTGTATTTTTTTTTAAGATTTTTTTTTTTTTTATTAGACAGAGATCACAAGTAGGCAAAGACGCAGGCAGAGAGAGAGGAGGAAGCAGGCTCCCCGTTGAGCAGAAAGCCCGATGTGGGGCTCGATCCCTGGGATCATGACCTGAGCCTAAGGCAGAGGCTTTAACCCACTGAGCCACCCAGGCGTCCCTGAATGATTTGTATTTTTAAGAGGAGAATAAGTAGTCTCCGTTAAATCCTGCCACTAAATAAAACTGGTCCCAAACCAGTTCTCAAGTCTTCTGAGTAGGACTTTGTCTGCCTATGAGTGTGATGCTGAGCTTCCATCTCAAAGAAAATCATCCTACCATTAATCTTGAGCCTCATTTTTGTACACATTTGCCCAGAGTTATTCAGCTAAATTGGGACTCAAACCCAGGTTTTCTAAACTGGAACTTGAGCATTGTGCTTTAAGAATTGCATAGAATGTTATCAGAAGTCAGGAGACTTTAGTTGTAGTTCAGGTGATGACATGAACTAGCGATAGGAGTAAATGTAGAATTTCCCCTCTGTGGGCCTCAGTTTCTCTGGTCTAGATGACTGATTTGTCAGAATGACACAGCTCTGAAATGTACAGGGAGTATCTTTATTTCTGCACAAGTAGATGCAGCCTAGTGATTCCAGTGTTGGGCTAGGATATTTTTCCATAGTTAAGTCTAATGACTCAGTACATTTTCTTTTGATGGCCTTGCTTCATAAAAAAGTGGTTTATAGTAAATGGGTAATAAGAGTAACAATGACATTTCTTGGAGATTAGAGAATCAGGGCAGTGAGGTATACTGAAAGAACGCTGAACTGAAAGCTGAAACATCTGGGTACTGGTGCCATTATTGACCTTAATTCATTGTGGGACCTTGGGCAATCATTTGATCTTTTCTGGGCCTTAGTTTCTGCATTTATAAAATCAGAACATTGAACTAACATACCTAGTTTTCAGCTGTGCATTGCCAGGGCCAATTTCTAGAATACTTACCTGCTGCTCTTGGACATCCTATTCTAGGATCCAGAAAGGTCATAATGATGTCTATGTTCATTGCCCAGGAGTTCATTTACCATTAAATGGCTGGGTTGTCTAATATCTCTAAGCAGAGCACAGACTGTGACTTCTGACCAAGAAAAACGGTTGCTGCATCAGCTCCGAGAAATCACCAGGGTCATAAAAGAAGGAAAATTCACTGACAGACCCACTCCAGAGAAAGAAGCTGAAGAGGCCCCTTACATGGAAGACTGGGAAGGTAAACAGTGTCTTGTCATTTCTTGGTTAGCTGTCAGCCCAGAAAAGAGATCTTTTTTTTTTTTTTTTTTAAAGATTTTATTTATTTATTTATTTGACAGAGAGAGATCACAAGTAGGCAGAGAGAGGAGGAAACAGGCTCCCTGCTGAGCAGAGAGACCGATTCGGGGCTCGATCTCAGGACCCTGAGATCATGACCTGAGCCGAAGGCAGAGGCTCTAACCCACAGAGCCACCCAGGTGCCCCTCAGAAAAGAGATCTTAAAAATGTTTTTAAATATAATGTATATATAATAAAATTCACCAGTTTTAAGTGTCTGGTTGAGTAAGTTTTGACAGATGTGTAGAGTGGTATAACTATGCCACAATCATGATCTAGGATGCTTCCATCCTCTCAGAAAATTCCCTTCCCCTTTAGAGGGAATCCCTTCAACTGTCCTGGCAACAATATAACCACTTTCTGTCCCTATAGTTTTACCATAAATGGGTCATATTGCATATGCTCTTTTGTTTCTGGCTTCTTTAATTTAGCATAATGCTTTTGAGAGCATGCATTAAATGTATCAGTATTTTTTTTTAATCACTTAGTAGTATTCTGTTACAAGGAAATACTGTTTGTTTTTCTATTCACTAGTTTAAGTACATTTGGGTTGTCTCCAGCTTTGAGCTATTATGAATCAAGCTGCTATGAACTTGTGCATACACATCTGTTTGAACATATATTTTTATGTCTTTGGGGTATATCCTAGGAATGAGATTTTTTTCTGAGCTTTTATGTTATGTTTTATGTTACGTGTATGTTCAACATTTTTAGAAACTTGTCAACCTGTTTTCCAAAGTGGCTTTGCCATTTTGCCTTCTGCCAGCAATGTATGAGTATTAGAGTTACTCTGCATCCATGGTAACACTTGGTATTGTCAGTCTTTTTACTTTTAGCCATTCTAGTGAATGTATTGGTATCTTAATTGTAACTTTAATGTGCATTTCCCCGATGACTAATAATGATGAACATTTTTTAATGTATTCATTCACCATCTGTGTATCTTTAGTAAAGTGTCTGTTCACATTGTTGGTCAGTTTTTTAATTGGGTTGATTTGTTTTTATTGATTTACATAAGTTCTTATATTCTGGATATAAGTTTATTATCAGTTATATATGTTACAAATATTTTCTCCTAAACTGTGGCTTTCCCTTTTATTTTCTTAGTGGCATTGTTCAAAGAGCAGAATTTTTATTATAATGAACTTCAGTTTATCATTTTTCTCTTTTCTGATCTTTACCTAACTCGTTTGCCTACCTCCTATATTTTCTTCTTCTAGAAGTGTTATACTTTTAACTTATATTTAGGCCCAGGAGCCATTTTGAGCTAGTTTTTATATATGGTGTGAAGCATTAGGACTGAGATTAATTGTTTTTTCCATGTTGATATCCAATTATTCCTATTTATTTTGGAACATTTAATTACTTTGGCATGTTTGAAAATCAGTTGACAATGTATGGGTGGGTCTATTCTGGATTCTCTTTAAAATTTTTTTATTCAAGTATAATTAACATACAATGTTATTAGTTTCAGGTGTTCAATATGATTCAGCAATTCTATACATTACTCAGTGTTCATCGTGATAACTGACGACTCTTAATCCCCTTCACCTATTTCATCTATCCCCTACTCACCCTTCTGGCAACCACCAATTTGTTTCCTATATTTAAGAGTCTGAGGCTTTTTTTTTTCTTAATTTTATTATGTATTTGAGAGAGAGAGAATGAGAGATGATGAGCAGGGGAGGGGAAAGCAGAGTCCCTACTGATCAGGGAGGCTGATGTGGGGCTTGATCCCAGGACCCCAAGATCATGACCTGAGCCAAAGGCAGACGTTTAACCAACTGAGCCACCCAGGTACCCCTGTTTCTCTTTATTTGTTTTGTTTCTTAAATTTCACATATGAGTGAAATCATGTCTATACTTCTAACAATATCACAATGTCTTTATCACTGTGTATATTAAGTCTTGAAATCAGGTAGCACAAATTCAACTTGGTTTTTCTTTCCCCCTTTTATTTCAAAATTATTTTGGTGATTTTAGGCCCTTCATATTCTCACATAAATGTAGAATCAGTATGTCAGTTTCTATGAAAAAGTCCAGTGAGATTCTTATCGGCATCATATTGAATCTTTAGATCAATTTGGAAGAATTAACATTATAGCAATATTGAATCTTTCAGTACATGAACATTTTACATCTCACCATTTATTTAGATCTTTAATTTTTCAGTTTATAGTTTTCAATGTATACATCTTATACATGTTTTATAAACTTATGCTTAAGTAGTTCATATTTTTGAAGATATTGTGTTTATTTTAAAATTTCTAATTGCTTGCTACTATATAGAAATACAATTATTTTTTTATTCTGACCTTGTTTCCTATCACCTTTCTAAACACACTTAGTTCTAGTAGCTTTTTTTCTTTAGATCTCTTAAGATTAAATTTCATAGAATTTTCTACATAGAGAATCAAATTGTGAATAGGCAGTTTTGCTTCTAACTTTCCAATCAATATGTCTTTTATTTTTCTTGCCTTATTGTACTTGTCAGAAACTGTCACACAATACTGAATAGAAGTGGTGAGGCCTGACATCCTTGCTTTCCTGATATTAGGGGGAAGCCCTCACACATTCTCCATTATTAGTATGATGTGAGCTGTTGGCTTTTCATGGATGCTCCTTTTCAGGTTGAGGAACCTTCCTCCCAGTGTTACTTTGCTGAGAGGTTTGTTTTTTTTTTTTTAAAGATTTTATTTATTTATTTGACAGAGAGAGATCACAAGTAGACAGAGAGAGAGAGAGAGAGAGAGAGAGGAGGAAGCAGGTTCCCTGCCGAGCAGAGAGCCCGATGTGGGACTCGATCCCAGTACTTTGGAATCACGACCTGAGCCAAAGGCAGAGGCTTAACCTACTGAGCCACCCAGGCGCCCTTGCTGAGAGTTTTTAATCACAAATGGATATTTAATTTTGCGGAATGCTTTTTGTTAACTGAGATCTTGTTTTTCTGTTTTCATCTATTAATTCAGTGAATTACATTGATTTTTTTTTTTTGAATGTTTAAACAACTTTACATTCCTGGGATAAAATCTATTTTGTTATGATGTTCTATATGGCTAGGTTCAATTTGCTAAAGACTTTTTTTTTTATCTTTTTAAATTTTTTTTTAAGATTTTATTTATTTGACAGAGAAAGAGAGATCACAAGTAGGCAGAAAGGCAGGCAGAGAGAGGGGGACGCAGGCTCCCCGCTGAGCAGAGAGCCCGATGCGGGGCTCAATCCCAGGACCCTGAGACCATGACCCAAGCCGAAGGCAAAGGCCTAACCCACTGAGCCACCCAGGTGCCCTGCTAAGGACTTTTTAATTTTGTGTTTATAAGGGATATTTGTTTGTGCTTTTGCTTTCTTGTCATCTTTTTGGTTTTGATTGCATGGTAATGCATTGTAATGTGTTCCTTGTATTTTCTGAAGCATTTGTATAGAATTGCTATTTCCTTTCTTAAATATGGAATTTTCCAGTGATACCATCAGGGCCTAGAGTTTTCTTATTGGTAAGACTTACATAACTACAAATTGAATTTCTTTAACACATATAGTGCTACACAGATTATTTCTTCTTGAATGAGCTTTCATAGCTTGTTTCTTTCAAGGAATTTATGTATTTCTTCTAAATGGTCAAATGTATTATTAGAATAAAGTTGTTTATATTCATTTAATGTATGTAATGTATAGGGATGTTCTCTGTTCTATTCCTGATACTGGTAATTTGTTCTTTCTCTAAATTTTTTCCTGATCAGACTGGCCAGAGGTTTATATCTTTTCAAAGAACTGTACTTTGGTTTCTGTTTCCTATTTCCTTGATTTCTCTGCTTTATTGTTTTCTTCCTTCTGCTCCCTTTGTTTTAATTTGCAGTTTCTTTTTCTAGTTTCTAAAGGTGGCAGCCTCGATCCTTGATTGATTCCCCCCAACACAACCACTTTGGCCATTATTTTATTAATAACCTCTCTCTTTCTCTTTCTATCTTCCTCCTCACCATTTCTGATTCTTAAGTTGCACATTTGTTTAGACTTTTGAAATTGCCCTATAGGTTGTGTATAGTCTGTTCTCTAATACGTACCATGCTTAATTTTGGATAATTCTTCTTGATGTGCCTTTAGTTTGTTAACCTTTTCTTTAGTAGTATATGATCTCCTCTTAGTCTCATTTGATGTATTTTTAATTCAGATATTATAATTTCTAGACATTCTGTTTGGGTCTTTTTTACATCTTTCATTTCTTAAATATTTCATTTCTCATATAGTCTTGTACCTTCTTTATAAGGCATATTTGTAATAGCTTCTTTAATAGTCTTAGCTGCTAATCTTATCATCTGGGTCTATTTCTAGTGATTAATTTTTCTCCTTGCTGTGGGGCCTAATTTCATGCCCTTTTTGCATGCCTAGTAAATTTTGACTGGATGATGGATATTGCAGGTTTTACATTATTGGACTCTGGATTTTACTTTAAATAGTTGTTGGACTTCTTCTTAACCCACAGTTAAGTTACCTAAATCAGGTGGATTCCTTTAAGGCTTGTTTTTAAGATTTGTGATAATGGGTCCAGAGCAGCCTTTACTCTGGCTAATTTAGCCCCACTAATAAGGCAGTACCCTTCTTAGGATTCTGTCTGATGGCTCTACAATGTTTTTCTACGGTGGCTAGTAGGAACATGAACTATTCCCAGCTATGTATGAGTGCCAAGAATTTTTGGGCCTAATGCTGTCAGTAGTTCTTCTCCTGGCCTTGGGTAGTTCTTTCACATATATGCACAGAGCAGAACAGAAATCAGCTAAAAACATGAAGAATTCTCTCTGAAGATTATAATCACAATGAAATAACCACAATACATCTGTCAGAATGGCTAAAATAAAAAACAGTAACAACACCAAATGCTGGCAAGGACATGGAGAAACTAGATCCACTCATACATTGCTGGCGGGGATGTACACTTACTCTGCAAAACATTTTGGCAGTTACACAAACCTTCAACTACTGTACAGCCTGAAAGTTGCACTCCTGGGCATGTATCCCAGAACTTAAGACTTAAATTCATATAAAAGTTATATATGAATATTTATGGCAGCTTTATTTATAGTCACCCCAAACTGCTAACAACCCAAACATCCTTCAGTAGGTGAATGGTTACAAACTGTGGTGTGCTGATACTTTGGTATACTACTCAGCAATGAAAAGAAATTTATACATGCAACAATGTGGATGAACTTCCAGGTAATTATACTGAGTGAAAAAGTCTAATTCCAAAAGTTTTCATATTGTGCAATTATATAACATTCTTTAAATAAAATTATAGAAATGGAGAACAGACTAGTAGTTGCCAGAAGTTAAGGAGGAAATAGGGGGCAAGAGGGAATAGGTGTAGCAATAAAAGGGCATAAGGGATCCTTGTGGTAGAAATGTTCTATATAGAATATCCACAAGGATCCCTTATGCCCTTTTATTGCTACACCTATTCTGTGTACTGTTGTATAGCTTAGCAAGATATTACCATTGGGAGAAACTGGGTAAAGGGTACAAGAGGGATTTCTATATATATTTTTTTTACAACTACATGTGAAACTGCAATTAAATTTTTTAAAAGCAATGAAAAAAATTTTAAAGGAAAGGATAATGTACCCTAAATATGTAAAACCTTTACTTTCTGTAGATTAGAGAACACCACACAACTTAAACCCAACACTAAACTAGAAAAAGTATTTGTAACAAACGACTGAAAAGAAGTCGATACCCTTAATATATAAAGCCTTCTATAATTTATAAAACACTGTATCCTCCCGTGTAAGCAGTGCACAAAAGAAAAAAATGCACCTTGCTACAAAATGTTAAAAAGTACTTCAATCTCTCTAGTAATCAAAGAAATGAAAATTGGAATTCATTTTCTCCTCTAAATTGCAAATCTTCTTATATAATCTTGTTCCCAAATAAGGTAAAATCTTTATCAGGTTTATTTTCTGTCTTTCTCTTAGGTGATGTTGAAAGTATATAGAATTTTAGCTCCCAAGTGATACTAACTTTCAAATATATTAGCCTATTTTAAGTATTTCAACAATTTCTAGCCATTAAATGGCATTAATTTCTAACCACATTATCAAAATTAGTTTACATTGATCATTCTTATTAATTCATTGTTTACCACTTTTTCATATACAGTATGTTCTCAAAATTTTTAATTTGTGTGTGTGTGTGTTTGTCAGAATTCTTAAGTACCTTCACCCCCTACCCTCTCATCCCCTTATAGATTGGTGTACTTTCTGAGTACTTAGATATCTACACATACCATTTTTCACCTTTATACAAATAATTTGATCATACCATTTTTCTTTGTAAGTCTGAAAACATTGCTGTATTATCTTTCATTTGATGTTGGAAATGAGAAATCTTATTACAGCCTGATTCTTTTTCTCAATAGGCAGTCTGTTTTAAGTTAGTTTTCTGGCTGGAAACATATGATCTTTTAATACTTAAACATCTGCATTTGGGCAGGTTCACTGGCATATATCTGAGTGTGTGTATGTGGATTTTTCATAGTATTTTTGCCTAGCATTTAGTGACTCTTTTCCATCTGAAGACTTGAGTCTTTCTTCAGCTACATATTTTCTTTTGTAACTTTTTTTTTTTTAATTATTGTTTCCATTTAACCTACTCTGCCCTCATCCTGGAATTCCAGCAATTTGGAGATTGGATGTCCTGGATCAGTTTTCAGTGTAGTCTGTGTTTTTTTTTTTTCCTCACAATTTCCATTACTTTGTCATTTTTACCTTTGTTTTAGAAGAATTCCTATACATTTACTTCTGGTATTACTAATTTGGCTTTTAGACCTGTCCATTTTATTTTCTTCCTTTTTCAAGTTTAAATATTTTCTATTTCTAACAGCTCTTATTTCCTGTTTGCTTCCCTTTTTATATTGAAGTCTGGTTGGGTTTTACCAGTGCAGTACTTTTTTGAATATTACTGGGAATATCAGTACTGGGAATATCAGTTACAAGGTGATAACTCCTGTTTCCAACATTGACTGTTGTTCTTTTTAGGGGCTGTTTACACAGTTTGCTTCTTTTGGTTCCCCTGCTGACTTCATAGGATCAATGAGTTTTATAGCTTGCTCATATTTTTAATGAAGTTCTTAAATAACCAGTGATGTTGGCTGATAATGAGGAACCTCAGCAGCCCATTTGTGAGTCACTATTTGTTTTCCTTAGCAGGCCTTCCCCTATTAAACAAAAGCAGATAGCCATGGAACTCCAAAGGTAAGCTTGGTCCTTGGTGTAGAGAATAAAGTGGACTTCTCTTAAGTATTCATGGCTGAGAGCTAACTAGCAAGTAAGCTGCTCCAGCCCCTGTCCTTGACCAAGTAGGCTGTTGAGGGCTGTGGATAGCTAAGCTCTGTTTTACCTAGCATTCTGTCCACAGTTAAGCCAGTGGACTGACACTGCCTTGGCAAGATTCTTCACATGCCACTGGCAGTGATGATGAGGATGTGATCAGATGGACAATTTTTTATATCACTGGTAGAACAGAAAATATACATTCTTCTGGAAAGCAATTTGGTGGAGTGTAAAAACAGGCTTTGAAAATGTCTAGTCCCTTGAGTTCTCTCATTTCTAGTGGTCTGTCTTAAAGAAGTAGGGAAGTGGACATAGATTTATATTCAGAGATCTTAACTGCCATGTTACTTATAATAAGGGGAAATTGGAAAGGGAAAAATGAAGGGGGCGGAAATCGGCGTCAGAGATGAACCATGAGAGACTATGGACTTGGGAAACAGAGCGTTTGGGTGGCAGGCAGGTGGGGGGATGGTTGATCCCCTTGTTGTGTATTAGAGAGGGCACAGATTGAATGGAGCACTGGGCAAACAATAAATCTTAGAACAATACATCAGAAATTAATGATGTACTGTATGGTGACTAACATATCATCATTTTTTTAAAAAAAATTGGAAAGACTACATGTCTTACAGAAGAGACACGGCCAGTCGTGTCAGTTATGTAGCTATATGATGGGATATTTTGCAGCTCACAATAGAATGTTGAATTTCAGAAATCAGAGTGTAACATTTTATACACAGTATGTTTATATACGATAAAAAGGCCAGAAGTAACACAACAAATTATTATCAGTGGTGGGATTCTGGGTGACTTGTGTTTTCTTTTTAAAACTTGTCTGTGTTTTTAAAAATTTTCTGTAATGAGTTTGTATAACTTTTATAATCAGAAAAAAAAAACAACAGTAAATGTTGTTAAAATATGTCTCTCCACACTCCACTGCATCAAAAAACCCTGCTTTTCAGACTTTGCAGGCAAAAAAGTGGTTGGCATTCAGGTTGAACCTGCCAATTATCACAGTGTGCAAATGGATTGTGCATTCTCCGGCTTCCCACATTGTGCCCGGCCCCTGGCTGCTAGGCCAGGGCCAGTGTGTGAGTCCAGCAAGGTCCATCTGCTGCTTTCCACGCAGCTTGGCTGACACAGATTTATTTCATTTCATCCTTTAATTTGGCAACATCTCGTCTTTTCTCATTATCCTAGCTAGGATTCAGTACCAGTATTACTCATTTTGTTTCCTGGTTTGTTGTCTTCTTTTGTTCCATTTTATGGGGACAAAGAAGCCAATAATGGGAATTGTGTCTTGTGAAAACGCAGTGCTTGTCCTTTGGGATCTTGGGCACGTCTTGCTGAAGTGTGCTCTCTCTTTCTGACACTTGCAAGCCATTTCAGTTGTTTCCATTAGTCAGAGCCCTCGTGGTATTTTTTTTTTTCCAAAGCCTTAGTCTTCCTTTTCTCCACCCACTAACCACCCCCCTCCGAACCCCAACACCAGTCCTAGGAAGATTCAGAAATGGATCCAAATAGAAATTATAAACAATAGCCTTGAGCTAATGCTCTCTCCATCTGGTGTTTGGTACTTTTTTTTTTTTTTAATTGAAGGCTCACTTTGTTTAATCTTTGTCACTACTGCAGAAGCCAGAGGGGCGAGACTTCTACCCTGCCCTAACCACCCTGGACTTGAGAAAGGATTTTCTTCTTAG
Source organism: Enhydra lutris kenyoni (assembly GCF_002288905.1). Lineage (NCBI taxonomy): Eukaryota > Metazoa > Chordata > Mammalia > Carnivora > Mustelidae > Enhydra > Enhydra lutris. Next base: position 6,093,011 of record NW_019154152.1, read on the forward strand.
CGATCTGGCGGACTATCCCAGTGTTTTTTGAGATACAAACCAAAATGAGTTGGTTTGCATTTCAAAAAACACTGAATAGTCCACCAGATCGCTAAGAATTTATTCAAGTAAAACTTTAGAACTGTTAGTCATCTTAGAGATTTCTTTTTTTTTTTTTTTTTTTTTTTTAGATTTTATTTATTTATTTGACAGACAGAGATTACAAGTAGGCAGAGAGGCAGGCAGAGAGAGGAGGAAACAGGCTCCCCGCTGAGCAGAGAGCCCGATGTGGGGCTCGATCCCAGGACTCTGAGATCATGACCTGAGCCGAAGGCAGAGGCTTTAACCCACTGAGCCACCCAGGCGCCCCCATCTTAGAGATTTCTTGAATGGACTTGCTGGGCTAGGATGGCTGCTGCCTGAGAAGATTCTTTGAGCCTGATACTTTCTGTTGAAGAGACATTCTTTGTAAGACTTTGTGCTACTTTTTTCTCTAGGTTACCCTGAAGAGACTTACCCAATTTATGACCTTTCAGATTGCATCAAGCATAGGCAAGAAACAATCCTGGTGGATTACCCAGACCCCAAAGAGCCCTCTGCTGAAGAACTAGCTGAAAGAATCGGAGTGCTAGAAGGTGAAGAATCAGACCATTTGGGCTGGGAAATGCCCACTGACCCCAGAGCCCAGGAAGAGAATTCTGTTACCTCATGTGACCCAAAGCCACAAACCTGCTCCTGCTGCTTTCATGAAGAAGAGGATCCTGCGGTCTTGGCAGAGAATGCTGGATTCAGTGCGGACACTTACACTGAGCAAGAGGAAACCACCAAAGAAGTCTGGCCTCAAGACTTCAGAGATGGCGGCTTGGGCATCAGCCCTGATAAAGTGCATACAGGTGGCACGCTGAGGAAGCGGAACCCCCAGAGTTTTGAGTTGAAAACAGCTGATTTGGGGAAGTATCCATTACTCTAGTGCCAAGGTGACCTTTCTATCCTGTCTCAGTTTTCATCCTTGGCCCTGTGCCCTAAACTTCATTCTGTATTTAAATATCCTAGCTAATCAGGCCACTACCATGGATATCATGTATCCTTCCTGGTGCTCACACACCTGTCACCTTGTAAAACACCACAGCAATTAGTAGAAACACAGTACAGCTTCACTCTTTCCCACCATGCCTCTCCACCAGAGAGCTGATCCACTGAGTAATTATGTTTGATCTGTTGTGCACTCAGGGGCAGAGGTCTGACTCTTCGAGCTGGGAGTACCAGATGGTGTACCTATGAACAGACATCAGTTTACACATGATGAGGACCTAAGGCTGCAGAAGTGAGGATTAGAGAGTCCAGGATGCCTTACTCTGTGGGCCTTGAGCAGGTTCGTGGTCCTCTGGGTTTAAGAAGAGAACATTTTCTTAGAGGGTATGATGGGGCCAGAGCAGGGGAAGACTGCTGTGCGAACTGAAGCCCCTTCCTCACAGTGGGGGCCTTTTTAGGAGCACTGTTGCTGCCTCAGATGCCTGCTTTTCCCCAGAGTAGCAGAAGGCTCCCAGCGCCCTGTGAATGAGTGCAGCGATCAGCTGAGGGACTGTTACTCTGCTGCTGCTGGGTCTCTCACTTCCTTTATCCCTGTTCTGTTTCACAGAACTGCCAGCCCAGAAGCATCTTTGTACCTCTGGCCTTCAGTGGCCAGAGGAAGCTTTAAATAGAGACTTTAATCTCTGTCCTGCAGAGCCAAGGTTGGAGGCTGGTGAGGCTACACAAAAACCTGCATAAGGGCGGTGGTCCTCCTCGAGATGCCCAGGCTGGAGAGCCGAGGGTAGGGAGCGAACCCATGTACTTAAGGACAGTCCCTGTCTAGAAGCTATTTCTAAATGTTGTGCCCTCTGGGAAATTTGTTCTTACCGAGGACTGAACTTATAGACAAAGTGCCAACCTGAAAGGAAAGTTGCAGTGTGTGTCTGCTGCAGAGAACGTATAGCAGTGCCCAGGGGAAGAGACTATTCTATATTCAGGTATCTGGGTCTTTTGAGAAAGCTGGGAAAAGGAGGAGGTAGGTCAAGACTAGGAGGATTTTGACGAAACTAAAGACCTAATCTCTAAGGTGCACTTGTCACATGTCTTGAGGTAAGATGGCCCCCATGTATCCTGTCTAGTAAGGATGAGTAAATTCAGTTTAGATGTAGGACCTGAGAGTTTAAAGAGGACACATTCCCGAGAACATTCCTTGGCATGGAATGTGGAAGACTTGAAAACTAAGAAATGATGTAAAGGTTGAAAGGGCTTTTGGAGTTCCATTGTTCCTGGCCAACTAAAATGCCAGAAAAAAATAGTTGAAATCAAACATATAAGCATATAGACTGCTATCAGAAAGTTATGGGATATTTAGATAATATGTCAGCTACTACTAAGCATTTCTTATTAATGAAATTAACATTTCTTGTTACAGAGAAGTCATTGAAGATTGAGTCTGTAGGAAAGTATACTGCATCCATCTGTGTGTGGAACCTTTGATTCACTTTCAAGAGTGTAGTTTAAAATGTACGAGAAGTGGTCTAGATGTAATGCTCACGGTAAACAAAAGAACGTACGTGCTCTCTACTGTTTCGATAAATCATTTTCCCCGTTCTTTCCCCTTTTTCACCATGAGCAGTTGATTTATAAAGAGTCCTGGGTCCCTGGTTCCTTCTTTTCTGCCTCCGTATATATGGTTCCCTTATTAGAGATGCTTGTTTCTTTCCAGCTTATTCATTCATTTATTCATTTAGCAGACACTGCCCAGAGCTGGGGAGTAGGAACAGAGCCTTAGTTCCTACCTTTAAGAAACAAAGTTTAGAATGGGAACCTTGCCCAGTTTTTTAAAATGAATGATTAACAATAAAAGGGTTCAAGATTATGAATTCTGTAGGCAGAGAAATACTGGTCATGATTCCATCCCTGCCTATTCTGAGTCTTGGCTTTCTCCTGACACAGGGGAGTCGAAGTCCAGCTCTCCCAGGGTGAGTAGGAGAATTATATGTGAATCATCAGTGCATTTAAAACCACACTGGCCCTCCCATCTTCTCCATGCTAACCACTCACTAGGTGGTAGCTAACTTACTTTTATTGTATAAGGTTTTATGCTGTAATTGAGACATGGATCCAAATCTGCAGAAACACAGAGATCATTTTTGCCAAAGTACTTCCAAGAAGCTTTACTGCAGAGCTGGATCTTCGGGCATGCTAAGACTTCTCCAGCGGCCAACAAAGAGAACGGTCATTCTTGGCAGAGTGGTGTTGGACAAAACAGTGACAAGTGCAGAAGTATGTGCATGTTCAGGCATTTTTATGAGGCTGGTATGTAAGTTGTCGTGTAACCAACTCTATATTTTGAATATTAATCTTTGGGGGAAATTGGCTTATGAAACCATCTCCTGCCAGAAGTACTAAGAGTTCATGGAAGTTCCTGCTGCCCACAACTCTTGGTTGGCTTATACAGCTGGGATATATTAACATACTTATGTTTTAGAAATTTGATGTATTTGGTCATTCACATTAGTACTTTTTGGATTTCCCAGAATTATTTTATCCTTCATGGATGACAATTACGTGTATATACAACCCAGGATGACCAAAATCATAGGACTGGCTTTTGTTGTCATATGTGCTCTTTCCTTATGGTCTTCACTTCTCAGAACTGGCCTGGGCTGTGAACTTGATCAGACCCGAGTTACTAGGTCCTCAGTGCCCTTAGAGCATTGTGGCACAGAGCATGAAGTCCTAGCTCTGGGGATGGATAAATGGCCTAGGAAACAAGGGCATCACCTGGGACCATGCTTGGCTAAGTCAGGTGGGTGAGCCAGTCAGGAGAGCACCTTTCCTGGTCCGAGGAGGAGCACAAGGAAAGTGCCTTGTGAGTTCCAGGACTAGCAGTGCACATGCTCTAAAAAAATACTAGGCCCAGGAAGGAAAGCATGTTGAAGAATGGAGGCATATTTGACCTTTAGAAGAGATGGCTTACGAGAACCACTCTCTCTGTGTCTGCTATGGCTCGGGTGATCAGATAACTCATGGTCCAAACTAAGACACCCCGAAAAAAGGGAGCTTGAATTAGAATGATGCCAGGACAACAGGTATAAACTGGGACTGCCCTGGACCTATGGTCACCTTGACTGTGGCTGTTTAAAAGATTTGTCTTTCATCTGACCACTAACCAATAAAAACCTCTGGTTAGAACCTGCATCTGCTGTTTCCCACGGAGCCAAGGAGCTGGGCTGTGGTTTTTTCAACGTCTTGGCCACCTAAAAACTCCAAATCTAGGGTAAAAAAAAATAAACCAGCTCTATTTACTTTTGTCCTAAGAACCAGGCCCCTAGGGGCATACTGAGGAACCAAACCATACCTGCTCACAGAGAACTACTCTAACCAAAGTCTCTTCTATCCAGCCCTTCCCAGCCTTAAATATGACAAGCTCGGCCACAGGGAAGACAGCGGTAGTTTTTCCAAACCAGCTGTGAGCCCTTCCTACCCACCCCCCACCCCCAGGCTCTCAGGACAAATGGAATGAATGGTATAGGAAAACACTTGTAGGTAAGAAATGTTTTTTCCCCTTTTATAGGAAAAAAGTACACAGTAGTGTTGAAACAGTTCAAGTTTAATTTGTTGCTATATGGTCTGTACTTAGACAAACACTAAGTTCTACAACATATATAATGTCAACATGGGAAAATACCAACTTTGTCATTGCACATACCAGTAAATAAATACATTTGCTCAAGAATACCAAAGAGTTTATTCAAAAAGTCACTTAATAAAAGCACAGTTTTGCAAGTTTGTCTAAAACTCCAGATAATTTGGAACAAAAATAAAAATGACCACTCCAAAATAGGAAAAGACAATCTTGTGCAAATGGACATACACATTCTAGGCGTTAGGAAAACTGACTAAATGGATGCTCCCAGCAAGAGAAGTGCCACCCATCCTGACCAAGGGCCCTTCGAAACTCTGCAGGATTAAAGAGGCCAGAGTCAGGCTTCCCTCTGTAAGCCACTCAAAATCACACTCTAGGAAACTCTGGATCTTGGCCTAAATGTGCAGCTCCGCCTGGACCCTGATGGGGGAAGGGAGAGGGGCAGTTGAACAGAAGAGAGGAATGGGTGTGACATGATTCTGAGGAAAGAAAAAAGGCACAGTGACGAGCCAGAAATGGTAGTGATGAAAGCGAGGATCATTTTTCATTCACCCTGATTCTTACCGAAAGCTTTGACAGCCCAATTCCTTGGTGTGTAGATGAGAAAACAACCTAGGAAAATCATGTGGTTTGCTCAGAATCACTTAGCTAAGTGCAATAGTGCTCTCTGTAAGACCAAAGACCAACTTGCCTCTCAACTTGGTCAGAAAATTAAACTAAATCTAGACCCCCGGTTCTGCTGTGCCTCTCCCCCCATATCCTGAGATGACAAGACTGCAAACTGGAGGTACAGAAAGACAGGGAACCAGTACAAACAAGAGCCCTTCCCTTAGGCCCACTACCGTTCAGTGCTGGGCCCACCAACACAGGAGACTCCTTCAGCTCTCTGGAAAAGTGTGCTCTGAGGGCCACCTGGTATCCTGAGGTCACAGGTAGAGCTCAGCCAGGGCAAAGAATTCTTGAGAGGGGAAGGCCAGTGTTACCACAGAAAGGGAACACCAGGGACTCCGGCTAGCAGATAGAATCTGTGCTTGCATAACAGGGCCATGACCAGCCCAGCATCTCCCCTCACAGTGAGGAAAGCATGTCTTCTCTAGGTTTGAGATCACCACCACTCCTTATTAAATTTAGAATTTCCTCTAACTGTACACTAACTTAGAGGTAAATGCTCTTTCCAGACCAAAGACAATTTTGTTGCCCTTTTTGTCACTGAAGGACACAGAGTCCAAATTTTCACACTTGCTGGCTTCTACCACTGGTCTTCAGCATGTGTCTGGACCTTAACTGCTCCTTCTGAACTAGTGTCGTGATTTTTAAGGCACATTCACTAGAATATGTTCAAATTCATCCAAAAGCATGCATGTAACATACCAATTTCACCATGTACCGCAAAAAGGAACTGAAAACTAGAATTTCTTGGACAGTATCCTCCTATTCTTTCTCCCAAGAAAGAGCTGGTACTTTCCCAGGTTTACTTTCTGACCAAAGAGCATGAAATGAATGAACAAAATCCACAGGTGAGGAAATACCCTTTTTCCTTTCCCATTCATCCTTAGAAATATGATCGTAGTTAAGAAACCTCAGTTGGTGATTTGCAGATTGCCCTTTTCCCCAAATACACACAGACATAGAGACACACAGACAGACACAGAGCACCTTGGAGCCAGAAGGAAAGAAAAGCTAGAATCGGAGAAGAGTGGGGAGTGAACACCACAGCTCTATAGAAGAGCTGTTTGGGGGAAGAGGGTGTGGCCCCAGGAGCAGTGACAGAGGGGCTGCCTGAGGTCCCAGCTGCCCCCCACCCTTAGGGCTTGCTCGTGCCATCATCCAGTCCCCGGCCCACTCAAGGGTACCGTCTGGATAGAGGGTATAAAGGACAAGAGCTCTTACCCTGGGAGATGCTGAGCCCAGGTGGTGTCCAGGGGCCCTGGCAGCTTTTTGAGTCTTTGGGCCCATGGCTAGGAGGCCAGTGGTCAGGGAAAACCAGCATCACCAGGAATGGGGCCTTAAGAACAGACCTTGTGAAGCTGGGTCTCGAGCAGGTGACTCAACTGCTCGTCATTCAGTGCCCAACAGAGTTTTGCTGCTGCGCTACCTTCCCCAGTGCAGGCCGGGAAGCTCAAGCCACGTTCCTGACACAACCCCCCCCCCCACCCCTTGTATTCGATGCAACACAGGGTACAAGAGTTTGTTCTTGTGCTTCTGCCTCTTCCACACTTCTGACAGGCTTCCCTCCCTCTCTCTAGGCTCTGAAATCAGCCTGTTCTACTTTAAAATCCTAGACCCGGAGAAAGAGCTTGGACCAGACTTCAGAGATCTAGCTTCCGGCATCCCAAATGTCAGCCCGTCTCTTCCCAGTCAGGGGAGTATGAGCCCAACTAGGACTGGAAAAGTGGATCAGCCTCAGTGCCCTCAGAATGACCCCAAAAGTGGTCCAGAAACTAGGCCCATAGAGGGGCCTCCCACAGATCCCCACTGTAACAGCTGCACTGTGCTTTGAGCACTCCACACAGGAAATGAGAACACACTACCACCACCACTTAGGTCAAAACAACTCCCCTCACTATGGGAGGAGCCTCAACCCAATGTTTTAAGTAGTACTTACTTAAAAATTTCTGTACACCCTTTCCAAGTGCATCTACTCTGAAGGGAGGAACAACGGCTTGCTTCCTCCAGATTTCTGACTTCCACCTGGGCAAGTAGCCTCTGCAGGGGTCAGAGACGAGCAAAGCCTTAGCGTTCCCAAGTGTTCAGCATAGAGGGTACCAGCCAAGGAGAAGGAAATCAGACCCAGCCCTGGAACATTCACGTCTCACCCATCACACCCAAAAAGAGAAAGGCACGATGGCCTTGGTAAGGCCTGCCCTCGGGGAGAAGCCAGACACAGGGCAGTCCTGATCAGACTGATGTTCAAAAGGCCAGCTTTCAGCAGGGAACTGAACGGTTTCAATTTCAGACATCAGCTCTGACACTTCTGAGTCTCTGTAATCAGGCATAAGGGTGAGGGCATGCAGACCAGAGTCCCAAGAAGGCTAGAGAACCAGAGAGCAGTTTCTTAGGGGATGGTAGGAACAAAGAAATCAAAGGAGCAGAAGTTCTGAACTCTGCCACTCACCAGCTAGATGACCCGGTGCAAGTCCATCTTCTAAATGTGATTCATCTAAAGTGACACATTGTACTAGTTCATCTCTAAAGCTCCTGCCACCTCTCCTCTCTTGTGGTTCTAATGTACTCCCTGCTTTTCTTCCCCCGTCCCATTCCCACCCCAAAAGAACCACACACAAACGTTCTTAGCAGCCACAACCTAGGCTGAGCACAGGGGGTGCGAGGCACAGGCCAGAGCACTTGGAGCTGGACCTTCTTCCTGGAACATGCCATGGCTTAGGACTGGTGCTCTGCCGGCTGTGGGCCAAGGCATGCCTACCTGGCTGCACTATGGGCTGAGGCGCGGGGCCCTGGGCAGGAGCTGCTCCACAGAAAGCTCCTCTGGCTGCTGCCAGGACTCCCAACATAGCCCTGGTCCAGGGGCCTGTGCCATGTACCTCCTGCCGCCTCTATGCACACAGACAAAACCTAGAGAAATCAAATGCGCGGGAACCCCAGGCCACCAGCCAGTTCCCACAGCTGAAGCCAGGCCCCCGCAATCCTGACAAGGTCTTGCCACTCACCTTTCCCAAACTCTTGTAACTTCTCCTAGGCTGGCTGAGGCCTTCTGAAGTCAGAGGACTTTTTGGAGTTAACCAAGGGCCTGGAAGCCGATCCTAGCCCTACTATGTATGTAAAATGGGTGTACCCAGTACACACGTACACACTCACACTGTGCCCTTCACTGCTGGGGACCCATGGTCACCTGACTCCCAGACTGAGTGGGTGGCTGGACCACAGCAGCCCTGCATTGTGCTTCCTCTCCCTCTGTTTCTTCCTATCTTCCCAGCCGAAGAGGCTGCCCAGCTGGGCAAACACACCTGCAGCAGGATACAAACTCAAGAGCAGGGGTGTGTGTCTGGACCTTGGGTCCCTGCACGCACACACGTCCCCAGCCCAGTCCTCTGTCTCTGCCGTGGAGACAGAGGAGCCAGGTCCGAGTCAGCTTGGCCAGGGAGCCACTGAGAGCTGACAGTTCAGCTGGCAGCAGGCCTATGTACAGAGAGAGGGGAGGCAGGGCTGTCTCTGTAGGCAGGCAGCTCCACTCCAGGCTGGACAACCCCAAAGCGCACGAGGAGACTCTCTACTCGCAGGCCAGCTTGCTGTCAAAGCTGGACAGGGCGATGGCAAAGGCCTGCAGCGCGCACAGTGGGTAGTTGTAATCCATGGTGAACACATCCTCTGCCACACGGCCAAACTGCATCACGATGTAGTCCGCTGCGGCCAGGCCCGTGGAACAGAGCAGGGGTGGGGCAGGGCAGGAGAGACAGACAGACACATCACAACAGGTGGAGAGGCCCAGAGGAGGTACAATTGGGAAACATGGTGGGAAAGAGGGAGGAGATAACAGAGGAGAAGGAGAGGCACACAAATACCAGGAGACAGAGAAGAGGAGAAAAAGTCTATTCAGACAGTGTTCTCACACCTGAGACTCTGCTAAGTGCACAGAATCTGGGGTTAGGGCTCCAAAGGAGGTTCTTCTAAGAGCCTCCCAGTCCTAGGGTCAGAGAATTTTTGACCTCTGATCGAAGCCACATAACCCACATCCTTAAGCTCTGGCCTATGAAGCCGGGACTGGATGAGCTGAACCCTGAGTCAAAGGGACAGTCCTGAGGAAGGGCAGAAACACTCACGGTCATTGCCATGGATGATCTGGAAGTTCTTCACGGAGGCCTGTGTGACGCGCCCATGGAAGTTGAGTACGTAGGACTGCGTGTCGTCATTCCAGACAGGGGTCTTGTTTTGAAGCTCGATGATACTCTCCGTGTTCTTGTTCTGCCAGCGTGCGAGCAGCGTTTCATGCTCCTGGGAAGGCAGCCTCACCTGAGTCAGGCCCAGCCCAAGCCTTGGTCCACAACCACCCTAAAAAGGGATTTGCCCTAGGGGCGGAGTCCTTAGATCTCCCTACACCTCCACCTAGAGCCCTGGGGCTGCTTACACCACGCCTCCTACACACACACACACACACCCCACGCAGCTGCAGTTCTGCTCCCAGAAGGGCACGCGTACACTGGGGTGACAGGGTGGCGAGTGACTCACGTTTCGTGGCCGGATGGAGACTCTCTCATGAACCATGTTCATGCCTGGGACAATCACACTCATCTTCCGAGGCCCCTTGAAACCTAAGACATTTGTCTCCTGGGAAAGAGAGAAGGAGGACTCAACACTGCCATCTGAGGACTCTACTTAACTAATGGAGAGACCAGGAGGAAGGGAATAAAGCTGACAAGCTAGTTTTCACCGTCTTCACCTGAATGTCTAATAGGCATCTCTACACTGAACCCATCTAGAACTGAGCTCCTGAATCTCCACTCTGCCCAAACCACCTCCTCCCTATCGTCCTCACTTCAGTTAACAACTCCGTTCTTCCATTTGCTCAGGCAACCTACTTTGAGTCATTCTTGACTCCTCTCTTTCGCTCACAACCCACTTCTAATCCATGAGCAGATGATGTCACCTCTACCTTCAAATTCCATCAACCACTTTTTTACCAGCACCATCTCTCCCCGAGGTCACAGTACTAGTCTTTATTGGGATTCCTGGTTTCTGACCTTGCCCTGCCCCCCTGGTCTGTTCACACAGCCGCAGTCGTCCTGTTAAGTCATACCCTTTGCCTCCACTGTTCATGCAGATTAAAGCTGAAGGTCTTACCTTGACATCGAGGCCTCACATGGTATGGCCCCACTACGTTCCTCTCCTGCCCACCTACTCACCTCTGCACTGGTTCTGCCCCGCCCCCCCTTGCTATTCCCCACACATGCCAGTCATGCAGGACATTAGCACTGGCTGTGTGTTCCACTACACCCACGTGGCTGGCTCTCCCTTCCTCCCGGGCTTTACCCAAGTGCTACCTCAGGGAGGCCCTCTCTGCCATCCCTACTAAAAGCTTATACACACCTGAACATTTCATTTCCCTGCTTTATTGTTTCCTCTTCACATTTATTTATTTTGCTTATAAATCTGTTTTATAGCTCGTCTCCCCACTAGGGGTTTAAGTCCCGTAAGGGTATAAATTTATGTCTCTTGTTCACTACTGTATTCTCAGTGCCTCAACCGGTATTAGCTGTGGCTTAATGCAAGCTGGTGCAGCCACTCTGGAAAACAGCATGGAGGTTCCTCAAAATGTTGAAAAGAGAACTACCCTATGACCCAGCAATTGCACTACTGGGTATTTACCCTAAAGATACAAACGTAGTGATCCGAAGGGGCACGTGCACCCGAATGTTTAGAACAGCAATGTCTACGATAGCCAAACTATGGAAAGAACCTAGATGTCCATCAACAGATGAATGGATAAAGAAGATGTGGTATATATACACAATGGAATACTATGCAGCCATCAAAAGAAATGAAATCTTGCCATTTACGACAACGTGGATGGAACTAGAGGGTATCATGCTTAGTGAAATAAGTCAATCGGAGAAAGACAACTATCATATGATCTCCCTGACATGAGGGAGAGGAGATGCAACATGGAGGGTTAAGGGGGTAGGAGAAGAGTAAATGAAACAAGATGGGATTGGGAGAGAGACAAACCATAAGTGACTCTTAATCTCACAAAACAAACAGGGTTGATGGGGGGAAGGGGGTTGGGGGTGGGGTGGGGTTATGGACATTGGGGAGGGTATGTGCTATGGTGAGTGCTGTGAAGTGTGTAAACCTGGCGATTCACAGACCTGTACCCCTGGGGATAAAAATATATGTTTATAAAAAAATAAAAAAAAACAAAAAACAAAACAAAAAAAAAACACTAAAAAAAAAAAAAAAAAAGCATTTGAAGAGATCTGGGCTGCTTTCCCAAAGGTGACCTGCAGGTGGCACCATAAGCTCATACAGAACACCTATGGCTTTCCCAACTGGCCTCCAAGTACCCAGGCCCGGATTAATGGGGGTATCAATCCCTCATTTTAAAATAAGGTAGAGAAATTCCCTGTATTTACATTCCAGTTTGGTCACTTACGCGCTGTAGGACATTGGCAAGTGACAGCCTCTGAGCTTCAGTTTCCTCATCTACACAGTAAAGGAAACAGGACTAAGCTCTTAGGTAATGCATTCCGTGAGATGACTATGCAAAGGGACTTATAGTCCGTGTAGGGCCCAGGTACTGGAGGGAGAGGTAGAGCGATGCACCGACAAGAACTCAGGCCTCCAGCCGCCTCCTTTCCGGGAGATTCCCAGACTGGGCTGCATAGAGCTCAGCCCGGTTCCCAGATCTCCCCAGGCAGATGGCTATGCTATCTGTGGTCTGAGCTCTGAGGACAGACAGGGGCCACTCCAACAGAGGGCAGTCCAACTGTGTACAATCTTGTCTACTCACAAGACAGATGGGACAGCCCACAGACTGGGCAGCAAGTCCTCAGCGTCCTGTCTAACCTGGAGACCAGAGACCCAGGAACGCACGACTCACATAGCACACGGCTGCCAACTCCTGACGCGAGGCTCCACTTTCCGAAGTAGAGGATGATGCCTTCTGAGGGTTGACTCCATTGTCATAAACGGTGAACTTCGTGCCCATGAGGTTGGACCTGAAGGACCGGCAATCAATAAAGGATCATACACCCTTCAACTTAGGGCAGGAAACAGCTCAATGAGCTGTTCAATGAGCCTGCAGGGCACTCTGGGTTGGGCCAGGAGCAACCCGGGAGCACACTGCACACCGAATCCCCATCTCTGAAGGTCCTTCATGGGGCAGAAGGCCTGCACTTGCTCTGAACAGAATCAAAGGGCATCTTATTCAGTGAGGGAAATTCTAGGAGTTAAGTCCGGGTTCCACATGTTTCCCTGGAGGAACTGGACCCCTCTCATGAGGGGAGCAAGCGGATGGCAGAGGGCATCTGGCAAGATGGCAAAAGGCGCTCAACATCTCATGGAGAGTGGATGAGACAACCTCCTCTCCTGTGCAGCCTGTGTTAGTCTAGCCCCATCTCCAGCATTAGCTCCTTACCCCTAAGCTTGACTCATCCTCCCCAAATATGGCACTCTGTTCCCCGGCATACACTCCCTGAGGCCTAGCTCAAAGCCTTCCCCCATCCCCAGATTGCGCTTTCTTCCCTCAAGGGCTCACTCCCCGCCCTCTGGCACTGACCATGGAGCCAAGGCAGTTCTTCCACAGTGGCCTATGTCTTCAGTGACTTCCTGAGGTTTGATCTATACCCTATGCCCCTCCCCCCCCAAGAGCGGCTTAGGGTAGGGTATGTGAGCTCCATCTCTGAGTCTGGCTCTAGGCTGACACAAACCCTGGCCTACAGGCCTACAGCTAGAGCTGAGAGACAAAAAGGATTCTGAGAGGATCTGACCCCTGACCTCGATCTCCCTTAGGGACAAGACCTGCCCTCTCCAGAGCCTTGCCCTGCCCCTCCCACCCACCCCCCCAACCTGCTTCCTTAGGGGAGTGCTAGTACCGCAGTTTCCCGATGTAGCTGTCCCCTCCTCGAGACAAGTCTGTTGGGTCCACAGAGATGAGGTAATTGGAAGTTTTACTCTTCTTTCTCTTCCTTCCCGCCAAGAGGAATACCTTGGGGAATGGAACAAGGTCACATTCCAGGCCCTGCCTCTGGTCACACACACCCAGGGGTGCCACACACACAACGCTCTCTGGCTTCGGCTCCTGAACATAAGTATGTGTGCACGCACACGCACAGACACACACACACACACACACACACACACAGACACATCAGCAAACAAAAAGGTATGCACTGACCAGGCACAGAGGCTTCTATCCCTTTGGGGAACTGAAAGGTCAGTGTTGGACCCAAGGCTTCCAATTACATTCCAGCCCACAGGATCTCAAGCCTGCGTCAATGAAACTGCAGGTTCAGGCCAACCTCACCTTCTTCCCATCCTCACGGTCCAAGTGCAAAAAGTAGGTGGGGTACATGCCCCGGTCCATCCCCTTCTTGTCCCGCGTGATGCGGCACTTGATGGTGATACCCTGGGGGGCCGGCCTCAGTGCAAACTCCTCAAGATCCTGGACCTCAACATCCGCGGAGGGTTCTGGGGCTGTTGGGCTGGGGGCTGACGCTGCCTCCTACATGGGAGAGAGCAGAAGCCCGAGGCCCAGAGACCCTGAGCAGCTTCAGCTGGTGGTCTGGGACCCAAAGCTGCCCCCTGGTGTGGTGGTGGTGGTGGTGGTGGTGGGAGCTGGGACAGGGTCCTTGGGATAAGCTTGGCCCTGGGGTCAGCAGCTGGCTCCTCAGCCCTTTTCCCACCTCCACTGTCCCTGGGGGGCGGAGATGGAGATGTGGGCAGGTTCTTGGGGCCATCCTGTCCAACTCGAGCCCCCTACTTCTGGCCTGGCTGAAGAGGAGGCAGGAGAGGAGGGATACAAGAGCCCCAGCCAGAAATGCTTTTGATCAGTTTCGAGGCCCAGAAAGAATCAATTTCTTTCCCAAGAAAGCCAACTCTCCACTCCACACCTGTTCCCCCGCCAACCTGGACGCTCAGACCTCTGATGGCTGTCTACCCTCTCGCGGGGCAGCAAAGCACCTCACCCTGACGGACTTCCGGCTGGTAGCGGAGCTGGGCCGGGTGTTGCTGTTTAGCTGGGAGGAGCTGGAGCTATTTTCATCCTCATCCTCCTCTTCCTCTTCAAAGCTCATGCTGCTGGAGACCCCTGGGCGGGGCAGAGGAACGGGACAGGATGAGTGGTCACACACATACACCCGGACACCTGCTCCAAAGCACAGAGTCACCCGTACACACAAAGAACCATATGTACACACGTGCATACACACACACACACGTCCAAGTACACACAAGGACACACACTCCCCAGTGCACGCATGAGCTGGGGCTGGTCACCATCCTCAGGGTGTAAATCCCCCTCCCCAGCTTTTAGCTCAGTCCTCCCATGAGACCCGTCTCCCATGGGACGTCTCCCATGACCCGCCCCCAGCAGTCGTGCCCGTCTCCTGGGTGGCGAGGCCTGAGTGGAGCTGACCTTGTGCTGGGAGACTTCGTGTCTACCGGAGGTCTCAGCCGTCACAGGCCAGAGAGTCTGTTTGGGAGAGGCCCAGCTCCCTCCTCCCCCAGCCTGATGCACGTGGCCCACTGCCTCCTCCCACAGCCTGCCCATGGCCTTCTGTCTACACATTTATCCCCACCTGGACTGCTATCCCCAGCCTCTTGCTGCCTCCACAGCCCCTTCTCCAGGAAGCCTGTCCTGATCTCATTTCTTAGAACATGTGTCCCTGCTGGGCTTCCCTCTGCCACCCAGTGCCAGGGACTCCCTGGGGTGGGGCTCCTGGTAGAGAGACTCTCTGGGCAGCATGTTTCCTGGGAGATCTGCCATCCCTCCTGGCTTTCTGGCCCTGCTCCCTGAGCTCGGGAGATGTAGGGGAAACACTTTCAAAAGGACCCTTCTCAAAGGAACCAAAGGGAAAGGAAATCTGTCTCCAAACCTGGGCCTCCCTGGAGACAGAAGATGGAGGCAGAGAGGGGGATGGGCTGTGGACGGGTCGCTTTCCCTAGCTGACACTGACTTCCCTGAACTTGGCCTTACCAGGGGTCCCTACATTCAAGTTTCTCACTGGTCTCACACTGTGCCCCCTACCAGGGCCATGTTCCCCAAAAGGGTGCATCTGAGAACCTGGGACTGAGCTTTGGGGGTGTCACTGAACCCCCATAGGGCTCACCCTTCCTCTGCATCGTGGCACGGAGGTCCTGCCCACTGGGCTGTGCGCCCCCGCCGGCTGCCGTCTCCCCCGCGTCCTGAGCGTGGTCTGACTGGCCCACAGTCAGGATCCGCACCGGGTCTTGGGCCTCAGACTTGTCTTCTGCCAGTGCTGCTGGCCCGCTGGTGCCTGCAGGCCACGGATACTCCTGAGTCCCATGGGGGGGTGGGGGAGAGAGCCTGGATTCTCAGATGTCCTTGAAGTGGGTGAGGGATGAGTGGGGGGAACCCTCTGCAAAACTGATTTTTGAAAACACTAATGACTGCTGCCAACCTCTTATTGATCAACAAGCTACAAAGGGACAAGAGCTTCGTTTCTTCTGCTGTTCCCCCAAATTAGTTGCCAAGGGTTGGTTTAAAATGCCTCATATCCCTAGGCAGAAGATAATCATCTACAAAACCAACTGCACAGTGAAAAAGACAAGATGGAGAACAAGGACCGATCATGACCATGGCCAAGGCCACCACTTGTTCACAGACACAGCCAACACCCAGTTATCAGTGCTGATCTTCAGTCACACACACAAATACATACCTCATAACTCACAGACGTCACTCAAAACACAGGGGGCCCCTTGAAAAAGATGGAGGTTGGCATACACTCCCCTTCCCAAATGGAAGATCACCCATCCCACGTCACCCTGCCCAAGGTGCCCGAGTAACAGAAGGCCTGGCCCACACAGATAGCAGTTGCCTTGCTGGCTGGGCTATGCCCCCCAACTCTGCAGTCAGCTCCAGAAGCCTATGAACCCTGACATGCCACTGTCCAACCACATCCCAGACACCTGGAAATCACTGCCCATGCACACAGGTTGGGCACACAGGGGGAGTCTAGCCAGCAGAGACAGGACTCATGGCAGAAGGCACCACAATGGTCCTTGATCTCTGGGGATCTTTTCTGGAGACAAAGGAACGGAGAGAACAGAATGGTCTGTGGGCCCAGATGTTGGAGTGAAGACTAGAGCAGAAGAGTCGAGAAAGCCCACACACCTGTGAGTACGGCACAAGGATGGGGCAGACTGCCAGGGGCAGGACAGCAATGGAGGGGGCTCAAACCAGGTGGGGGAGGGACACGGCAAGGTGCATTTCACTTCCTGGCAGTGTGGGGAGCCTGCCCACACCCACAGGCCAGCCCAGGAACCCCATGAGCTAGAGGAAGCCTGTGAGCCTGCCGGGCGGGGCCTTGAGTATCCTTCTGTGCCTTCATGGAGGCCTCCCACCCTGTCCCTTACCTCCCAAATCCGGAGGAGAAACCTCCCCCAACCCTCCAGTGGGAGCCAGACCTCCTGAGGAGGGCCGTGGTGGAAGAAAGCCAACCTTTGCGCTTCCCCTTCTTCTCCTTCCTAGAGGTCCCGCCCTGGCCCCCAGCTGCAGCGGCTGCCTTGGTTCTCTTGGCTGAGGCTGGTGCTGTTGGGCGGGCAGCTCCCAGCTGCGCACTGGTGAGTGAGTCGGCCTCTTGAACTGCTCAGGAGAGAGTCCAGAGAGAGAGAGAGAGGGAGAGAGAAACATGGGCCCTAGGTGAGACCAGAGCTGCAAGTGGAACTCACTTCTCAGCACATTTCCCAGGGCCCCACCACCACTCAGCCCTACCAGGGCCTCTGTACCACCCACCTCTACAAGACAGAGGGGCTAGGGCAGGCAGAGCTAGAACGGGGTGGTGCCCCCAGCCCCGTGTGATAGAGTCAACAGGCTGGCCCACAGCATGACCAACCAAGAAGCACCACAATCAAAGCTCTGGGCCAGCAAACCGTGTGAGTCTGGGCAGGGGGAGGGGGAGCATCTGAGAGAATGTGGGTCACTCTAGGTGCCAAAGATAGAAAAGGCTGCATCTCCTAGAAGAGCCCAGAACTCGGGAGGGGAAGCACTGCAGGGAGCCTATACCGGCCTACCCAGGACAAGCCCATGGGAGCCTGTCACACCAGAGTACCCCGAGCAGGAGAGTAACTCTGGGTTACAAGGAGCTGTGCCAACCAACAGAGAGGTGGCCTCCACAGTCTCACACATCAGAACCCCAACCTCCTCAAAGTCTTTGAATGATTTCTCATTGCTCATAAGATGAAGACCAACATTCTCCCCTCCAGCTCCGTTCCACTTGGCCTTGGCCTTCCCAGCACACCCCTTATCTCCCAGGAACCCCACATCCCAGCCCCTCCAGGCCCTCTCAGGGCCTTGTGCACAGCGTCCTCCCTCTTGCCAGAGGGGCTTGGCGCTACTGTCACACTGTCTGCACTGTCCTCACTGTGGACGTCGGCCCCCTGACCCCAACTCAACTCCCGCTCAACCTGCAGTTTCCAGCTCTGGTGTCACCTCCTCGGAGAGGCCTTCCCTGGCCCTCGTATGGGAGCAGGCTCTCTGCCATTCACTCACACAGCCTGGCTTCTCTTCACCAAGCAAACCAATGAACTCTCTCTCCCTTCCTGGACCTCCAGGTCCATGAACAAAGAGAGAGCACACCTGTTCTGTGCTTCCCCAGGACCCTCAGCCTCTAATCCAGAGCCAGACACACAGTAGGCCCTCAACAAATGTTTAAGAAATGAGTATACAACATGAATGAGCACGGTCAGTGAAAAACTTCGCTGGGAGAAAGTTCTCACTGCCCTCAAACTCTGCTCTCAGCTTCTGAAAATGAGAGCCTTGTATTTTACACCGAGAGCCACTAGAGGGCAGAGCAGTAGGCAGCTGAAGTGGCAGGGGGGTATGGGAGGTGCCCCTGGAACCCCAGATTCCAGGTCAGCCAGCCCCTGGAGCAGCAGCCACCTCAGGGCTGCCAGCTGGGCAAAGAAGGCCCCCCACCCCCACTCCCACCCCGGAGCAGCAGCGTGAATCCAGCCTGGTCTGCAGCCTCGGCAGGAGAAGCATTCAGCTGACGGGACCATGTGACACACCAGGGCCACTTGTTTTCAAAGCCCCCAGACACAGAATGCTCCTCAACGTTACGAGGGGAGAAGATAGGCCCAGAGAGGGTGTGTGACTTGCCCAGAGTCAAAAGTGAGCAGAAACTGTCTTCTGACGGGGCTGGGACCCACTCTGTCCAAAGGGGCTGCAGACAGGCCTGCCTCTGGCCTGGGGCGCAGTACCGGTGCTCAAGGAACACCCGCCAAGGCCACCGAAGCCTAGGGATGCCAGAGCACGTGCAGGGGCCCAGGGCTGCAGGTCCCGACTCCCTCTGCCTGGGATGGAGCTGGGAGTCATCTGGCTGGAGGCCCGTGGGCACCCCCTACTCTGGAAGCAGTGGGTGGGGGGCGGGGGGTGTGGCCACAGCACAGGGAACTCCCGAGGCCAACCCCAAGGCAGGCTCTACCTTGGTAGCTGGTGCTGCCACTGCTGCTGAGGTAGGACTCCACCAGGGGCGCCTGCTCCTCCGACTGCCGGGCCCGCCGGCTCCGGGGCCGCCCATCCGCGTTGGCCTGCACCATCAGGGGCTCCTGACGCTTCTTCTTCTGCTTCTGCTCCAGAAGGGCCCTCTGCGGAGGCACCGGACGGGCACACAAGTTGGCAGGCCCTGACAGCACAGCCCGTCCCTCCCACCCGGAGGCCAGGCTCCCGACTGGAACCAGAGAAGGCCCTGATCACTCAGCTCGGTTCTCAGGGTGACCAGGGGGTCCACAGCCCACTCTGGGCCACGGCTCTGTGCCCTTGGCACCTTGAGGCTCAGGGTCCAGGAAAAGGAGGCACAAGTCAGCCCAGGTAGATGGCCCAGCAGGACCGCGGCACGGATGTCCGGTGCTCCGACTACAGGCACCAGCTGCCCGCCCGGAAAAGCCCTGGGCTCTGGGTCTGTGCTGATGCTGAGCGGTCTAGACATGAGAGAGACAAGCCACTATTCTGTGAGGGCCTCCTCCCAGCCAGTCAAGGTCACCCCAGGAAGTGAGACAATGCTCCCCCACCCCCCCCCCCCACCCCCCCCCCCCCCCCCGCCCCCGCCGACGGTAAATGCCGACTGCCCGTGCACCCAGCCCCGGCTGCACTCACCTGCCGGTCTAGCTTCTGCTGCCTCAGGTTGCTGCCCTCATCATCTAAGACACTGCAGAGGGAGACAGGGGCACTCAGGGCCTGCCTGGTGGCTGCCGGCTACAAACAGGGAGCCCAGAGCCCACCCCCACCCTGCACATCAGGTTCTTTAAACCCCTCCCATAATTGACTCCTGGGGACACAGGAGAAGGAGACAGGAAGGGTGGAGCTACTACCTGGAAGCCAGCTCTGGACGGAAAGGTGGAAGCCATATTTTTGCCAATGCAGGAGCTTTCTCCTGCTGGGGTCCCTGCTGACCCAAGGACTTCCTAGTCAGCCTGACCCAAAAAGTACAGGAGGAGACTCTCTCTTTGGGGCCATGAGCTGGGACATGCCTAAGATGCAGGGGAACCTGCCCAGAGGCATCAGGTACAAGCCAGGCCCAAGGCTGGGCTTCAGACTGAGACACCTGTCTGCTCCAGGTCCCTCTCGGATCTCACCAGCTCCTCCCCGGTCCTCCAGTCCTTCCTAGAGGAGGCTGGATCCTTTGAGGCAGACTCTTTCCTCTTCTAGTCAAACTCCTGGCTCTCCAGGTGGCAGAATGAGATATGCCAACACTGTCCACCCCCTTTAAAGAAGCCTGGGAGGGGGGGCACCTGGGTGGCTCAGTGGGTTAAAGCCTC
This sequence comes from Enhydra lutris kenyoni, assembly GCF_002288905.1. NCBI lineage: Eukaryota > Metazoa > Chordata > Mammalia > Carnivora > Mustelidae > Enhydra > Enhydra lutris. The sequence continues at coordinate 6,113,106 of NW_019154152.1, forward strand.
TGCCTTCGGCTCAGGTCATGATCCAGGGATCCTGGGATCAGGCCCCACATTGGGCTCTCTGCTCAGCAGGGAACCTGCTTCCTCCTCTCTCTCTCTGCCTGCCTCTCTGCCTATTTGCGATCTCTGTCAAATAAACAAATAAAATCTTAAAAAAAAAAAAAAGAAGGCTGAGGGTTCCCTCATCTGGGAGAGAAACTAGAAGACCAACCAGTCCCTGAGGGCAGGGCTGGGCTGGCTGGACATATGTGTAGGCAGACACAGCCCATCCGTGCATCGCCCAGTGACCAGCCAACAGGGGGCACGGGGGCATCAAATCCTTGAGTCTCTAAGGTCTTGAAACAGGCAGTGTGTCATCTCACATAGACTGGACCTGCCTCCCAGGAAGGCAAGTGAAATTAGGGAGCCCCAACCACTTAGCACTCCTTCTAGGCCAAGATACATCCATAAGCCGTAGCCCCAAATTCTGTAAAAGCCAGGGTTGGGGGCAGGGCTGGAGCCTGAGGATCTGAGCCCTGGGAACCCCCAGACTACCGTGGCCCAGTGATGCTAGAGCCTGCCCCTGAACCAGACCATGAGCGGGAACCTGCACAGGCATGCCTGAGGGCATCAGGTTTGTCATGCGTGTGCACATGCCAGAAGGTGTCCAAACATGACACATCTACACGTGTGAGTGAGCACACACCTGCGTATCTATACAGATGAACTTGTGTGCGGGTGAGTACGCGTGTGAGAAGTGCAGACAAGGACGAGTCACCCTGAAGACAGCTCAGCCGCTGTCACTCCCTCCTGATAAGAGGAGCTCTTTCTAGCCAGAACAATCATTGACCTGCAATGTCCCCTCGGCTCATCCAGACGACCTGTGTGGGTGTGCTGGGGAGCCACCCAAGGGCGGCAGGACGTCCACGGAGTCCACAGCCCGCCGCCCACCTCCCTGGCCACAACCTAAGATGACTGCCTGTTTTCAACCATTGGCACTGTCCTCCTTACTTGAAGGCCTTGCCTGGCACCCATGGGCTGGTCCTCACTCCAGAGGAGCCCCAACTATGAGCCTCGTCAGTTCGCAGCCTTATTCTCCAAAAGTCTTGGCTGCCAAAACACAAGCGAAGACACTGCTAAACAGATGTGCTTCTGAGCCAAGGCCTTAGTCCAGGGAGACTCCATGAGGGTGCTGCCTGGACCAGACGACAGTGACCCGGCTCCTAAAACTTGCAGCTGGCCAGGACGGGGAGTGCCCCGTCAGAGAAAGCAGGCACCCCAGGCCGGAGGGTGGCAGCCAGAGTTCTGAAGGGAGGAGGAGTTCATTAGGGAGGGCAAGATGCCTGGGGGCCCCGCCAGGGCTGAGAAGCTACAAGTCTGCCACTGGTCTGCGCACCCTAAGTCAGTGGCCTCACTGAACGACGCCGAGGCCGAGCATCTGCTCCCACAGACTTCCAGGGCTCAGGCCACCAACACCACCATCCCCCAGGGTCAGCGGCACAAGCAGTGTGGATTCCTTTAAAACGCGCAGGATCTGGACAGAAACGGCACTCTGGACTCCATGTGGCCCTGGCAGACGGCAACGACGGGGCCTGAATCCAGCTGTGCTCTGCCTGCCCGGCTCTGTGCCTGGGTCCACACTGGGCAGCCGGCAGCGCAGTCGCACGCTAGCAGCCTCGCCACAGGAGCCCAAGCGGCCTCCGCGAGACTGCCGGCTCAGCTTCCTGCAGACAGGGGCAGCTTTGTGGCCGCCATGACGCTTGTCCCCTGTGCTTTCCTGGGCAGGGGCAGGGAGGGCAGCCAGGTAATTCCCGGACGGAGCCTGGTGAGCAGGGCAGAGAAGACGCCCTCTGTGGGCTGTGGTGCTGACGCAAACATCTCGGTTCATTCAGAAAAGGGGACGTCCACCTGCGAGCTAAGCTGTCATGAGCAAAACCACCTCCAGAACTGCCGGGTCACCGCGACAGCTCGATGGACAAAGGTGAATCTGAGAGTGTCCCTATCTGTGCAGGGGCAGAGGGGGGCTGCATTCCTAGCCCAGGCTACTGTCCCACTGCCGTGGACTCTCCACATGTCACACGTGGGCAAGGAGGCTGCTTTCCTCTGCCAGCAGCCCCACCTCCATTCCCTGAGCAGAAGCCACTGGCGTTGTTAGTAAGGCTGCTCACCTGGAAGGATCATAGGTGGAATGGACTTGACCTCTGGTCCTCACAGAAAGATGGATGAGCAAGGCATAAGCTTCTAAAGAGATTCCAGAAACTCAGATAGCCTGGAAGTGCCTGGGGAGCCAGCCCCCACCTCCCAAGAGGCACACTGCAGCAGCGGGGTCAGGGTGGGGGGATGCTGGGAAAAGCATCGAGCCCCGGGGAGGAAGAACATGCCTGGCCACGCAGGAACCCCCAGGAGGGCCGGCAGTCCACATACCTCCGAGCAGTGGCTCTGAGGGTGGGCTACAGCATGTCCACAAAGCAGCTTCCTGCTGCAGCCCTGTTTCTAGGAAAGCCCCAGAGGTCGGAGGCCGACCTCCATCCCCGGCAGGGACAGGCCCGGACTGCCTGACAGCAGTGTGTCTGAGGCACACATCTGTCCCTGACCGAGGACAAATCCCCACAAGTCCTAGCGGCTGCGGAGAACCACAGCAATAAGGTGGCTGTCCCAGGCAGGCCCCGGGCCCCACCCCTGCGGGCGGCCCTGCCCCTCAAGCTCCCACCACGGCACCTTCCTTCCCTTCTCACCAACACCACCCGGCCTGCCTCCACCCAATGGGCACTGTTCTCGACAGCACTAAATGATAACCACAGAGGAGATAGTAATGGCTTTTTAACAACTCGGGCTCCAATTATGGAATCACTGCCAAGCCCAGGCTGCCAGCTGCGGCCCCGCCAGGAGACTGGGACAGGAGACAGGGCACTGATGGATGGGTCCTCCAGCTGACCCCGGCAGCTCCTTCATCTCGGTCGCCTCCTGCTGGGGACTGGACCAGGGATCCAGTAACGCACCAGCCACGGGCTCCTGAGGGTCGGAGAAACCCGATCCACAGTGTCCATCAATCCCCCAACTCTGCCCAGGGCCAACAAGGGGGCCCTTCGCCTCCCAGGGAGACAGCCCCTCCATAACCTCCTGCTTCTCACAAGCTGCCCAACAGATAACGGGAGAGAAAACCATGCTTGATGACAAGTGAGAGCAGGGGCACTTCTCCCATGGGATGGAAAAACCAGCCATGGACAACACATTTAGGAAGCTGCGTCCCTGCCTCTCTCTAGACTCCACTGTGCATGCTGCTCAGCTAACCCACCAGAGCTGACCAGAGGCATGGGGTCCAGGCTACCTAGGGACAGGCTCGTACTCCACGCCCAATTCATCCTCTGCTTTTGTGCCCTCATTCCTTCCACTCAGTCACAAAGGAAGCTGCCCCTGCTGGACCCAGGGAGTCAGAGGAGGAAAGGCCACCCACGGGGTCAGGCTGCAAGCCCCCGTACCGATGCCAGACTCCCCCACCCCCACCCCAGCATGCCCAGATGTGTCCCTAGTGGCTGCCTGGAAACCAGGGAAACACAGAATGGGTGGGAACAGGGGCAGCCCCAAAAGGGAGAAGCCTACAGGGCTCACAGGAGTCCAGCCAGTAATTAAAACTGCTACGTGCACTCGGCCCTGACTCGGTGATTCAGAACTGCTGGCGAAGTTACCTCAGAATCAATCCCTCGCCTCATTTTCTCCTTTAAAGCAAGAAACATAGGTGATTTTAATGCTCAGACATGCAAATGAGGACTAGAAGCCACAGCTGGTGATCTCTAAAGAACAAAAAAGAAATCAGAGAGTTGCTGAAAGTATGCAAATGCAGCCTTCTCTTCAGATGGGGGAAGCAATTAGTCTGTACATCCATCAGTCTTACACAGGCCGCAGATCATGGCACAGATTCGCTCAAGAGCTAGAAGACCCAGTGACTGAGCAGGCGCGAGCCCAGTCCACAAGCAAGTCAGGCCACATACCCCCAGACCTATCCAGGAAAACGGGAGGGCAGCATAGCCAGGGTTCCCCATGGAATCGTGAGGACCAGTGACAGTCACTTGTGGGCAAAATAAAGCAATGTGAGTGGCATGTGCTCCAAGAAGACAGACCCTCAAAAGTTTTTGCAACATGCCATAATCAGAGGAGGTTTCCAGAGTCCTGCTTCCCTTGCTAAGCGTGTTTACTGATGACCTGAAGACAAAGTGGGCCTCTCAGCAGACTTCTAGGCGACACAAAGCCAAAGTGATATTAAACTGTTCACTGGGACAGTATGACTTCAGAAGACACTGGAGAGCTAGCAGAGTCTATCAGGAGAAGGTCACGTCTTACATGTGGGTCCCCAAACCCAGGTCTGCCCCACATAGGCAGAATGGGGTACACAGGGCTTGACATCAGCCTAATGAGACTTCAGGGTTCTATTTACAGAGGCCTCAAGGTGACAAGTTGGTGAGCCAAAGCTGTCCCCAATTATAGGGAGCACCCAAGGTCAACAACGGGAGCAGGGCCCCCAGCAAGGAAGTAACAGCCTCCCTCTGCTCAGTGTGGGAAAAGAGGAAGCTGCAGGGGGTCCAGGCCCGGTGCTGGAGGGGGCAAAGACATGGTCCCTGCTCCTGCAGTCCTCTCCACCACCCATGTTCCTGCTGCCTCTACCCGAAGCAGCAGCAGGGAGACTTCCCCAGTGCGCCAGGCTCCCCCTCCCTGCTGCAGGAGGTGAAGCAGACAGAGCCCCCACGGCACCCCAAGGCTTCCCACACAGGCAGAGTCGACAGAACCAGGCCTTGCTTGGGCAGCAGTCCTTGCACTCCCCAGAAAGTGGTGGGAGGACCTTCACAAGAGCCAGGAGGAGGAAAAACTCAGAGGCACGCCGAGGCTCACCCCAAGAAGAGCCTTCTAGCCGTCACAGCCACGTAAGGGAAGAGAGCACTCAGAGGACCGGACAGCCTGTGAGGGCCCTTCCGGAAGCGGTGCTCATTCTCTGACCCAGGGCCTCGCTCTTCCAGCACTAGTGCCCCTCCTGAGGGGAGACTACTACGTCCCCTGTGCTGAGAAGCCGGGTGTGCAGCCAGGAAAGCCAGAAAGTCCACAAAGCTGCCTGGGAATGCCTCTTCGACTGAAAGTAGTGTGCATATTGTCTGGGCTGGCCCGCACCGGGCACACAGCCCAGGACCAAATGGGGCCCCTGCTCTCCAGGAGTTCGCAGCCGGGTTGGGGGGACGCAGTGCAGAGAGAGCACTGAGGACAAGGTCTGCCATCCCTCCCTCGCTCTTAATGCTCCACCTGCAATTCATAAGGGCTGTGAAGCTGGGAAGCAAGAGCATTTACTACTCAAGAAGAACAGATGAAGAAAAAATGGCAGAAGTGAGAATTATCAGTACTAGTAAGAATAGACAAACGTCAAAACGCAAAACATTATTCCAATTGTTCAACTTTATAAACTAAACGACTCCCTTCTGAGTCAGAGTGTGAGATTACTCCACGATCCTTATAAACTGAGCCACAATTACCCTTAAGACGATTATCGCCAACATTATCGCCAACCGGCAGTTACTTCAAAGAAAATGAGCCAGGCCTAGGGAACGCAGGTGCAGCCATCACAGAGGGAGGAAAACCCCTACCAGGAGAGCTAACAAGAAATCGACCGACCGCTCTCCCCCCAACCGAAGGACGCATTCCGGTTCTGACATGCTGTGACACTGGGGAAACCGCATACCGAAGCACGAAGCACGTGCACGCATGCCCACCCCTTCATCTGCAAGGAAGCGGCCTCGCCTGTCTTCTGCCCCAGTTTTCTGCGATCACGCAGGCATGTGGCTTTAACTGCAATCAGCAGCCCAGTTGATGGGAGAAGCAATTTGCATCTCCTCTTCTCCGCCTGGGTCTCCCCATTCTGGAAGTCTACACTCAAGGTCCGGTGCTTTCCCAAGCTCAGAGCACACTCAGAAAGACCCCAGCAAGGCAGGAGAGATTCTGGCAACTTCGGAATATAGCCCACCCCCAGCTCAAGAACCCCCCCTTCCTGCCACACAGCAAGGCAGGGATGACCGGCAACCGCAAGCTGGTAGGGCCACAAGGGTGCCAAGCTGCCCTTCAGGGATAGGATTCTGTGCTCCAGGTGGCGGGTGCAGGCCCAAGAAAGGAATGCGGGAATAGGGTGGTTGGGCCTAGGCTGGGGCAAGTGCCAAATCACCCCCTGAAGGAGGCCAGTGCCCTGAGCACCACTGGAGGACAAAGCCATTCTCAAAGACAAGCCCACCTCCCGAGGGACCCCTTCCTAGAGGCAGGCTTTCTCTGAGACTCGTGCACTTACTCTACACCCTGTTCTAGTCTTTGGCTTCTGGGAGAGGCTCCCTTGAACCATGATCTGGCCTGGCCCCCAGTCCGCCAGATCCTAAACACCCCACCATATCTACAGCCACAAGTGCTGTCCCTTCCTGCCCTCCCAAGTCAGCCTGGCCACCACCCTGCCAAGTGCTCCCCCCTACTCTTACTTCCACAGCATTAGAGGGGAGACCACTCGGCCTGCAGGTGCTACCCAGGCACCTCTGCTGGGTGGCTAGAAAAGGTTGATGGTACTCTGTGGGGCTGCACAGTCTTCTAGAAGGTCCTTGGCACAGACATGTCAAGTCACGGTATCCCAGAAACTAGCTGTGCCCCCAGCCTGGACGCCAGTGGAGGGTAACAGCTCTTGAGTCAGCAAAGCCCTAGTCTCCCGATGGGGGTATCTCCCTGATCTATGGCAGACTCTGAGGTGCGACTGGGTTATGCCTGCAGGAAACCCTATGGGTGACTCGTGTGTGTGTGTGTGCACGTGTGTATGCTGATGGGAGGGGCACCCACAAATTCTCACTTGAGAAGCTCTAAAGCCCCCAAAGGAGCTTAGAGACAACAGCTCTCAAAGAAAAAGCCTGGATCCCCAGGTCAGTGACAGGTGCTTGCTTACAGAAGGATTTGCTTTTAACAAGCCTCAGGCGGTTTCAGCTGGTTTCCATTTTGGATGCCGTCTGGACAAACTCCTAAAAGAGCTCTGTCGGAAATATTTTCTATGGGTGACTGGAATCAGGTCCCTTCGCAAGAGCTGGCTGTGTTACAAGGCAGGTCCTGAGGGTCTGCTCCTCCAACCTGCAGGCATGGGCACCCAGGCAGGCAATAACATAGTGGCCCCTGGCAGTCCAGCACCCATCTTACACACATGCCTCCCAGGAAGGCCCAGAGACAGCCCCGTAGCCCATGGCAACCAGGAGCCAATAGGTGGCCAAGGATCTGGTGCTGCCATGACAATGAGCTCTATTCCAGGGGTAATGGAGAGAATGAAGAGTGAATGGGGGAAAGGCCTGCACCTGGGTGAGAACCCCCCCAACATCCCTCCCCCACCCCGACCACCACTCAACTGGCAAAGCCCATCCATCCTTGGGACAGACCACAGACTCTGGGAACACAGGGTAGGCAGCCCTGCTGTCCTGAGTGCTCTTACGCATGTAAAGGCAGTCTATGTATTGTCAGTTGGTGTGTGTCCAGGTATAGAGCTGTTCCAAGTGGATTTGAGTCCCTGATAGATAGGAGTCGTACCTGTGAGGGCGTTGCGGGTGTCAGGTATTGTCCAAATACAGGATGTGTATGGGCGCAGGGAGTAGGAGTACACCTGCGTGAGACCAAGAATCAGCGTGTGTGGAGACGTACGGGGTGCATGTGTCTATGAGCGGCCTGTGCTCTTGGTTCAGAATAACTGCCTCCAGGAATTCATATTCTGCGTGTGTGAACAGACCGGCAGGAGCCTCTCTGGCCCGATGCACCCAAGGGGCGTGCGTGCCTGCAGCTGCACGAGTGTCTGTCTACAGCTATACCGGCGTGTGACCGGTGTGCGGGGCCTAGGAGGGGGCTCAGAGCAGTGCGCTCCCTCCCTGCGCGACCACATGGCGCTGCCCGACCCAACACGGCCCACACAGGCCCAGAGCACTGGCCCCTTCCAGCAACCCCGGCGGAGGAGTGATGGGGCAGGGCAGGCCGGGTCAGTCCAACGGGGGCCCAAAGTTGGGGTAGAAAGGCCCTGCGCCTCCAGCCCGCGCCCGCAGTGTGGGATGGGATGAGTACAGGGGCTCTGCGCCCCGGGTCGGGGTGAGGGGCGCCGCTAGCCCGGAGCGCTGGAGGGGCGTGGGCCAAGCCCACGCCCCCGAGCTGAAGGGGAGGTGGGACGGGCGCCCGCGTACCTGTAGGGAATCCAGTCGGAATGCGGCTTGGAAGTCATGTCTCCCGGGGGCGGGGCGGCGGCTGCGGCTCTGGAAGCCCGGGCCCGCGGGGGACGGCGCGGGGGCCCTGCTCAGTTCCCTGGCCGCCCCGGGCCGCATCCTCCCGGGCTGGGACGCTGGGCCCCGCCGAGGCCCGCGCTGCACGCCAGGGCCCCGGCCGCGGGTTCGGCGAGCGGCGGTGTGCGCGGCGCGATGGGCGAATTGGCGGAGTGCGCGGGGCCGCGGCGGGCGTGCGCGCGCGTGGAAGCAGGAGAGGCCGGCCCGCACCACCGGGCGCCACTGGAGGGGCTCGGTCCCGCGCCGAGGGGCCCGAGCGCTGCGTGGCAGCGGCCCGCCCCCGCCCCCTCGCCCCGCCCCTGGCAGAGACCCCACCCCCGGCCGGCGCCGGCGTTCCGAACGCCCCCGCCCCCGCTCCTTCCCCGAAGCCCCGGGGGCTCCCGCGCGGTACACGTGACCGCACCGGCGCCCACCCTGGGCTAAGGCCACTGCGGCGGGGCGGATCCCCAGACCCCTGAGCCTCAGTTTCTTCTTCTGTGAAGCGGGGATATTTCTAACTCCTACCTGCCTGCCTGGCTTACCTATCTCCACTAAGAGATGGGAACCACCGCTTAGATGGGGGGCAGGGGAGAGGAGCAGTGGGTGAGGAGGGGATCCTTGGGGGGCAGGAAGGGGCTGAGGCCAGAAAAGAGGTCTTGGGGAACCTGCAGGTGCAATGCCTGTGAGGCTGGCCTTCCTTTCTCTGCCCCTTCCAGTCCTCCACCCCCATCCTCACAGGCCCCAGGGGAACCTTTGTTTTTTTTTTTAGCAAGGGAGCTGCTTTCTCAAAGCCGTTGGTCTTTCTGCTCTAAGCTGTAGCAGTCAAGAGAAGAACAACGTATGCTATTGCATTCCCAGCCCGTATAGATTTATATTATTTAAGCTCCACAACAGCCTTGAGAGGCAAGTATTTTATTCCTATTTCCAGAGAATAAAGCATCCGTAATGCTAAGATTGCCAAGGATACTAAGCTACAAAGCGATGGAGCTGAAATGGAATCAGGGCCTCAGTCCTCCAAAGCTCTTCTAGGGGCCACACTTAAAAGGAGGTAGAAATTTTCAAAAAAGGTCATCTTAAAGTCTTTGAGTGCCGAGGAGGTCTTGGCTGTGATTCACACCAACTCTAAAGTAAGCCATGCAAGATGAGGTGAAGGACAGTGAATCCCCAGCAGGGGAGGAGGGAACCGGTGATGGGGCGGGGCTCTGCTGAGGGGCTCAGGCTCCACACTCCGGGTGGGTATCCTCACCAGCACCCTGGAGTCAGCAACATAGAGACCCTGCAACCATGCAGGTCCATGTGGGGATCCTCTGGTGTGAAACAGGCCATCAGGACAGCATGACTGGGTGGGAGAGAGTGTGAGAAGAACCAGCTGTGCTGAGAGAGGGCCCCATCCTGCTGCCCTAGGTCCACAGCCAGGACTCCCCACCCCAGGACTGTCCCCGCCTTTCTGCCTGGCTTGGCCTTCCCCATTAACTACGAAAACAATAAACAGAATGTCCAGAGCGTTTGCTGGGCTCCAGGTGCTCTCTACACCGTAACTCCTTTCATCCTCACAACTACCCTAGCAGGTGGAGGCTCTCATCATACCCATTTCACAGCAGAAAAAAACTGGGACACAGAAAAGGCAAAGATCTTGCCTGAAGTCCGAGATGTTCAGTGGTGAAGCTAAGATTCACACAAAGCAGTCTGGGCCCACAGCCCTTGCCGTTAGCCTCCTTCCTGCCTAGCTCGATTCATGCAGTGCACATGCCACACACTGGGTCTCTTTTTTCAGGTTTCTGGAGCACAGGACAGAATGGCTCCATCTCTGTCTGGCACAGCATCAATAGTCTCTGAAGGCCATGACCTGTTATTTACCAACCTCCAAGAGCTATCACTGTCCCAGTGAACAGAGAGTAGACAAAAGGAATCACCCCTGAGTGGGGTGCAGGGGGCAGAAAGCAGGGCTGTTTCCTTGCCTGCTGGGACACTTGGCATGGGCCTCGGTTCCACCAAGGGTTCCCAGGAAGGTTAACAGAAAGGGACTGGCCCCTGCTTTGGAGGTCAAAGCACTACCCTGAGGGCCTCTGTCCTTTAGGACCGGAGGACAGAACCTTGCCTAGCAACACGAGGCTGGTCCCATCCTCCATGCCACATTTCCACAAACTACAGTCAACAGCTACCACTTCAGTGAGGACTAGAGCCTAGAAGACTTCCCCTTCAAGAATGTGAATGCTTTCCCCATTTATTCCCAAATCATCTGACACCTTAAAGCAATCAGAATCAAGTTGGAAGGTCTCAGGAGCCTAAAGTAATTGAATCTATTAAATAGATACTTCAGGTTCTGTCCTAAGAGAGCAAAATCTGGAGGCAGAGTGAGGTGCACAAATAAGACAGCTCCCCATGTCTCTTCCTGTAGAGGCTGTGCACGTGCCAATGGGATGTGTGGGAGCCAGTGGGACTGTGTGCCACATACCCAGGAGTGTGCATGAGTGTGTGTGGTGTGCCTGCTGCTGAATGGGTCTGCACAAGAACATTTGTTGGATGGCGTGCTGGTGGGCATGGGCATGGGGAGGATCTCAGTATGTGCCTCTGTGAGTTCTAAAGGGTGTGTAAGTCTTCACACTCAACTCAGACCTGGCAATGGGTTTTCCCGCTCAAAGAGCTTCCCTGGTTGACATTTTAAGGGTATGCCCTTGGCTTCCATCAGAAAGCCACATGAGGTAGATTGCACAGGGCCATGGTTAGACCACAACTGTGCTATACGGTCACCTTGAGAAAGGGCCTAAGCTTTTTAAATTTAGCCTGCGGAACCAAGTGATCTCCACCCAAATCCCGCCACATAGCAAACCCAACGCCTGCCTCACCACCTGCCCAAACTCTGCAAGGATGGACTGAAATTCTCCTTGTTGCCTTTTAGGTATTTTCTTTTTCTTTCTTTCTTTCTTTTCTTTTCTTTTTTTTTTTTTTAAAGATTTTAGGGGCGCCTGGGTGGCTCAGTCATTAAGTGTCTGCCTTCAGCTCAGTTCATGATCCTGGGTTCCTGGGATCCAGTCCTGCATCCGACTCCCTGCTCAGCAGGAAGCCTGCTTCTCCCTCTCCCACTCCCCCTGCTTGTGTTTCCTCTCTTGCTGTGTCTGTCAAATAAAAAAATATATAAAAAAAAAATTTTAAGTTTACTTGTCAGAGAGAGACAGCAAGTGCACAGAGAGCAGCAGCCTTCCTGCCAAGCAAGGAGCGTGATGGAGGGACTCGATCCCAGGATCCTGGGATCGTGACCTGAGCCGAGGGCAGATGCTTAACTGACTGAGCCACCCAGGCGTGCCACCTTTCAGACATTTTCAAACAGGACCACAGTTTGTGAGGGGAGTGCAAGAGTTTAGGCCAAAGGAGACCCTCCCATCTGCTGCCCCAGCTGGAAGACCCCAGTGCGAGCTCCTCCACGCAAGACGAGTTCACCCAACAAAGAAGGTTCACGCTTTCTTTTGGCACCTTGCCACTTCCATGTGCAGGTGGCAATTTTCTGTTTCTAATTTAACAGTTGTATTGAGTGTGGCCCACCTCTAATCAATTTTGGACGCAACAGGATATGAACAATAAGTGAGTATCTACCCAGATCGGGCAGCCAGTCCCAGGGTGCCCCGCCTCGGAGCTTGGAGCTCCGTGTTGCATCCCTGCGGGCTGAGGAAGGCGATGCGCTCGACAAGCCCGGGCTCGCAGGTCCATGCAGGGCTCTGGCCGGCGTCAGGCCCGGTTCTGCTCTCAGGGAGCTTTCAGTCTGACAGGAGAGACGCCAAGCCCCCAGGTGCTAGGGTTACAACACATGTGTACAAGATGCTGGGGACATAGAGGAGGGGCGGCCAGTGGTACCAGGGGGAGGGAGTCAGGGTAGGACAAATCTGCCCTGAGAGGGAAAAAGATGACATTTGAATTGATCCTTGAAGGATGAGTAGGATTTTGATAGACTGTAAGAAAGGAAAGGGGATGCTTACCAGTTACTGAGAATCTACAACTGGCCCAGCGCCAAGCTGGGTTCTTTTACCAAAGGGCATTCTAGACATAGAAGATGACATGACCAAAGCTACGAGGGTATGAGAACATGTGACCAGAGCAGCTGATAACCAAAATGCAAACCCATGGGGTAGCACAGAAGTGAGTGGTTCCATGTGGCCGGAGAAGGGCCTAGAAAGTTAAGATAGGGCCAGATCACACGACACCCTGAACCCCGAACGCCAGGCTGAAGAGTTTGAACTTTATCCTACAGCCAACAGGAAACCACTAAAGGGTTTTAAGCCAAGAATGACCTGCCCAGGTGTACTTTCAGCAAGATCTCATCAGGAGCAAATGGAGGACAGAGGGAGATAAGGCCAGACGTATTGACAACGGCTAGCTGGGTAATGGGAAAGTCCAGGACAGAGATGAACAGGTCTGAAACCAGAGCTCTGTGCCTTTTCAAAGCGGTTGAGCTGACATGATGGCAAATGGCAGCCTAAGTGTGGACGCCTGATAGTGCCCTCCAAAATCCTCGTTTAAATAACTGTGGACTATACAAAGTCCCATTTCCCACTTCCCTATTTCTACCTGGCTCAGGGGAGATGAACCGGTTTACTGATGTATTTGAGAGGATGTAAGGTAAGCACTCGCAGAACTAAAAGCAATAGGCCTATTTTCCAAATAACTGCAGGAGATAATAGTAAATTCAAATCTCCAACTCCACCACCATCATCACCACCACAAGCAGAGTCAGAAGAAAACGTAACATTGGGATAGAGCCAAATGTAAGAGTGATGGAGTGAGTATAAGTGGGGGGCCTGTGAGTGGGATCACACACGACCATCACTGGTTGAGTGCACACTCTGGGCCAGGCACCCCTCCCTGGGTTTCGCAGGAAGCAAATATGGGCAAGAGGATGACAAAATGCAATTCTCCGGTCGAGGTGCAGAGTGAAGAGATAATGCATTGTCAAGTGCGATGGGACAGCCCTGACCAAACAGGACTTGGAAGCCAGATGGTGGAAACCTGGGTCTGTACCATTAGCCAAAGTCTACCTCTAAATTGTTAGAGGCTGGGGGAGAGTTTTAGAGAGAGTCTCCGGGTCCAATGGACCCTCCATGGAAGCAGGGAAGGCTACGTGGCCTTTGCCTCAAATCCAGAGGGCGGGGGGGCTTAAAGGAGACCCCCCAGGATGGTCCTGAGGTCCTGGGGCACAGGCAGTGGGTCCAGACCTGCAAACCCGAAAAGCAAGCAGTGGGTGGCTGCCTGAGGGCTGAGCGGGTGCTGCTGCTTCAAGGTCAGGTCTGTGGGCTCAAGAAACATGAGCTTTTTCCTGTGGACCACTGTGGGTCCCAGTAAGAGAGTCAGATGTAGTTATCTTAGATCTCAGCTGAGAGGGCCCTGTTGTGGAAGGAGGTGACAGTGGGGAGAGGGGATGAGTCCAGGTGTCCCAGGGCCTGAGAAAGGAACCATAGTGTCCTGTGGAGCTATGGGAAGTGAGGGTCACCTCCATCAAGGGAGCTGAGCTTATGGGGACACCCAAGCGATGGAGTGGTGTCCAAAGCACCCAGATTGGGGTTGGGGGAGAATTTTCCTGCTCCTCGCCTCTCTTCTTCCCTCCCTCCCAACACGCTGGACCCTGACAAGGGTCAGGACGGCAAGCCAGACCCCCTCCCACAGGCAGCTGGCTCGCAGCACAATGTCACAGGCAAGAAGAGTTGCTGTAAATCTGAAATTGAAAGATTTTTTTTATTACAATAGACAGGACATATTAATTACTGACAGGACAAACTTCGGTTACCTGGAAATGACCAGAGAAGTCATGGGACTTAGCCTCAATTTCATCTAGTTTTGGGGGGACTGGGTAGCAGTCGCAGAGAATAAAATTAAAGAGACCACGGGAGACAAAAATAAAGTTTGCTTTATGATAACATCTCATGAGTCATGCCTATTCAACCTAACCAATACACATGGCTCGGTTCACTGAATCCTCACAACACCACTATGGGGTAAGTACTATTATTATCCCCATTTTACAGGTGAACAAATGGGAGGTTACATAACCCGCTCGAAGTCGCACAGATAATAAGTGGGAGAGTTCACATTCAAACTCAGGCACCACAGAGTTCTAGAGCCACAGGCTTAACCGCAATCCTCAATCCTCGAGAGAAAACCAGATGACGAGAGCCTTAGGCTTTTGACTCATCCATTCCCATTCTAGAAGCCTGACCCAGGGAGACCTGCAACGGAGTCCAAAGTTTACCAACAGAGATCGTCAGCACCCCTTTTTTTCTAACGGGAGAAATCGGCAGGAGTAGGGGGTATAAAAGGAAAGCATTCTGTATTCACAGACGGATCATTAGGCATCCTTTACAGGGGGGGTTAACGACAGGGGAGCAGGCTTACGAGATGGGGTCTGATACTGCCGGAAGTAATGCGCTCCAAGAAGCCCCACGTGCTGGCACGTGCATGCAGGGGCTCATGAAAAGGGGCCCCAGGGGAGGGAGACACAGCAGAGTGCCATCAGCTAGGCCCCCTGAGGACCCCATCCTCTCTGCAGCTGGGTCTTCTTCCAGGTGCTGGCTTCCTCTCATCTCTGGTTTTCCACTCCTGTGAGGGCCTAGTAACCCCAAGAGAGCCCAGATGACACCCCTGGCTCCCAGTGTGGGGGGAGGGGAAGAGAGGGACAGTAAATACTGTCGGTGCACAGTGGATTTTGTAAGTAAGTAAATAAATATTTTGAAATCTGTGGAGTTGAAACCTCCCTAGTCACCTAGTGGAGCAGGATCTGTCACCAGGACTACCTCCACAGGGCCGCACAGTGACGTGTGCTGGCACTGGAAATGCCCGGGGTCAGGTCATTCATCTTGGAGGGGCACAGGGGATACGGGGAAGGATGCTGAATCTTAACAGCTCCCTCATGCCCCCCTCGCCGGCTCCACTCTGACAATCTACTCACTTTCGTGCTCTGAGGGCCCAGACTGGGGGTGGGGAGGCTGGGCGCTCTGTGGCCCAGTCCTGGACTGGCTGTCCCTCCCAGACAAGTCCCCCCACCCCCATTTCCTGACAGGGCTTCTGGGCCCTGCTCTCCAGGGAGCAGGGGCCAAGGTTATAAACACAAAAATGCCTCTGAGAAGGAGCAGCCAGGCGCTGTGCTCAGCCTGCGGAGGGGTCTGTTTTCCCGGCATTATTGGATTTGCAGATAAGCAACAAGGAATTAAGCTGATCAGGAAGAGAGGGGCAGAGCTCTCATTTGTTCATAATGCAGGATTTATCTAGCAGAGCCCTCTCCTTTGTCAAACAGAGAGCCGGTGCCTTCATATCCTCCAGCAAAGAACATTTTATTTTGTAACCTTTCAGAAAAGCCTCTGAGTGTGCGGTTTTTGACCTGTTATTCTTCTTCACCTAAGAAAACCTTGGTTATTTAAAATGAGAAATGCATTTTAAATAATCCTACTCTGAATTTACAACCCAATCTCTCTAGCAAGAGGAATCAGACCCTGAAATGCAATTTGAACTATTTGCCAAGTTTATTACTCCCAATATACCAATATTTCGCTCCATGGCCTTCCCTCTTGCTGAGGATGGTTCATAACTATCAGACTAGCCCCACCAGGTCATTGAGGACACAGTGTCCTAAAAGGCAGTGCCATGGGACTGGAGTCGATAGTTTTGCCTCTCTGGCTCAATGTTCCTATCGCTGAAATGGATATAAAAGTTCAAATGCCTGTAACAGTACTGAATATAGCGGAAAGAAGACGAGACCCAGGTTCCAGTGCTGGCTCTGCCACTAATGTGCTGTGTGACCTTGAGTGAGTATGTAGCCTTTCTGTGCCTCATGAAGATCAGGGGGTGGAACCATTTTGAAGGCTACCTCGCAGCGCTAAATTTCTCTATTTTGACTTTACAGCACGGCTGTCGGCAGACAAAAGACAGTTATGTTTGCCCAACTCTGAAGGAAGGATAAAAGTCTTGTATTTTATAGAAGAAATGCACAAGAGTGAAAACATGCTAGATATAGGAGAGGAACTCTTGTCTTCCCTGAGCTGCCAACTCACTGGGTGGCAGAAGACCACCCGCCCAGACTTGCCTCAGTTTCCTCATCTGTGAAATGGGGACAATGCACGTCTTGCCTACTGCACAGGGTGTGAGCAGCTGAACTGAGAGGAATTTGACTGCAGGGTGGGAAGTCAAAAGCACTGTGGCAAGGTGACAAGGATTAGCAATGAGAGCTCCCATCTAGCGAGCCCGCACCCCAGTGGCACTGTGCTAAGCAGTGCTGCATTATCTCACTGATGGCTCAGGGCATCCCAAGGAGCCAGCATGTGGAGGGAGGCAGAAGCATTCTGGCTTTCACGGTGCTCGCCAAAGACTTGCCTCAGAGCCCCCGCCTCGGCAAGGATGAGGACAGAAGTCCCAGGGGCGGTTCCCCTGCCTGGGCTCTAGGAGGGAGGAGAGGGCCGCCTACTCCTTCATGTTGTCACCCAGCTCTGGTACAGGGAAGAGGCCCTGGTGAGTCCCTTCCAGGCTTCCTTGGATGAGGGAAGGGCCACACAGCTGGTGGGCCTGGGCCAGGTAGCATCTGCTTCTGCCTTTTTCCAATTCCAGGCTGCTTTGGACCTCTCTGCCTCTCTCCTTGATTTCCGGTCCCCCTCACAGCGGGCGCCACCCATCCTGCAGCCACAGAGCCTGGGCCTTCCTGACCCTGCCACCTTGAGGCTGGTGGGGAGAGGTGCCTTGGGGACAGGGGTTCCGCTCAGTAGGGCAAGGCCCTGGATTGTAGTCCAGTTGGCCCTTTCCTGGCCCTCACACTCATCAGGATTTCTGGGGTCTCCCTGGAGTTGGCCAAGCTGGGCCTGCCCTTCGAATAGACTTCAGAGGTCTCCATTCTGCAGGAGTCGAGACCCTGGGAGGCACTAGTCACTCACCCGCTCTGCCCCAGCCACCTGACCACCTGCTCCAAAATCCCCCAGGTCTCTGCAATGTGTCCCACCCCCCATCCTCACAACGCAGCCCATCTGGTTTTCCGGAGCTATCCCTACCCATTCCCCTGGCTCCACCAACTTGTTCTCAGCTTTCCTCCACCCCACCTCTCAGCTGTGACACACGGTGGGACCCTCCCCCAGGCCCCCCAACCGGGACAGGCGACCAGACACTTGCGGACATTGCTGCCGTGCCCTCCCTTGCCGGAAGATGTCACAAATGTCTGGATGTCGGGAAACCTGAGATCCAGGTGTTAGTCCCTGGCCTCCCATGTGACAGCAGATGAGTCCCATCCCAGTTTTCTTGGCCTCGACGTATCAGTATATAAAATGAGGGGTGGATTGATGCCTAGGGCCCCCAAGCTCACTAGAGTTCCATTATCTAGAAACCCATCAGACAATTTACAGGAAAAGGACATCATTTCTCCCCTCCTATCCCAACTGGACTTGGAGAGCAGAACAGAGCACACTCAGATCAGGCTCACATTGCTCTCATACCCCACCCCCTGCCCAAGCAAAAGGTACGATGAGCAGAGAGACCTATCCCTTACCCTGTCACACACCCAGAAGACAGACAGGAGGTACAGAATGCACCCCAGCAAGGGAGTCTGAATTCCCTCCCTCTCCCCATGAAAAAGAGTAGATGTGATGCGCACATACAAACAACCCAATGGAAAGGTGAACAGACAAGTCCCAGAGAAACTCCAAACGGCCACAGACATGTGGGAAAACGGGTACCTTGATATCCACCCCCATCCTGAAATTAATCCCTCTCCAGGTCCTGTTGATGCTAAACACTAAGTATCTCTTCAATTGGTCCCCTTCTCCCCACCTCCAAGGCCACCTCCAAGGCCACCACCATGGCCCCAGGGGCTCCACCTGTGGCGTGGGACAGCCTGTGGTGCTTCAGAGAGACTGGAGCCGGAGCTGCCGGTTCCAGATCAGGCTCTGCCATGAAACCACCTGTGTGCCCGGGCACTTGAGAGTTAATATACACGAGTCACTGCAACCATCACCTGGGACACAGGGAGATGTGTGACTTAGCTGTTACATAATGGCATGCACCCCCTTTCCCTCTGGCCGCCCTGCAGTCTCTTCTCACATGGCAGCAAGAGTGATCTTTTCACCGTGCAAACCTGTCACTGCACCTGCTGCTTCCAGTCCTTGCCTGACTCCCTTGCTCAAGGACCAAACATTTTAAAGCGTCTGTGAAATGGATCACATTGCTGTTCTCCATACCAGTCTGCTTTCAGACAAGCCCTGCTCACTCCCTCTCTGGCTCTGCAGGAGACGTCTTCGTGGTCTGGAAAGTACCAATCCCAGTCCCAAGCCCTGTTGCCCAGCCCAAGGCTGCGGTTCTGAGGGGATGGAATGGGCCCAACTACCTGTACTTTTTAAAAGTTCCTGAGGGCCACACTGATGAATAGTCATTAGTCTACTGTAATAGAAAGGAGTCATAATTTATATTATTGTAAGTGATATAACATACGGGGGATCCTGAGAAGACATAAGGGAACAACGGGAAAACCTCTGGAATCAGAAATTTCAATAAAGTTGCCAGATAAAAAGATAAAAAGAAAATAACCAAGAACATTTCTGTTATTATTGCAAAATAATAATGTTTCACAGAATGAAAATGAAGATATTTCATTTACAATGACAAGACTATGTGTGAAGTGTTTTAAAAATGATACTAATGAGGCATATATGTGATTCATACGAAGGAGATGTAAAATACTTGAGATTTAGAGAAATAACTTGAATAAGTGGGGACTCTTAGTATATTCACATAGGAATGTGATAAGACTATTTTAAAGACATTAATTCTTCCAAAATTAGATTTCATTTAGTTCAAAGCAAAATACCACGGGATTCTGAAGCTTGATAAAGTGCAGGGATTTCGTAAGATTCCCTCAGATGATGATCTAAAGAAAGGGGGTGAGCAAGCCAATTGTGAACGCGGGCTTCGTGAGAAGAAAGCTGAAGGAGCCACCCTGGCTTGCTCACGTCAGTCACCAGTGTTCCTGAATTCTGTCTCACAGAGCAGTTGGGTCAGTGACATAATTAGACATAATGTCTACTCTGGACCTCGACTGAGCGGTGTTTTGTTTTGTTTTCAAAGATTTTATTTATTCATTTAACAGAGAGGGAGAGCACAAGCAGGGAGAGCAGCAGGCAGAATGGGAGGAAGACGCAGGCTCTCTGCTGAGCCAGGAGCCGGATGTAGGACTCCATCCCAGGACCTTGGGATCACAAGCTGGGCCAAAGGCAGCCACTTAACGAACTGAGCCACCCAGGTGTCCCTTAACTGAGTGTTTTTGTTTGTTTGTTTGTTTGTTTGTTTAAGATTTTATTTATTTGACAGAGAGATAGAGAGTGCACGAGTAGGCAGAGCAGCAGGCAGAGGGAGAGGAAGAAGCAGGCTCTCTGCTGAACAGGGAGCCCGATGTGGGGCTCCATCCCAGGACCTTGGGATTATGACCCGAGCTGAAGGCAGCTGCTTACCTGACTGAGCCACCCAGGTGCCCCTTAACTGAGTGTTTTTAAGGAGCAAATAGGCTAAGAAGAGGTAAGGTTTTTTTTTGTTTTGTTTTGTTTTTTAAGATTTTATTTATTTATTAGAGAGAGAGAGAGAGAACGTGCACAAGCAGGGGGAGCCACAGGCAGAAGGATAAGGAGAAGCAGACTCCCTTCTGAGCAGGGAGCCCAATGTGGAACTCGATCCCAGGACCCTGAGGTCATGACCTGAGCCAAAGGCAGACACTTAACCAACTGAGCCACCCAAGTGCCCAGAGATAAGGTATTTTTGAGGTAACAACCCTCTGGGAGAGTGGGCAGTGGGAGGCAGACTCTTGCACCAAAACAAGAAGATATAGCGGTGGGATGGACTCCTCAGGGAGCCTGGGTCCTTGCCGGCAGATGGGAAGGCAGCGGGGCACAGCCGTGCCCACTCAGAGCACATGTAAGCAGGGCCTGCTCCCCAGACTGCCACCCACCACCCAAAGGTCCTAGTCTTAGGGAAAGCCATAGTCCTACAACATCAGAACTGGGGACAGTGGTGAGGGAGTGGGGAGTCCGGGAGTTGGTAACACTACTTCCTTATTTGCCCCCCCACATCAATGGGCCTCTGTCAATACCCATGATTAGGGCAGCCTGGATAAACTATTCACTGCCCTTAATTCCTCTAGATAACCCAGGTAAAAATATTCTGGAAGCCAAAAACAAAAGTAGGTAAGAAAATTCTAAGAATGTTGGTTAATGAGAGGAGGACCAGTCCTACCAGATAGTAAATATATTAAAAAGCTACCACAACTAAAACTGTGGTGATGGCCATGAATCACACAGGAGAAACATCCAGGGAAGAACATAAGTGACCCAGAAATACACCCCATTCTCCAAAAGAACTGAATTTAATGTTAATTACCAAAAAAGAATGCAAAATTGTGATCACAAAGGTATAGCGGGTACAGGTGGTGTACCGGGAAAGGAGGAGGCCACGGCAGAGCCAGGAGCCTGAGGGCTGATTTGCAGTAACTGTTACCCCAGCAGGCAGCCTATGGAGACAAAGCGCAAAGAAGAGAGAGAGCCATTCAGCCCTGGGCAAGGACTCTAGGCACAAGGCTGGGGGCTGAATTCTAGTCACAGCCTCCTCCCCTCTCCCAGGCCTGGGCATCCCCCAGTCAGGGCCTTAGGCCAACATTACAAAGAGAAAGGATTGACACAAATGACCTCTACTGGCCCTTCTGGCTCAGCCGATCTGGGATCTGACCATGTGGGAATCATCCCCCATTCCTGGCTTCTGCAGCAGGACAAGACGGGAGAGCAGAGAACTTCAGCCCTTCCCTGCCCCAAATCAGCAGGTGGCACCTCAGGCCAGCTCTGGTCATGTCAGCGTTGAGGCTCGCTCTGCACTCAGCCTGGCAGTCAATGGGGCCTGGAAATGAGTAAGGCACGGTGCCAGCCTGTGAAGACCGCAGGGCTGTAGAGGACATGGCGTGGGTGGTCGAAGAGGCAACAAAGGGTAATCCCAGGTGGAGGGAAGTGGAGGGTCTAGAAGGTCCAGAGCTGTGTGGGCACAGGGGAGAGGGCGGTGGAGTCTGGCCTGGAAGCAGGGCTGGGGGCTGGGGTGGGGTGGGGGGGACAGGGGTCAGGCAGGGCTCTGCGACCGAGGTGGCCTTTGAGGCCAGACTGAAGCTTGTAAAGGTAGTGGGGAGACACAGGAGACTGGAGTGTGTCGAGGTGGCTGGTGTGACTGGGCCCTGTGAGCAGGAATTGAGTGGGCAGAAGAGGGGGAGGTTATTGGTGCCTGGCTGAGTCTCTGGCCTTGAATCTCTTAGCAACGGGAAGTCCCGGGGGTTGCTGGCATTGGGGACAGGACATGACACCGTCCGCCCTGTGAGGGAGAAGTTCACAGGCAGCCCTTGGAGCAGGGATGTAGTATGCGGGCTCTTCAGTAGCCCAGGCCAGAGTGGCCCGGCCAGTGGCAGAGAAGGGGGTGGCAGGAGGGGTCCAGGCAAGCCCATTGGACCCAAGGCAGGGTCGCATGGGGGTCGGAAAAGCCCACCTTTGGAGGCAGCTTCTGAGGCCAGGCTGCCCAGCCTTCTTAGCCTGGCCCAGCCCTTTACCAGCGGCAGGGCCTTGGGCTGTGTATTTAACCAGCCTGGCCTCAGTTTTCTCCTCTGCAAATAATGGGAACTCTTTCTTAGGCATGTCAAGAGAGGAAATGACTTATTCCATGAAAGTCTTCAAAACAGTGCCCGATGGGGCCAGCGTTCAGTAGGCGGTGACAAAGATGGCAATGGGGCGGGGGGGGGGGCACCGCACAGGTGAGGTGGGGCTGAGGGGCCCTGGGACCTTCTCTGGGAAAGCAGAGGGGGAGCAGCCTTGAATCTGGGGCTCAGAGGTGTGCTAGGTTCCAGCACCCGGAGGACACAGCGCACCAGGTGGGTGCAGCAGGGACACAGAGCTCAGTGAGAGAAGGGGTCCGGAGACAGAAATGGGGGTCCTACAGGGAAGATGCAGACTGGGCAGGGGAAGGCTCAAGGCAGAGGCTCCAGCTTGTAGCTGTGGAAACAAGAATCTGAACTCCCTGAGGGCAGGCGTTTCCCTGTTTTGCTCTCTGCTGTGTCCCCCTGGACCTGGGAAAGTGCCTAAAACAAGGCAGAAGATTGATACAAATTTGCTGAGTGAACAGATGAACAAAATTCTCTCGGCCCTCTACTCTGAATGTGAGGCACAAGGTGATACCAGAAGCTAGCAGGCATTAAACACCTACTGTGTGCCAGAAGCTGCACACGCAAGGTCTCATTTAATCTTTAGGGCAGCCCTACAGGGAAGGTTCCCATTTTACAGATCAGAAAACAGGTTCCAGAAGGTGACGCAACTCTCCCGAGTTCTGGCACGGCTAGTAAGGAGCAGAGCTGGGGGCCGAACCCAGGGCTGTGTGATCCCTGGAGGTGCTCTCCTGCTGGCTCCCCAGTGCTTAGTAAAGGGTGAGTGTAAGGAATCTTGTTGGTAGAAGAGCCAGAGAAGCAGGACCTAGTCAGGGTCAGACTTAGTGAGGTCGTTGACAGACCAGGGGCCTGTGAGGCCAGCTGCTGGAAGAGTGGAGAGCAGAGGAGAAAGCAGGAGAAAAGACTGTAGGGGTTCAAGGTTCAGAAGGGACATCAGCAACAGAGCGAGAGCAAGGAGGCCCACCCTCACGTCGTGGTGGCAGAGTGTGGGTGTGTGTGGGCGGGACGGGTGTGCCACAAGCTGGGGAGAGGAAGGGGGCTGCCCAGGGGATCCAGCCAGTGCAGACAGATCGTGGGTGGTCCCCGGCCATTGGCAGGTACAGGACTGTATGGCCCACAGGGGCCCAGCTTGTGCAGGCCACTTCATGCCCCCTCAGAACTGGAACCCAGCCCAAGTCCCCAGACACCACCAGCATTACTGATGTAACAAGTAGTCTGCTCCTAGGCCACAGGCGCCAGGGGACCAGGTCCAACTCTGCCCCCTGCTGTATGCCTAGCACAAGCACCGCGCCTGAGACCTGAGGGCCGTTTTCAGAAAGGGCCTCAGTCAGACAGGCTGGAGTGCGCCAGGTCTCCAGCTTGCAGGGGACAGCATGGGACTCAGAACCCGAGAGTCCTCTTGCTCCCCAGCTGTGGTGCCCAGAGCGGGTGGCCCCAGGGGAGGCGAGAGCAGCCACGGCCCAGCTCTGCTACAGTGTCTGCTCCCTTTGCACGGCCCACCTGCCCCCAGAGAAGAATAAGGTCCAACCCCTGTACACAATGAGGGACAAGGCCGGGGAGCAGGGTCAGGGCACAGGCAGCTGGCCTGTCCACGGACTGAACCCAGGGCCAGCTTTCCCGGGACCGCAGGGAGTTGCCTATTCCCCTGATCCTCACCCACTCCTGCCCCGGACTCAGTGCCCCCTGGACCTCTCATCTCCGTGCTGTCAGCCATCAGTAACAGCTCCTGCAGGGACAAGGCTTTCCTGCCGGGTGCCAGATGAGACCTCAGCCTGGTGCCTGAGCACGCTGGCTGCCACTTGCCCCTGTCAGAAACCCCCTGTATGAGAGGAGAACTGCTGAGCATCCCCGGCACACCCATGGGGCCCAGGGACCTCGGAGCAGCTTCCCACAAGGCCCTTCCTCCTCGGCCAATGCCAGGATGACACGATCAGTCAGGCATGGATGGAACCAGCCAGAGCACTAACCACAGTGTACGCCCTGATCCGTGTCTCTCAAACCCCAAGCTGGACTCTGGGGTTCCAGAGAGAAACTGCCAATGTCGGCACAATTCTGAGGTCAACAGAGGTGTCACCAGCCAAGAAACCACTTGACTCGACTCTAGGCACTTACGGAGGCAGAAGGAAGGACACTGGCATTTGCCCGTGCTGAGCACTTTCACTTATTCTTTTCAGCCACACTATACTGAGTATCTCCATCTTCCAGAACAGGAGACCGAGGCTCAGCAATGTTAAACTGAGGTCACTGGGTAGCACCAGCATCGGACCAAGTTGTGCAAATGTCAAGTCCATACTTCTATTGTACCCAGTCATGTCTCAACTCTGGTCTCCGTTTGGGGGTCCTGGGGCACCAACCATGTCTCCTCTGTCCATGGCCACCTGCTCCAGCCACACCCAAGCTGGCCCCATGAACGGCAGGGCAGGAATGAAAGGTAAAGTGGACCTGTTGCCTGCCCCAAGCCTAGAGGACCGAGGTGGGTCCAGGAGAGCTCCCTGCTACACAACGGCAGGCATGCTTCACCTTCAACCTGAGGTCCTCCATCTGGGCTTGCCCTCTGCACACAGGAGCCCGGGGCCAATGCAGCTATTGGGCTGGAATGTGGATCCCCTGCCCAGCTTCTGCCAATTCCCTTCCACCTCGTCTATACCACATCCTGAGTCTGTATCCTACCCTCCCCCAGCATCCTGCTTCTGCATGGAGAGGCCCGTGGTACAGAAACTCTAAGATCCCCTTGGTTTTACAGTCTGCCCTTCCTGCTCCAACATGCCCAGAATACCCTTGAAGGTCTATATCTGTCTCTTTGTTCTCAAGTTTTCCGAGTCCGTTGACACTGTGACGTCAGCCTTCTCTGCTAGTTCCCACTGCCCACCAGCCACGTCTGCTGGGACCCTCCGCCCTCATCTGGCCCGTCTGTCCTGAGATCAGAGGGTACCCCATAGCCCTGCCTGCAGTAGGCGTGGCATCCAGATTTCAGCCCTGGGCATCGTGCTTCCGAACCTCACTACCTCTGTCTTGAGGCCCAGATTGCACTGACCTCCCTCCCTGCATTATCTGCAGGCCACGGTCTCGGACCCTGACACGAGGCAATGTTCCCTAAGGCCCTTCCTACTACAAACTCCCCATGCTTGGACTCAGCCAAGACACAAAGGCCCAGACCTCAATAAACACTCCCAGTCTTGCCCAGCTGGCTGTTGGTCAAACCCTCGTGCGACAGCAGGCAGTGGGCAAACTCTTGGGGCAGCTCCCCTCAGGATCTTCAGGATCGAGACAACAGCTAAGTATACAACAAAGCCTCAAATCTGGTTTCCTCCCCCATGCCCACAGGCACACTGAACCCCAGCCATGCACAACGTGGTCATCTGTGCACCCGGAAGGCCACAGCTGAGCAGGTGGCTGGGTCGTCCCCGAGCAGAGTGTGCCAGGCTGGGGATGAGCACGGGGCCAACAGGGTTCTCTCGCCCCTTCGTTTCAGCCTTCTCCCCAGCTCAAGTGCTTCTGCTTGCAAAGCACACTCAGGATCAGAGCATTTGGGACAGTGGCCCTGGGGCGCATGCTGGCCGACTGGGGGCTGGAGACTAAGCCTGGAGAACCACAACTCTCTGTTTCCTGGCCCTGGTACAGGCTTTGACTCAGAGCTGGCCCCGTAATCCCTGCAGGGTAAATGATGCCTATCGGGTCCTGAGGGTCCTTCAGACCATGCCTGGCATTACCAGTCATTATAGTCATACACGCTGAAAACAACTGGACAGCGCCAGTACCAGTTACTCTGGACCAGCACAGTAATGGGAAAAATCCAAACCCAACAATGCAGCTCCAAATAAAGACAAACAACGAACCTTAATATTGGCTGGCTGGAGGACAGCCATACATAATTGGTGTCATGGTAAACAGATTCAAGATTTCTGAAGAACTCTCCAGTAATATGTGACAAGAGTTACAAAATTGCTCATGCCCTTTGACTTTGTAATTCCACTTGGGGGAACGCTTCCCAGCCAAACACCAAGAAAGTAATTTGTACAGAGATATTCATAGCAGTGATATTTATAATAGCAAGGAATTGGAAAGAGCCCAAAGGTTTAGCACTTGGGGACTGATGCAGCGAACTGGGTCGAGCGAGCACCTCAGCTGCTCCACAGCCGGGAGGTGGGGAGGCGCGCCCCGCCGGATGGGACAGGAACCGGCTTGGCCCAACTCAAGACACCAGCAAAGGTCCCGGGGGTCACTTCCTGCCAATTCAATGCTCAGGAGCCTTCGTGTTAATGATGAGGGCTTTCAGGGTCATTTTAAATTAAGTGGATTCTTTTTTTTTTTTTTTAAATACATTAAAAATGTTAAAAAGCAACTCCAACAAAACTTAACAACTTTCCTTGGCACACCTGCCTTCCAAGCAGTCCACTGTCTGACCCCTATTCTCCTTCCCCACAATGTCTGTCCAGCCTGAGCCAGCCTCCCCCATGGGGCTGGATGGGGCGGTGCAGGGGGCGGGGTGGCCCCAAGGGACTCGCATGCTGAGCCCCAGACGCTGGGATGCAAGGACCCTTCCTCCTGAGGCTCCTGTGCCTGCATCCCTCGCCTTCCTGTCTTTCTCCGTCACAGGCCCACCTGGTTCACCATTCTTTCTCTTCTCGTGCCCCAGGAAGAGGTTACTAAACAGCATGTTGGGTCTTCGCCTTGTGTGAGATTCTGGGCGGTCAGAACATCTGTTGGGGGCAAAGCAGGAGGGCCCAATGGTGGCACGGCAGGCAGAGGCCTGGCCTTCCACATGCCTACGATAAGACTGGCCCAGGATAGGGGTCCCCCTACAGCAATGGTTTCCTCACCCAGCTACAGCTGTCTATTAAACCACCAGGCGGCTTTAAAAATAGAGGTAACTGGGTCCCATCCCAGACTCTGTGGTGGGAGGACCTGGGAATGTGTATTTTCTAAACCCACCCAGAGGTTCATATGAGGCAAATCACTTTTCTAGAGACTTTGATACCTACGAAGGAAGACATGGGCCTGCATTCCTGGACTCCTGAGTTCAGAGGATTCTTAATTTGAACCAATGAAATCAGTAGTCATGGCAGAGACCACAGCCCCTCATTGTGCAAACATACACACACACACACACACACACACACACACAAAACAATGCTCAAGGGAACACCCCAGCCCGGTGGCCTTGAACACTGAGGAGGGTCCTCTACAGGCCCCTAAGAGCACTGAGGCTCCCTCATTCCCCAGAGGCCCAGAGCCAGCCTCCATCTTGGCACAAGCACTTGTGTTTTCCTGACACAAGTCGCCTCCCAGCTCTCTGGGGTCCCCCACTGCCTGCTGCAGGGTCACCTGCTACAGGTGCTCCTGGTCCATGCCCGCATCCCGGGGTGGGGGGACAGTGGGGGCCAGTGGCCCTGCCTGCCCGGGGCCATACTTACGGAGTCATTTTATAAAGTTGCGTCCTCCTCTCAAACAGCGACCCTCCCCAGGCCCAGGGCCACACCCCGGCCACGGGCATGGCCTGGGCAGACTCCGTCTCACCGCCCCCTGTCTCCACGACACTCTTCAGCTTCACATTGGTGCTTGAGTCCCCCAGCCTGTTGTCAGGAAACACCGAGAGTCGTCACCCCTGCCCCCCCACACAACCATCCTGCTGAGTGAGAGCTGGTCCAAGGGGCCTCTGCGGTCCTAGGAACCCAGAGAACAAGGGGAGGAACAAGGGGGACTCTAGGGAGCGGCTGGAGGGGGCTCCTCTCAGGGCCTCAGAGAAACATTCTAAGCCCATCTGGGATACTGAGGAGAGAACCGTGAGGAGGCCACTTCTGCTGACATTTTCCTCTAAACTATTCCTAAGGTAACAAGAGACCCCACGTGCCCTTTATCCCTTAGTGATTAGGGTCAGGGGCTGAACAACCTTCCCAGTGGTGGGACAATCCATGTGCTGGGACATGAGCTTGGGCTGAAGGTACGTAGGGATCTGGGGCCCCTCGTTCACTGCAGAGCACCAGAGCTGGCTGCCCCTCCACAGCTCAGAGGCCCTGCCCTGAGGGAGCGGAGCCGGGCACGGGCTCTCCAGGGATGTGATGCCGCACAGGCCTAAAGGGCCTGGTTTCCCTCCCTCTGTTCCCACTCTGGGGTTTCCCCCCTGGGAGCCCTCCCACACCCCCTGGACCCAGCCTTGCCTCCAGTTTGCTCACAGCGCCTGGCTGTCAGGGACATCTGGGGGGAGCTGGGTGGGGCCAGAGGGCAGGCAAGGCCCTACTCTGCCGAGGCCTCTAGCACACAGTGGGGACCATCACGGAGGTCAAGCTTGGGGAAGAACCCAAGGGTTTTGTGTCCTGGTCTGAGAACCTGAGCTCTCTGGAGAGACCACGGACAGAGAAGAGCAAGGGACAAGGGGGCTGACAGGCTGCTCACAGTCAGCCTCACGCTGTCTTTGGTCTGAGAGCAGCAGCAAAGGGCCCACCTCACACAGACACCACCAGAGACACACTGATGGCGGAGGCTGGTGACCCACCAGCCAGGAGGAGGAAGCAAACTGAGCTGCACCCACAACTGCCGTCACCTACACGCACGCAGGCAGAGCTGGGGCCTGTGACTGAGGGCACGACCGTGATTCTGCTACATGGGCAATGGGCATTGAGGCCCACTCAGTGTCTGTGAGAGGATATTTGATTTCTTGCTGAGTTTTATGACTCTCTGTCCCTATCAGTGTCTATGTTGACAAGGGTTCCCAGACTCGGGATCCACTGACTCAGTGGTTTTCAGACAGAAGCCAACATAGAAAACAAAAAAGCAACCGGCTCTGGAGGAAGCTGGGGGGCCTGGAGTACCATGCTCTCAGCCACTCTCCTCCCCCACCCCCCTGCTTCCCTGGGGATGCTTCTGGGTGACCCTGGGGCTCCAAATGTCATCTGAAGGTCACTGGTGGGTCTAAGCTTCTCTTTTGCAGATAAAGAAGCTGGGGTGAGCAGTGATTTGCCGAAGGTCACACAGCAAGTTGGTAGCAGAGCCAGGACTGGAGCCAGAAATGGGGCCCATGACTCCTAACCATCGTGGCTCCCAGCTATTCACTGAAGGCAGCCAGCTGCCCACCCATGGTTGTGAACTCCTCCAACCCTTTCCAGCCCACTCTCTGGCTCTCCTGCATGGAGGGACCTGGCAACTGGGCCACCCCTTCCAGAAATGAGACCAAGACAGACACTTGAATTCCTGACCCTTTGGGACCAAATCTGGACAGCTGTTTGAGACTCTCATTCTGTGTTCTCCTGGGTGACCTGTCCACTCCCATAGCTGCACCACCAATCTGCTGGGGCTCCCAAATCTACTTCCTGGGGGCTCCCCTGAGTTCTGTATGCCTCTGGGCTCCTCCAGAATCACGGCCAGTCTCCAGGTCCAAATCCGAATAACTCTCCCTCCAGATCTGCTCTTCTTTCTGTCTCTGGCAACATTACG
The DNA here is from genome assembly GCF_002288905.1 of Enhydra lutris kenyoni. Classification (NCBI taxonomy): domain Eukaryota; kingdom Metazoa; phylum Chordata; class Mammalia; order Carnivora; family Mustelidae; genus Enhydra; species Enhydra lutris. The sequence goes on from NW_019154152.1 coordinate 6,142,488, forward strand.
GGCCCCGCCATGCACTCGGTCACCAGCCCAGAGACCCAGATCCACCCTATCCCCTTCCTTCTAGCCCAGTTTATGAACCTGTAGCCTCCTCTGTGGAGCCCTCCCCACTGTCCCCACCTTTGCCTGGGTTTAGCCCTCTCCCCCAGTGTCTCCAGCCTCTTCCAGGCTCCCTACGTGCAGTTCCAAGAGCACACACCTTCCAAAGTCAATCTGAGCCTATCACCTGCTTGTCTGCTGACAAGGATCCTTCAATGGCCCCTCATTCCACAGGACAGAAGCCAACCCCTTTCACGAGGCCTGCAAGGCTGTGTGAGCTGCTGCCTCTGCCACCTGCTCCCCACCCCCCAAGGCAGGCCCGACTCTGCTTTGCTCCAGCCATCCTGACCTCCCAATGTACCCTCATCTTTCTCCTCTGGCTGGTACAATGTTTCTCTGAGTGTGGCCTGAGGGCCCCATGCTTCCCCATCCCCCAGCATGTTGCAGGGCAACCAACCTGCCCAGACCTGCCAAGAGAGTCTCTGTATTTTTAACAGAGATCACACGGGGGTTGCACACTTACTGCGGAGGACCACTCCTCCAGATGGAACATCCCTGGTCTCCCTGCCCCGGCACCCTCTCCTTCTCCAGCTCGGCAAGGCATCGCCTACCTGCTCCCCATTCTCCAGGGAGTAACCGGCTGTGACTGGGTGTCTCCTCCTCTGGGCCGTGAGCTCCACGCAGGCAGTGAGCCGTCTTCCCCTACGTGAATCCCCAGCACCAGGCACAGAGAAGGGGCTAAGGTAGTGAGAACAGAATGACCGCATGCCTGGCGAGCTCGGACCACCTGGCGCAGGACCATGAGGGAGTCAGAGCTGAGCTGGGGACAAGCCACAGCTCTTCTGGAAATCCAAGAAGCTGCTCCCGTCCATGCCCCTGAAAGTTGCACCTGCCCTCCTTCCCCTCACCTCCTATAGGACAAAGGAAGCCTGTCAGGGCCTCGTGAGAGATTGGAACAGTGATGTTTAACACCCGGCTCTCCAAAAAATGTTTGCAGGCATACCTACGTAAGTTTGTGATAAGTTTTACCAATCTGAAGGATGTGTGGCACACAGTTTACAAATAAAAATTCCATAGAGCCAGTCAACTGTCCCAGAAATCAATGTGTTCATTGATTTTTTTTGTCTGTTTATCTGGAGCCCACCTGACGTTGCAATGACAAATGAGGGTCGTTCCAACTCGAATGCTTGTTGATATTTTCTTTTAACAAATAAGTTGAAAGTGAAACAAGGAAAATATGGCAGAACTTCACTCATTCATCAGGGACCTGAGTGAGCTTCTTTGCTGACTTGGGCAATCATTTTTGAATACTGGGAGAACATTTCTTCAATATTTTGTGCTAGATAGCCACCCTGAATACAAGGGACTACCATACAGGATCCACAGAGAGGACAAGTTTGAAGTTTATCTGCATGAGTCTTGTCTAAGCAGTCAACAAAACAAATCAAGTCTTCATTAGCATTTCCTTACTAGGGCAGAATAAATACACCCTCTCAGGCCAGTGTTGAGACACAACGCGCCCACAGAGCTGGGAAGAGTATTTCTACCACAGAGATACGACAGATATGAATTACCTCAAGGGCACAGGCGTAGTCAAATGTAGTTTAAAAAAAAAAAAGTGAATTTTGCGTATTTATTTTTGTTTTAAATTTAATTTATTTAAGTTTATAGAGTCCAATTCATAAGAGCAGCCATGTTTAACAACTGACTTGCAACGGCTTTCCTTTATTGCCTCTGAGGCCATGCAGACCAGCTTTAGTCCAGTCACCCAGCAGAACCGAACATGACCCGTCATAACCCACCGGGCCACCAGACAGGCCAGTCCTGGCCCCTGCCCTCTAGAGTCTAGGTCATGGGCTGCCAGAGATGGGATCCTCTGTGAGCCTCAGATTCTTCATCTTTTCGGAGGAAAATCATGGCCACCAATCTCTCAAGGTGTGGGGAGGATTATAGGCCCTTGTATCCCTTCTCCAATGTGCTCTGCGCACTCATGCACTAGCTCACAGGCATCGCCTCTCCCAAATATACACGGCACCTCACACGTACCACACACATGTTCTTTTTTTTTTTTTTTTAATTTTATTTATTTGATAGAGAGAGATCACAAGTAGGCAGAGAAGCAGGCAGAGACAGAGGGGGAAGCAGGCTCCCTGCTGAGCGGAGAGCCTGATGTGGGGCTTGATCCCAGGACCCTGAGATCATGACCTGAGCCGAAGGCAGAGGCTTGACCCACTGAGTCACACGCCCCCCACGCACATATTCTGAACCCACACACTGCCCCCCCTTCCAAGCCACACCACACACACTGACACGTCGGCCCATCCTCCACCACACACAGACAAGTTTGCGTGTCCACAGCTGCCTCCCATGTATTACCTCAGACACTCCACGTACACATTTGTGTCCAGCTGTGTTTCACACACGCACCCATTACCCAACTACCCAAACCACCACACAATACTCACACATACATAGGGACGTGAAATCTCTTCACACGCTTCAAACGTGCACACCCCCACCAAGTACCTACTGCCCCCCAACTCAAGGCATTTCACGCAGCAGTAGATACCTTCCCTCCCTATTGCATGGCCCACATCACTCCCAATGCTCCGCACACAGTTCCTGCCCTCCGCAAAACACACACACGCCATGCAGGCATATGGGCCATGGCCTCTCTGTTTCTCTCCACACTTGTGTATCACAGGTGCCAATGCAGGCCGCCCCATCCACGGAGCTCTCACACTCAACACGCTCCCGTATCATCCCCATGTTCCAAGACAGAAGACCCCTCTGCCAGCCCCTAAGCCCATCCCCGGCTCCAGGAGCATGAGGGGGATCCAGGCAGCGGCAGGTGGGAGAGCTGGAGTGAGCTTCCCTGGGGTGACAGCTTGCATCCCTGGAGGTCAGGCTCTGGCCTGAGACACAGGCGGAAATAAGACAACTGGGTGGGGGCGGGCAGGGATGGGACAAGAACTGCTGGCTGAACAACCTGGTTTCCCGTAGGCCCAGCCTCAGGTACCATGGGGGGCTCCAGCAGCCCACCTTTTTGCTGCTCTCCCCAGGATCTCGACCCCCAAACAAAGAAACCCCAGCTGCTTCTGGAAGCTCCTCCCACACCCAGCCATAGCAGGGCTCTTTGTGGGTACATGGGCCTTGTTCAGGGTGCAGTGAATGCTGAGCTCAGGCTCCTTTGGCCTCGTGGAAGGGACCAGAAGGCAAGAGGCGCAGGATCCTGGTGGGGAGCAGCTGGTAGGAAAGTAAACAGCGAAGTCAGGGCTCCCAACTACAAACCCCCCGGATACCCTCAGAACCCCAGGGCATGTCCCCTTCCTGCATCTTGCCAGACTGCAGCTGGGGCAGAGGCACATCCTGTCCCTGGCTGTCTCAACTCCCAGCTCCATCTGAGGGTCGGGGCCTGTCCAGTCCCTCTGACCCTCACCCTGAACTCCTGCACTGTCCTTGCCTCTTGGCCCACCAACTACAGAGGAGAGTCCTGGGGTGAGGGGTCTGTGTCTGCCCCCAACACCCCAGTGTCAGTGTGGTCTGGGTGGGGGCCTCCCTCTTGGACCACCCCATCACCTGAGGGAGGAAGAGCCAGCATCTAGCATCCAGTAGCTGCCAGTCAGGCTCCCAGGCCCACACAGACAGAGGCCAGCACCCCTGCTCAACACTTCCAGCTCAGTGTGAGGGTGGCTTCAGCCTGGGCCCTGAGAGACACACAAAAACCATCTCAGTGGCACATTGCCCCTTCTGACAGCACCACCCAGCAAGGATCCAGAGTGACGGACCAGGTCTAAAAGGATGCTAGTGGGGTGGGCACCTCCCTCTTTAGAAAGTGTATGCTAGTTCTCATTCTTGTGCAGGCTCTCTCTCTCTCTTTCTCTCTCTCCCCCACCCCTCTCTCACACACACATACACACACACACAGATGCACACACACACACAGAGACACATGCACACTTGCGCCCAGAGACAAGCCATCCTGGCCTGGCCCCACCCTAGTGCAGCCTGTTCTCTCCAGACTCTGCATCCTGGTCCTCCTGGAAGACGCTGCTTTCAGGTTTCCGTGGCAACAGCGGTTGGGTAACTGATTGATGAGTTACAACAGGTCCTTCCCGCTGTCTAGTCTGGGGAGTTTCCAGGGGACACGGGCTGGATATCTAGGTCTGGGCTCCAGATTTGGCTTGGGTGTGACTCTTCCCTGGTGTGGGACAAGTCCCTAAACCTCTGGTGTCGTGTCTCCAGCATTCAAGGAGGGTGAGGCTACACTCTCACCCTTGGACTCTAAATAATTCTACATATCAGAAACATCCAGTAAAAAAAGATAACATTAAGAGATCTTACTTACAAAAGCAATAGAAGAAATAACAGATCCTGGGAAACTTCCTAGGAAACATCCCAGACATACACAAAAACACACTAAAACACTAATAAAACAAACTTGAAATCTTACCTATACAAACACCAATGATAAAAAGAGACACCCCCTCTGTTCCTGTATACTCCTGTAATTCTGTCAAATCAATTTATAGATTCGATGCCATTCTATTCACAAGTACGGTAGGATTTCTGTTTTTAATGGGACAGATTTATTCTGAAATTCATCTGGAAAAATAAGTCAATTTTCCAAGATAACCAAGAAAAGGTGCCACATCAGCTATGAAACTGTACCAGGAATCTGAAATAAAACAGCAGCACTGGCTTGGGAATGAGCAACGGATGAATGCAATGTGGAAACAGACCTACATCTGCAGAGGAAATTGGGTTATGATAAAGATGGCCTCACAAAATGCTGACGGAATGCTGCACTATTTAGTCAGTGGTTTCCAGATCAACTTGCTATCCACCTGGGGGGACAAGAGTTCTATCCCTCCTTCATATCACACACAAGAACACATAACAGATGGATTAAGGATGTATTGTAAAAAAAACAAAAGAAGACAAGAAGACTACAAGTAGAAAATGTTGGAGAATATTTTTCTAATCATGTGTAGGAGCTTTTCTAAGTATGTTCCTGAATCCATATGGATTTTATTAGTTTAAAGACAAGTTTCCTGTATGACAAGAGATACTGTGTAGGGAACTGAATATAAAGCTCGCAAACAGGGGTGCTGGGTGACTCAGTTGTTAAATGTCTGCGTCTGCCTCCGGCTCAGGTCATGATCCCAGAGTCCTGGGTTCAAGCCCCACATCGATTCCCTGCTCAGCGGGAAGTATGCTTCTCCCTCTCCCACTCCCCCTGCTTGTGTTCCCTCTCTCACTGTGTCTCTCTCTGTCAGATAAATAAATAAAATCTTTAAAAAAAAAAAAAGCTGGCAAACAGCACAGAGGGACTACCCATGTCCTCATGGGTAGTCTTTCTGGAAGGAAATGTGATCCTATGAACGCACCAAAGACTTTTAATGAATATCCCTGAGGCAGTCATTCTTTTTGAGGTAGGAATTTCACTTTCCTGAAGCTATTCTAAGAAAGTTATCAAGTGAGCATGGAAATTTATATACAAAAATGATCAAGGAGGATTCTAAAATTCTTGAAATGACCCAAATAGTTAAAGGTTCAAATAAATTTCAAGAAGTCCATAAAAAGAACCATGATATAGCCATTAAAACAAAATTCATCTAATGTTTAATGATATGTAAAAACATGTTACATGAAAAATTTAGAGAACAGCTACACGACTTCAAGATATGCATACACAAACATATGTAACTGCCACTTGTGAACAAACTTATACTGTACTTTTCAGATAACACCCAAAAAGATTTTTTTCCCAAAATAGTACCCTAAGAGAATATAAAATCTTTTTTTTTTTTTTAAAGTAGACTCCACACCCAGCATGGAGCCCAACGCGAGCTCAAACTCCTGAACTGAGATCAAGACCTGAGATGAGATCAAGAGCCAGATGCTTAACCAACTGAAAACTACCCAAAAGCCCCTGAAACTTGTTTTCTTAAATGAACAATTTTCTGAAGTAAACACAACCCAAAACAACTTTACTTTTGGCATCTATTCTGCAAAGCTCACAACTCCACTCACTCTGCCCAGCTCCATACTGTTCCCAGCATAGCACCAGGGAAGAGATCTGCACACCTGCTACTTGAGGCTTCTTTCCTGATCCTGACTTGAAGCTTTTCCTCTGTGACAGCAACTTTTCTTTGAAGACTATTCTTACAAAGTTCATAAACACGCGCCCTCCCCCAAAATACCAATGCTATTGACAGAACAAGTAAAAATTAAATGGTAGAGAAAATCCTAGGAAGAAAGAGCTAAGAGAAAGAATAGCAGCAGAGCATATGTTCTTAGCCTAAGATAGGCAGAACGTACTTTTAAGACAACACGCTTCACTGAAAGGGAAAATAACATATGACTTTACCTGGGCATTTCTGCTTTATGGTTTACCTTACTCATTTTCTTTCTTTTTTTTTTTCCCCTCTCTTAATGAACTGAGGCTTTGTGGGGTGGGCACGTAAGTAAAAAATTAAAAAGTCATGCATTCAGGCACCTGGGTGGCTCAGTCAGTTAAGCGTCTGCCTTTAGCTCAGTTCATGATCCCAGGGTCCGGGGCTCAAGTTCCACGTGGGGCTCCTTGTTCAGCAAGGAATCTGCATCTCCCTCTACCCTTTCCCCCTGATTGTGCTCTTTCTCTTTCTGTCAAATAAATAAATAAAATCTTAAAAAAAAAAAAAAAAAGAAATGCATGAAGGAAAAGATGTTCAATTTTATTATTCACTGGGAGATACGATTCCAATAGTGCACACTCACCAGAACAGCTAACATAAAACAAGAAAAACCAAAGTTTGGTGATGATGTGGAGCAAACCGGCCTCATGCACTGCTGGTGAAAGGGTATTGGTAGAACCACTTTGGAAAACTCGGGCAGCATCTACTAAAGCTGAACAAAAAACTCGGCGACTGCTCGCCTGGGTACCTGCTCCACGGAAATGCATACCCGTGTGCACCCAAGGGCACAGACAAGCCTGTTCCTTAGAGCACTAGGTCACGACCACCAAATACCTCAAAATTCCAAAATGCCATCAACGGCAGGATGGATATATAAGTTGTGCTATAGTCACACAATTAAATTCTATACAGTGACGATAAGCGCACTACCGTGTAACTATATATGTAACACAGATGGATCTCCCAGATATCCTTACGAGCAAAACAAGACACACTCAAATTGGAAATGACGAATTATTCTATTTCTATAAATGCTGAACATGAGCAAAACTTATCGATGATGTTAGGAGCCAGGACAACTGCTTTGGGAGGAAAGAGTTACCAGAAGGGGCTCAAAGGGAGCTTCAAGGGTGCTGGCAACATTCTGTTCCTCAGTCTGGGTTTTGTTAACATGACTGTATTCAGCTGTGCATTAAAAATCTACACTTTTTAAGAAATTTATTTTTAACTTTAAGTAAGCTCTAGGCCCAACGTGGGGCTTGAACACATGACCCTGAGATCAAGAGTCACATGCTCCACTGACTGAGCCAGCCAGGGGCCCTAGTTTGTGCTTTGAAAAGTAAAAGATAGAAATAAATCAAAATGTTAACAGGAGTTATCTCTAGGTGTTGGCTTTATAGGTAATCTTATTTTTCTCCCCTATATTGTTTCATGTATTTCAAATTTACTACAGTGTTATAAAAAATGTTTTAATCTTATTTTATAATATACGTTCATGCCACATGATGCCACCATGCTTCTAAAAAAGGTGTTGGGAAGTTGCCCTGGGCAAGAAACTACCAATTGTCTTCCTAAGGAGTATCTACTTCCTTTTTCCTGAACCTGGGACAGTGGTTCTGTCTGGAAATCTGTCTGGACATCAGAGTCAACTGGGTAGCTAATTAAAAATTCCGATTCTGGGGCCCCACTCCCAGAAATTGGGATTCAGTTGGTCTAGGATGGGCTCTAATATGGCATCCCTCAAGCTCTAAAGTACTGGGACTCTGCTCCACCGTGTCTGAACTGTCGCAGCTTCAGCTCCCCCTGCTGGACAGGGGCTGGGAAAGCCGACCTGAAATATCCACAGTCCCCCTCTGTAGGGCTGGGAAAGGAGGACTAGGACCTAGGATTTGGAAGCTTCCTGGGGGAAGAGAGAGACCTTGGAAAGCCCAAGGTGGCCCTGTTCAGCCAGACTACAGGACAAAGAGTACAGCAAAGCCCTTAGGATCACAGATAAGCAGTTAAATAGACAAGAGCTCAAATCCGGCTCTGTAACAAGCTCGGTGACCTTGGGTTTAACCTCTCTAAGCCTTAGCAACTTCATAGGAATTCTACCTATTTTACAGAATTATGAATATGAAAGAAGATACTGTGTGTAAAACATTTGACACAAAGCCTGGCATGTAGTAAGATCACAAAGTTAATAGTAATGATACATGCTATGTGTAACGATTATGCAATACTCACTACTTGTAGTATTAATTACATTTGTGTATTATGTTTAATGTTAGATTTAACTATATCATGTTATATGCATAGTATAGAGAGGTATATTGATATTGAATATGGGTAGTCCAAATTATGGAAAATCAGATGTGATGATTGTTTTAGGAAATACACTTTTAGCTTATTATGGTCTCCTTTTGCAGATGCTATAAATCAAAATTCATTCATTCAATCAACAGGCGTTAAGAGTACAATCTTTGAAAATTTGCCTCACCAGTTATGTGACAAAGTGACCTTGGGCAACTTACTTATCCACTCCTTGTCCCAGTTTCCGCAGTTGCAAAACGAGAATGGTAATAGTACCCACCTCACAGGGTGACAGTTACTATTGCATGACTCTGTGTAAGTGGCTTAGGAGCATGTGTGGTATGCAGGAAGTTGTCAGTAAATTTCAGCTGTTACTATCCCTGCAGTAGTTCTTTATGAATGTTTACTGTGTATATGAGCTGTCATCTGAGAACACAACGAGAAAGACAGACATGGTTCCTGCCGTCATGGAGTTTATAATCAAATCACAGCAGAGTATATACTATTTTAAATGGCTGAGCAAGTGGGACCTTTCCCAGTAGAGTTACACTGCGTGGCTGTATATCCCAGTCAGCAAAGCCCTTCAACACTACCTATCCTGAAATCTCTTCTTGATAAGAATTTCCTGTGACACATCAGGCTTCCTGTGGCACAATTTATGACCCTCATGCAGGAGAAGGCTCTGCTGAGGAGCCAAAAGCCTAGGCACCCCAAGACCCTCAGCCCACACTGGCTGGGAGCTCCCTCTGAAGTGGGTATAAGTGCAGCAGAGCCGGGGAATAGCATAAACCCTCAAGCCCAGTACTGTCCAACTCTAGAAGGAAGGCTCTGCAGCACTGAGCCCCTCTGCTCTGGGCTGGAGAGCCCTGAGACACCCAAGACACTGGAAGCCAGCTGGCCTTGAGTCTCCTTGTTCCCACCAGCCATGCCTCCCTACCCGGCTTTCATTCATTCACTGCACTCATGTGGAGCACCTATGCTATGCAAAGCCTTCCACTAAGTCTACAGAGTCAAGCAAGACAGGGCCTTACCCCCAGAGTCACAGCCAACAAGCACTTTTAGATATAACCCATAATTAAACCTAAGACTTACGATAGAGCTTAGCAATTTGTGTGACTGAGGACAACTGAGTAGGCTTCCTGGCGGAGGTGGCACTGAGTCTTGAAGGATGATGGGAAGTTTACCAGGTGGAGATATGGAAAGAACCACAGGTACAGCTCCAAAATGGAAGACAGTACATGAGTTCACAGGACTGGTGTAGATGGAAAAGAGATCAAATCTTCAGCTGAGTGCTGACCTGATGGGAGGAGACTATGTGAGTCTGGTAACAAGTCACCAGACAGGAGAAGGCAGAAGAATCCCAGAAACTCACAGAAGGCTGGGAATAGTTAGTGTTACTATTAGAGTATAAAGACCTCCTAATACACAGGACATCAGGCAGAGTCCTCAGAAGAGTACTGTTTTAGTAGTGAGGTTAAATTAGCCCTTGGCTAAAGGCTGCTCTGGACCTACCCTAATAAAAATTAAAAGAAAACCTCAAAAGGATCCAAATTCTAAATAATTTAACTGTGTCAGAACAAAGCCCAGCAATATTTAAAGAAATAAGACAAAGTCCAGCACCCAAAGTCCAGCATCCATCCTTTAATCAAAAATTACCAGACATTCCTTGGGGTTGTGGGATTGGGCCCACAGAGGGTTTTGCACTTGGAACTGCACTGTTTGTCCCTCTCCCCAGGCCCAATTATGCACACTCTCTCTTTCTCTCTAGTAAATAAATAAATAAATAAATAAATAAATAAAATGAATTTTTGGTTGTTAGTTCTGAGATTTTATTACTAGACACCTATAGAATTCCAAAGGATGGAGAGTAAATAAAAATGGAAAGTACACTGACCAACAGAGCAATGAAATGGAAAGAGCACCTATAATCCAAAAACACAGTATTAAAGAAAATACAGATTAAAATATTCAACTGAACCCTGGTGGGCTTGTATCAAAGATCATGATAGTATTTCTTACAATTTTCATGCACACTTAAAGGAATGTTTTCTACTTTCTGTGATGAGCACCAGCGTTGTATGGAAATGTTGAATCACTCTATTGTACTCCTGAAATTAACAGTACATTGTATGTTAACTGGAATTTAAATAAAAACTTGGAAAAAAAAATTACCAGACACGCAAAAACTTAGGATCGAACACATAATTAGAAAAAAAAAATCAGTCATGAGGAAAATATCTAAAGATGACATAGATGAGAGCATTAGCAGACCAGAATGTGAAAAGAACTATTACAGACTTCATATAGGAAAGAAGGCAGAAGAAAATAGACTATAAGGAGGAGAAAAATGGAAGATGTAGCTAAGACCCAAATCAAACTTCTGGAGTTGAAAACCACAATACCTAAAACAAAAAATATGCTATGTACAATTAGATACTGCAGAAGAAAAGATTATGAATTTAGAGACATAGCAATAGAAATATTCCAAAATAAAGCTCAGAAAAAAAGTGCTGAAAAAAGAAGTTATAAGTGAATTGTGGAACAATATCAAGTTGTCCATTATACATGTAATTCATATTCCAGGGGTGGGGAGGAGTTGGGGGGAGGTAGAAAAAGATACTTGGAGAATACCCCAAATCTTTTCAAATTGGATGCAAATTATAAAACCACAAGTCTAACAACTTCAAAATGTTTTTGAATATATTTATATTGAATATCTTTATATTGAATATAAAAAAACTACACCAATATATGTCATGATCAAATTGTTGAAAACCAGTGACAAACAAAAAAATCTTAAAAGCAGCCAGAAAAGGGGAAGGGAACACACACTGCAAACAGGGACAAAGAAAAGAAAGGCAGCACACACCTCATGAAACAATGCGAACCAGAAGACAGTGCAGCAACATCTTTACATGTAGTAGTGGGGAGCTGGGAGGCAGGGAGCCCTGTCAATTTTAATTCTATTTCTAGTCAAAGTAGATTTCAAAAAGGAAAAAAGATAAAACCTGTTTCATACCAACAAAATCTGAGAGAATGCATCACCAGCAGATCAGCACTATAAGGAATGTTAAAATAAGTCCTTCAAGGAAAAGGAAAATGATACTAGAGGATAATTTACATACACATATGAAGAGTATTGGAAATGGTAAATATGTAGGTACCCATGAAAACTTTTTCTCATTAAAAAAAAAAACCACACACACAAAAAAAAACCTGAATCCAGCAACATGGAAAAAAGGATTATACATCTTGATCAAGTAGGACTTATTCCGGGGATGCAAAGATGACTTATCTAAAAATAATTTAACTGTGTCAGAACCAATCTAAAAACTGTGTCAGACTGATTTAAAAATCAGTCTTTATATGATATACAGTATCAACAGAAAAAAAAAAAAGGAGAAAAACCACATAATTGTCTAGGAGATGCAGAAAAAGCATTTGAAAAAATTCAATACCTCTTCATGATAAAACCATACAACAAACCAGGAATAGAAAGGGATTTCCTCAACCTGAAAAGAGGCACCTATGAAAAACCAACAACTGAAATCCTACTTAATAGTGAAAGACTGAATGCATTATCCACACCTAAGATCAAACCAAGGATGCTCTTTCTTGACATAGCTACTTGACATTGTACTGGAGGTTCTAGCCAAGATGATTAGGCAAGACAATAAAATACAAGGCATCAGATTAAAAAGGAAGAAGGAAAACTATCTGTATTCACTGATGACAAGATTTTGTATCAAGAAGATCTAAGGTATCTACCAAAAAACTATTAGAATGAATAAACAAGTTCCACAAGCTTACAGGATACAGATCAGTTATATTTCTATACAACCACAGTGAATGATCCAAAAAATGAAATTAAGAAAACAATTTGCAAAAACATGAAAAAGGGGGCACCTGGGTGGCTCAGTGGGTTAAAGCCTCTGCCTTCGGCTCAGGTCATGATCCCAGGGTCCTGGGATCGAGCCCCGCATTGGGCTCTCTGCTCCGCAGGGAATCTGCTTCCTCCTCTCTCTCTGCCTGCCTCTCTGCCTAGTTGTGATTTCTCTCTGTCAAATAAATAAAATATTTTTTAAAAAATCAAAAAGAATAAAATACTTGGGAATAAATTTTAAAAAAGAAGTGCAAGACTTTACAATGGAAACTACAATTTTTTTTTAAAGAAAGTAAAGTAGATCAAATAAATAAAAAGGCATCCTGTGTTTATGGAACAGAAGTTTAAATATTTTCAAGATAGCGATACATCTCAAATTGATCTACAGATTAAACACAATCCGTATCAGGATATAAGCTAGTTTCTCTGTCAGAAATTGACAAGCTGATTCTAAAATCATATGGAAACTCAAGGGAGCCAGCATAGCCAAAACAATCTTTAGAAAGAACGAATCTGGAGCGCTCACACTTCCTGACTTCAAAAACTTACAACATACCTACAATTATCAAGATAGTGTGGTATTGGTATAAGGACAGACACATAAATCGAGGCAGTAAACGGAGAGCCCAGGAATAAACTCACATTTATAAATCAATCGATTTTTGGCAAGGATGCCAAGACCATATAATGGTGGAAAGAACAGTTTTTTCAGCAAATGGTACTGGGACAACTGAGTATCTAAAATGAGAAAGACTTGGCACCCTCTACCTCATACTCTATAAAAAATTAACTCAAAATGAATCAAAGACCTAAATGTAAGCACTACAACTGTAAAACTCTTAGTAGAAAACGTAGGCACAAATCTTTGTGACCTTGGATTAAGCAATGATTCCTTAGATAGGACATCAAAAGCACAAGCAGCAATAGAAAAAATAGATAAATTAGATTTCATCAAAATTTAAAACTTTTGTGTTGCAAAGGACACCATGGAGGAAGTGAAAAGATAAGCCATGGAATTCGATAAAACATTTGCAAATCATTATCTGATAATGGACTTGTACCTAGAATACCTAACAAATGGTTACAACTCAGTAATAAAAAGATAAATGACCCATTTTAAAAATGGGCAAAGGATCAGAATAGACATTTTTCCAAAGATATACAAATGGCCTGTAGGCACATCATTGGTCATTATTAGTCATCAGGGAAATAGAAGTCAGAACCACAATGAGATACCACTTCACACTCACTAGGATAGCTATAATAAAAACCACAAATAAAACACTTATAGAGAAATTAGAAACCTCATACATTGCTGGTGGGTATGTGAAATGGTGCAGCCACTTTGGAAAACAGCCTGGCAATTCCTCAAAAGGCTGAACACTAGATTCCCAGAAGTTCTACTTCCAGGTGTATACCCAAGAGAAATGAAATGTGTCCACAGATTTTCACAGTAACATCATTTATAATAGCAAGTCCTAATATCCATCAGTCGATGAATGGGTAAACAAAATGTGTGTGCCCATACAATGGAATATTACTTGGCAATGAAAAGAATTGAACGATTTTTTAAAAAAGATTTATTTATTTGACAGAAAGAGAGAGAGAGAGCGCGCACACACAGGTAAGCAGAGTGGCAGGCAGAGAGGGAGAAGCAGGCTCTCTGCTGAGCAGGGAGCCCGATTCGGGGCTTGATCCCAGGACCCTGCGACCATGACCTGAGCCAAAGGCAGCTGCTTAGCCAACTGAGCCACCCAGGTGCCCCAAGAAATGAACTATTGAGATGTACTACAACACAGATGAGTCCTGAAAACATTCTGCTAAGGAAAGAAGCTAGTCACAAAGACCACATATTATGTTATTTCATTCACATGAAACGTCCATAATAGGCAAATCTGTAGAGAAAATAAGTTGGCAGTAGCCTACGGCTGGGGGTGGGTAGAAGAAAGGGGTGTGTCAGCTGATGGATATGCAGCTTTTTGGAGGGAAGAGATAATTAAAATGTTCTAAAACTGATTGTAGTGATGACTGCACAACCTAAAACCCATTGACCTGTATACTACATATGGGTGAATTCTATGGTATTTGAAATCCATCCCAAGAAAGATGTTATTTTTTTAAAAAGAGACCATTGCCTGTTTAAAGAAAAAAAAAAAAGTATTGTTGGGTGTATATCATAGCTAAAAGCAAAAAGCATGACAATAGCTCAAAAGAAAGAAAGGAGGAATAAAGTGTACTGTTCTAAGGTTCTCAATGATACTCATGAGTGGTATATTATTTTAAGGTTAAAGATGTATAACGCAAACACTAAGCAACCACTAATAAAAACAAACAAAAGAAGATTTATGACTAATAAGCTAAGATTGGAGATTATTAAAATAGATTCACCAATCCCCCCCCACCCAATCTAAAAGAAAACAACAACAACAAAAAAAGACAAAGGAGAAAAGAATAAGTAGGACAAATAAAATACCAATGGCAAGATATCAACCATATTGATAACAACATTAAATGTAAATGGTCTAAATACTTCAATTAAAAAGTCAAATTTGTCAAATTAGATAAAAATAACACAATTACATGTTTTCTAAAAAATAAAAAAGACCTTTTAAAATGTGAGGTCAGGGAGATTAAACATACAAGGATAGAAAAAGATATGCCATGCAAATACTAGTCAACAGAAAGCCACAGTGATTACACAGACCAACTGGAATTATTACCAGAGATGAAGAAAATTTCATATTAATGAAGGGATTAACTTCTTGAGAAGATATAACAACCTTAAATGTTTATACATCTAAGAACAGAGCTTCAAAACACATGTTTCAGAAGGTAATAGATTTAAAAAGAAAAAAAGGAAACGGAAGGGAAATGTCTCGGTGGTAGCTATAGTCATCAGATTAGAGATGGAAGTTGAAGCCATGGCTACCAGTTAGATTAGCAGAAACAAGTGTAAGAGAGAAAAGACAGCAGGACAGAATGCTGGGCCACTTCAGCACTGTCAGGGTGAACAGAAGAAGAAACCCTTAAGAAGCAAATAGAGAAATAACTATCAGAATAGGAGGCAGAAAAGGAGTGGGAGGTCATGGAACCCAAGAGAAGCATGCTTCAAAAGGCAGAGTGTGCTCAGCTACATCAAATGCTGCTGAGATGAACCAGGACCTCACAGGCTGTAGCAGGATTTATGGAAACAATCACTAGAGACATGGGCATGAGAAATGGGTGGATAGTGGGAACAGAAGCCAGTGGACTGAGCAGGAGTTGAAGAGATGGAGATAATAGACCCAGATTTTTATTTCAATAGGCTTGGCTGAAAAGAGTAGGTGGTGACAAGGGAGGTTGTAAAATCAAGGTATTTTTGTTTCGTTTCTTAACTGAGTTACAATGGAAGGAGCTAGGAGAGTGGAGACGATGAAGATCCAGGGGACAAGGAATGAGCAACAGAAGGGGGTTCTTTGGGTGGGGGTCAAGGGGAGAGTTACCAGATCTCTGGTGGAGATGCTAACTGGAATAGGAGTTCCATCTCAGTATAATAAGGCCAGAGGCATGGATGGCCATGGTTGCAGGTCAGTTTGGAGCCCAGGGCAGAAGTTAAAGAAATTACCACCTGGTAAGTCCTCTTTTCCTTATAAAGAGAGAGTCTAGGTCAGCTGCTGGGGGTGATTGGGGAAGCTGTGGTATGGAAAAGCAGAGGGGTATGTGAGAGCTCTGAAATAGCTGGGCGGGGGTGGGGAGTGTGTGGTTGGAGTAGATGTAGACAGCGGGCCTGCTGAGCACTGCTGGGGTCTCAGCTATGGACCATGAAGTTGGACCAGTGTCAATTCATGAAGGGATTCCCACCCGCCCCCCATCTCAGCCCTATAAACCAGGACTGGCTTAGCAGGCAGTTACCACGTTCTAGGGTTGGGGTGGGAGGCTATGGGGCCAGGTGGTGAATGGTGAACAGTTCAAGTAACAGGCCATAGTGTCCAGATTGGAGGGGAACAAAAGCTGATTTGGGGGGAGGGGGAAAGTAAGAGGCAGGAGCCTGAAGGTTTCTATGAACAGATATGGTAGAGGCAAGGGAGACAGAGCACATAGGAGGTACACAGAGATTAAAACTTCAGAGGTGGAATGGTTTCAAATGATGACCAGATCATGGTCATGGGTTGCCGAAATAGATGTTGACAGTCGGTGAGTTGAAGCAACAAGTAGCTCAGAAGCCAGGGTTTGGAGGACTGTCTTCATAGGCATGGAAGCCCCTGGTATGATGGTAGAACCTAGGACAAAAACTCTGTGACAAAATCCCTTTTCTGTCTGGGTCCTTACATGGCTGGATCATCTAACTTTTCCCTTAATTATGACTATTCCCAGCCTGCAGATACAGCCTTATAACTCGGCCTTCATCCTCGAGGCTGCCCAGCTCCTTCCCTCCCTTCTCCATCTAGTTACAGCCCCGTGTACCATTCCAGGACTGGCCACGCATGAATCATCATGCTTCTTGGCACCATCTTGAATCACACAAGTTTTAAGGGATACTGGCAGGGCCTTTAAACACGGACAAGCCGGAATGGTGTTGAGAGCCCGGGTCATGAGGCACTGATTCCTAGAAACCCAGGATTGCCAGGAGCACTCACCAGCTAGCCATCAGCCATGTACATAGTCACAGCATGCTCACAGCCTCCGTCCACTAGAAGCAAGGTCATAACCAAAAGACCACACACTCCCAGTAAGCCCCTGGACTCCAATCCAGCAAGCTGGCTCCTTGGCCTTCAGTGAAGAGAAAGAGCCTTGAGTAGGGGGCCTGGGTTCTAGTCCTGACTCTGCCATGAACTTGCAGTGTGACCCTGCCCTGAGGCCTCGGTTTGCCTGTTCAACAAGGGCAGTGGGATCTCAAAGACTTGCAGTCTTGCTAGTCTATGGGGGCGGGGTGGAGGAAGGAGACGCTCATCAGCTCACAGCGCTCAGAAGGCAAGAGCTGCAGGAGACAAATGAGCAGAGGTCTTCAAGCTTCATGACAGTCATACACAGAGGCAACCCTCTGGGGTTCACTCCCTGCATCCCTCCTCTTCCTCCTTCCTGAGAGCCTCTGAAGTAAACTCAAGTGGCACCCCTCCCCCATGCCTCCCATCTTTCTCTTCATCAGATTTTCTTTAGGCTAAAAGGTCAACCTGGTTTGAGGCTCTGTTTTGAAAAGGAGAACACAGGAGGCTCCAGCCATGCAGCCATACCAGAGACCCATGGCTCTCCATAGAGCTTCCCTTTCAGGGCACATTCGTCACAAGCCCCATCAGAAGCCCAGGCCCAACATTCATGAGAACTCCAGATGCCCCCATATTTCTCTGGTCAGGTCCCTGGAAGGCAGGCAGAGCCCTCAGGTACCAGGAACCCTCAGCACCCCCACGCTTCAGCTGGTGAGGGGACCCCATCATGTTGCCTCATGTGTACCCAGGACTGAGCCCCCTCCTCCACAAGGTAGCTGTTTCTGCCTATCCTTTGGGCCAATGATACATCCTAGAGCCCTTGACATCAGTGAAGAACAAATGAGGTCCTCTCAGGAGTCTTGGGAAAGACCCACTTTGTGATTGTAGAAGACAAGCTCGGGTTGCCAGCCTGGTGCAAGTCACATGGGGGGCTGGGTATGTGGACAGCGGGAAGGAATTCCCTCAGTGGTCCTGGGCCACAGCTTGAGGACACCTGCTCTCTGGGGAAGGCCTGGCCCGGAGTCCCAGGATAGGCTGGGGAGCAGAGCCTGGGACTCTGGGCAGCACTACCTGGCTGGAGTAGGGCAGAAGGACCACAGAGGGATCTAAGAGGAAGAAGCAAAGGTCACAAGAGCCATAGTGAGTATGGCCTTTGCCTGGGGTCACACCTCCCCTAGGCCCTATTTCCCAAACACCCCCAGCACGTATGGGGTCCACGGCCACAGAGCTGCCCATGTCCTCCCCTCCACCTCCCTGTAGTCTCCTGTGAATGGCCCTCTCCCAGCCCGCGCTCCCTCTTCCCCTGCCAGCTCACCGAGCGATCTCCCTTCCTTCTTTCCAGTACTTCCTCCTGGTTGTTCTCCTGAGGGGGAAAAGAAGGGGTGACTCCACGCCCTTGTTGCCTCCCTTCTTCATTCCTGCCCCTTGCCTGCCCAGGCAATGGTCACTCAAGGCCTCTCTCAGGGCCTTGGTCTTGGCCACTTCAGCTGGGAAGCCAATGGGATCAGGTTGGGGGTGCTCTGGGACAGCAAGCAGGCAGCCCAGAATGAGGACAGTAATGAGCAGAGCTGGGGACAAAGCAGGGGGGCCAGGTGGAGACTGGGAAGAGGAACCCACCAGAATAGACAGAGGGCAGGAGTGCAGAGCTGCCAAGGGCCGAGGCTCGCTCCCATGATGGAGGAAACCTCTCCGATCTGGGGCAGGAGGAGCAGAGCCTCCCTGTTCTCCTGTCTAGAGCCTGAGGCTGTGGGAGGACTGCAGGACCCCATGTGGTGACGGGGAAGGGGTGAGGTCCATGAGGGTGGGTGGGCAGGGTGGACCCAAGGGTGGGGTCCTTGGGCTAAAGGCAGGGGTGCCGAATGCTTACCGATCTCCTCGGTGGCCCCGTTTCAGGGGCCCAGCCTTCCTGTGTCGCTTTGAATGCTGAGATCCCATGGGCCGGGGAGTGCCTCCTGGGAACAAAACCCCTGTCTCGGCAAAACGGTGCAAACCCAGGAAGAAAGCAGAGGGTCCTGCCCTCCATGGCAGCCAGAGGCTAGGGGAGTCCAGAGGCTGGTGCTGCTTCATGCTGCACGTGAAGACCTGGGGCCTGTTGCCATTCCTTCTACTACTCAGCTCCCCACTGAAGCTGCCACAAGCCACCTGGGTGTCTCCCTCCAACACCATGGCAACGGTCACACTAACAACAACCATCGAGGATTCACTGGGACACAGAAACCCTCTCAGCTGGTCACAGGTCCCCTCCCAAGCCCTTCAAGACCAGCCTGAATCCCCAAGGCCTCAGTGGCCATGCCACTCAGGGACACCCAGCTGCTTGTTTCCATGGCAACACAGAGACCCTGTACGCCTGCATCCGTGATTGCTATAGCAACTCAGGCAGAGCCAGGTGCCCTGAGGACAAAGTCCCCATCTGGAGGAACCACAGCCAGAAAACACATTCCCTGTGCTCTCTGTGGCCTGCCTTGGGTTGGTAGCCGGCTCTGTGCTGGTGTGTCTTTGAGAGACTGATGGGGTATCTAGGATTTCCTCGTTTGTGTCCTTAGCCTCTTGTCCTCCCACTCCCCCTAAGAGGCACCTGAGTGATCTTCCCCCTCACAGGGCTTCACCTCCCACAACCCCCCCTCTTTTTTTTTTTGAGAGACAGAGAAAGAAGAGAGAGGGAAAGTGGGAGAGAGAGAGCATATGTTGGAAGAGGGAGAGAGAGAGAATCTGAAGCAAGCTCCACACCCAGCACAGAGCCTGATGGGGGGCTCGACCTCATACCCCTGAGACCACGATCTGAACCCCAGTCAAGAGACGGATGCTCAACCAACTGAGCCACCCAGGTGCCCCCACGTCCCACAGCCCAAGAATGTTCATGCCTTCATGGTGGGCCCTCTCCTCTCCTAAACTCCAGAACCCTCTATCCACCTGCTCTCTGGACACTTCCCGGTGAAGTGTCCCGGTGAAGCAGCTCACAACTGAGGTATGCTGCTTAGGACTTCCAGTGAATCTTATCTTTTACGTAAGATTTATCTTATCTACTCCATCTCCATCTGCCTTGAGTGACACAGCAGGCCCTCAAGGCGCCAGCACAGCTTCCTGCTTTTTCCTTCCATCTTCCCCACCCAGGCCTGCAACCATGAAGCCCTTTTGATGTCAGCCAGCTGGCATCTGTCTACTCCCTTCCCTAGGTCCACATTCTCAGGAGGGCATCCCCGTTGCTCAGATCTTGGCTTCAGGACAGTGCCTGTCTCCAATTTGCTCCCCTCAAGGCCCTCCTCCACTGGCAGGAGAGTAAAAGTTCTAAACGTAAATCTGATCCTGTCTCCAGACCCTGCTTAAACCCTTCAGAATCTCCCTGCTGCCTCAGGACAGAAGCTAAGCCCATGTACTCTGCCCAAGCCCGGCAGACCCCTCCAACCCTCTTAGACCAGGCGCCCACGCTAACTCCCGGATCAAATCACCTCTCCTCTCTCCCCTACCTCCACCACTCCACTTCCCCTTTCTTGCCCATCCCTGGCCATATTCTCGCAAAAATGATACCCAGACTTTCAATGAGGTGCCTAGATAGATAATGAGGAATCTTTGGGATGTAATTTCAAACTTCTAAGGGGAAAATTTTGTCTAGATGCAAAACTGGACATTGCCGACCTCACTCTGACTAGATCTGAAAACTTGGCCCCTAGAGGTCTGCCCAGCAGATAGACAGAGACTCATGGAGATACCGTAAGGGGCCATGGAGGAGATGCAACTCTCATGGGCTCCAGAAAGCTAGAGATCCCAGACCATCAGCTGAGAGGGCACCTCAACTCCTCCCCGTCATGTCACAGATGGAAAAATCAGGATCAGAGGGAGGATGCTCCAAGACAGGTCTCCCAACTCCATGCCTATGGCTCTTTCCAAAGCCCGTGTGAGGAAGTTAGCACGTAGGGTTCATGCGCAGATGTGCAGCATGGGGCAATTTTCAGGCAGGGGAGCATATGTGTGTGCCCATCTGGAGCTCGAGACCTCATCCCTCCATCTCTCCTAACTTCTCTTTCAGATGTCTTCTGTCCTATTGCAGGCAGAAGAGAACTTTCCAGTCTGAGGGTATCTCAAACCCATGCTTAGGTCAGTACTTCCTCAGACACAAGGTCCTCCTGTTCTCATTCCCACTCAAGTTCTCTGGTTTCTACACTGGTCCATACAGGAAGGCAACAACAGGAATGTGCAACAGGAAAAAGCCAGTGAAGCCAGCGTCCTCACCTCTAGGCTGATGGGGGTGGAGGTGGAGTTGGTGTTGGGGTGGCTTCTGGACACGCTGGGAGAAGTCACAATCAAGGTCACACCCAGGACAGGAAGTCCCTGGAAGCTAAGCTGATGGACAAGTGATAAACCCCTCCATGCACATTTCCAGCCTCAGAGCACTCACACCTTCTAGAGTGGTCCCTCCATCTTAGGTGTTGGAGATTTCTTCTTCACTTCAAGCCCAAACACACTTCCCTTTGGTTCCAGTTCTGTCTTCCAGAGCCCCACAGAACGTGACTTCTCCATCTGTCACAGTGCTTTCCAGGTCAAAGCACCGTTACCTAGGTTAGCTCTTACCGGTGAGCACAGCCCTTGAGAGAGGGCACGATCACCCATATTTCTCACAAGAGGAAACCGAGGCCCAGAGAGGAAGTGACTTGCCCAGTAAGTGGCAGAGGAGGCGCTGGGTGACAGACCGCCAGGCCAGGTGACAGAGACTCTATGGTGTTGTGGAGGCCTGGGAAGGGAGCTCGCAGGAGTGCTTCTAGCACGACTCTCCTGAGACACTCGGGCATCCTTCAGGGACAGCAACTGGACACAGAGTGGCTGAACTTCCTGGCTCTGGACCTTGACATGACAATGCCCCAAGACCCGGAGGGGACTGGGCATCCTAGGCACCCCTTCCATGTTGATCTTCCTGAAATGTCTGTTTCGCCCTGAGGCAAGCTGAGCCCGGCCTGGGTTTGGAGGGGAAGGACAAGGGGAGGGCGGGCAGCGTTCCATGCAGGGGGGTCAGCCTTCAGCTTCTGCTCTGCAAAAGGAAAGCCTTCAGGGAAGCAGGCCTGCCCTCTGCGGGAGCCTGGTAGCCAGCACCCACACTTATTTCAGCTCTCTGCCTCCCTGTCACAGACCTTCATGGCCTTCCTTTAGCCCCATGCTGTCCTCTCCCTGGGACGGATTCAGAAAGAGAGGACGCGCTCCCTCTCCACACACACACAGAATGTGTGAGCTGCCTCTGAGATTCGCGCATCAGGGACTCTGTCAGGCATGCAGGCACTTACCCAGCCCTGGCTGGATGCGATCATGGGATGGGAGGGAGACCTCCAGGTTCTGTCCACCCATGACTGCTGCAGGTACTGGCAGTTACCATGGCAACCTGCGGGCCTCTTGGAGGGGTCTGAAGGCCGAAGCAGGTCCTGAGGGATGGAGGAGAGGATGGGCACCAGGAAGCCAGCCCAGGATTGGGGCCCCACTCAGAGAGAAGCTAAGCCCTGACCAGAGGCAGCAGACAGGAAGAAACGAAGGGAGTACGGGTTAGGGCCTGACAGGAAAGGAGGGGGAGCTGAATGAGGTGCCAAAAGACTCAGCCATCTGAGTCTTTGAAGATAATATTTCAAGTCGAAATGAATGCGAAATATACTCCCCATACACACAACAACCAAATTTTAAACAATGTCAGGGTTCTACGGGGCCGGGCCGCTGGAATCAATGTGAGGCAGTAAGGCCAAGTCCAGCAATCAAGGATTAGACCCTCTATTCACATTCTGATTTCGTTTTTTGCATTAACTTTGTTTTTGCATTAACTTTGATGTTTTTGCATTAACCTCGATTTTCAAAAGTATTGTATTGAAATGTTAGTTACGTCAATCACTGAGCTTTTCAGTGGCCCCCTAAATTTTGTACCTGAGGTAAATAAAGGCCCCATGTGCCTCATGCTAGTCTTGGGCCTGAAGGGGAGGACAGAGGAGTCAGGGGCAAGAGGGCCCCTGCTGCAGGTGGAAATATGTCATAGGACAAGGGGCAGGGATTCCTCTCAGTTCTGACAGAGTCGGATTCAGACTTCCCGAGACCCGGCAACACCAAGAAGGCCGATGAAGAGCCCAGGTGCCCAGCGTGCGCATGGGCCCCTGCATGTGGGAGTGGCGGTGACTCAGAAGATGGCTCCTATCTCCTGCCCTCCCTTGAGCTGGCTGCTTAGGGGAGGGGAGGGGAGAAGGAGAGAGGGGAACAGGGAATGGAGGGGGCGGGCAGGGAAGAGGCTGGCAGTTCCCTGCGACAGGGAGCAGGAGCAGCAGATTAGCTGTAATTGCCTGTAGCTGAGAGAGGCTGTTGATAAATGTTACTAATAATCAACCTTCAGATCTGACACCCGGCTCAGGCTGGGATGACTGTTTTGAATGGAAATCGAACCCAAACCAGTAATTACCCCAGTGAACGATGCCAGTCTTACGGTGGAGCCTGTTCCAGGCAGACAAATGGCACCTGCGTGTCATTGCCAGTCCCTCAGGGAGAAGAGGCTGCAAGGGGCCCCTTCCCAGGGTCATACCCAAGAGCACAAGCTGGCGTGGCTTCCGCTGCCTCAGTGGGACATGGTCTCCACCCTCCTTCCTAGGAACTGCGGTGGGTGAGGGATGCTTGACAATCATCCTTAGTCTCTAGGCAGGATCCAGAACTCACACCTCGCTGGCACTGTCCATCTGCCCTGGGGCTGGGTGCAGGTCCCTTGTTGACATCACCCCTAGCTAGCAGAAGCAGATGCTTGGGGACGGGGGTGGCTGTCCTTCCCAACACAGATGCAGCCCTCCAGACCTCCAACTGGGACACTAGGACAACCACAGAGTTGGGCGCTGTTGGACTGGGAGGCTCCTGGAATGGCCTGAGCTGGGGCCAGGTGAGAGGCACAAGGCCACCATCAGTGTGAGAGTCTGTCCCAGCCTCTATCTCTGTTTCTGACGAGCATGTGCTTGCTCCCAGTGCCAGACAATGGCAGGTATGCCTGGAAACTCTCCCCAGAAACAAGCAACCTCCTAGGGCCCCAGCTTGTGTCTCCTGGGCACCACTTCCTCTCTAGAGGTCCCCTAGAATGCTGGCACCAACAGAACCAGACCAGAGGGGGAAAGGCTACTCCTGTCTCTGAAGCAGCTCCCCTCCCAGGTGCCTGGATCCCTCAGCACCCACCCAGCTTCCCAGCAGGATAGCCAGGGCACCTGGCTCAGCTATAGTAGAAACTGCCCCGCAGAGAGGCACAGCAGGCTCACGGCCCCCACCGCACCTAGTCTTGCACCAGGGGAAGGGGGATTGGACCCGTCCTCCCCCACTTCCCAAGGCTCAGGGCAAGAAGAGGGAGGGAGAGAGCAAGCCAGTCTTTCCCCA
Source organism: Enhydra lutris kenyoni (assembly GCF_002288905.1). Classification (NCBI taxonomy): domain Eukaryota; kingdom Metazoa; phylum Chordata; class Mammalia; order Carnivora; family Mustelidae; genus Enhydra; species Enhydra lutris. The sequence goes on from NW_019154152.1 coordinate 6,166,922, forward strand.
CCCCTGCCCCTCAGAGTCAATTCTCTCCAGCACACCTGCCCCAGCAGCGAGCAGTGATGGCGACACTCTCTCCAGTGTCCATTACGCCCCACCACACACCCTCTCTGCTGTGCCCAGCCCTGTGCCCCAGAGACTAAGATGGTCCCCGCCTTCAGGGAGCCCTGGGGAGGACGAGGATAAGAAGGTAATAATCAGTGGGATTGCAAGTCATCCCTAATGACCCCTCTGACTCTCAGGTAAAAATGCCCTGAATGACAGACTCTGGAGCTATCATTGAGCTGCCTCAGTGGGCAGACAGAGCTGGGCAGGCCTGGCGGGATTCAGAATGTGGGGACCACATCCTTGCAGGGTCAGAACAGGCGGCTCCCTCCCCAGCAGGCGCCGGCGGTGGTGCCTCGAGGGTGCCACCTAGTGCTGGCGCGGCAGGAATGCAGCTCTGTCTCTAGGCCCTGGGCTTTCCCTGGGCTCCTGTTCTTTCCCTGAACTCAGCTGTGTGAACAGGAACTGAGGAACAGGGTTTAGTCTTGTTCACAGAGGCTTGAGGATTGGAATAAAGAGGGCACAATGGGCCCCAGGAGTCTGGAAGCTATAAGACAGCAGGCAGGGGAAGGCCCCTGCCTCTGGAGCTCCCTGGCTCCCTCCAGAGCATTCTGGTGCCCTATAATTACCTGTTCACACAGCACTGTCTCCCCACCATTCCACTGGGACCTCAGCTGTCACCTGCTCCTGGCCTGGCCCACGGGGAGAGGAGACAGGATGCCCACATCAAGAATTGGCCTGCTCAGCCTCCCGGGTGCCAGAATTAGGTGCTCGTGGTCAGCTCCCCCCCCCCCCCCCCCCCGCTCCTGTGGCCCAGGAATTGGCTCACTTTCAGCCTAGGGTCAGGCTGCCGGTCTCAATCCTCAGCCAACGGGTAACCTACCGAATCCCGAAATACTTGTGGCCCCCAGTTATTTTCCTTTCTTAACAGGGAAAGTAGTAGTGATAAGATGTGAAGGGGTGGTCCCCAAAGTCTGTGTTCCCGGGTGTGGAGAGCTCTCAGCCTGGGTGCACCAGTGGTGTGGGGCATGTGGAGGAAGGCAGGAGGGAAGCCCAGGTGAAGGGTAAAAAGGAGAGAGGACGGCAGACTACGTAACGGGGGCGGTGGGCAAGCGTTTTCTTAGAGGGCCAGACAGTACCTATTCCAGGCTTGCAAGCTGAGCTGTACTGAGCTCTGAGGCCAAGGTGGGAAAATAGCCAAAGACAATATGTAAACGAACAGGAACTCCCGTGTCCCCTTAAGCTGTTTTACAAACACAGGCTGCTGATCCAAACCAATCTCCCCGCCCACCATAGCAGTTGTCCATGTTGGACCCCCCAAGGCCACAGCCCAACATGCCAGTTTGTAGCAGATGCTCTGTGGAGCACCAGTCCACTTCTTGGGCGCTGCCTCTTAGGACAAGGCTGGGTGTGGGGTCACAAGGTGTAAGGTGCGGGGGCTGGAATAGAAAAGGTCGGGGTGGTGAGCAGCATGGCCAGTGGGGACCCCCAGACCTCAGCCCATCCCTCCCCTTTCCCCAGCAAGCACTCAGGGCTCTGGACACTCACCTGCAGCGGGAGGCTCCACGCAGTCGCTGCGACTCCCCTTCCTTCCCCTAGGGGATCTCTGTCCCTCTAGCTGATGCCCCTCCAGCCCCTTCCCAAGCAGGAAACCCCTAAAGTTGGCTGGGGGGATGGGACTAAAATGCCCTAAGAACACGTCACTGGACAGATGACACCCCTGGGACCACGAGGTGGCCTGAGGTGGGAGGAGGTGTAACCTGGCATGGGGACTCAAGGGTTGCGGAGGCCAGGCTGGAACCAAATGACTCTCCTGCCCAGGCAGGGCCCGGCTGGCCCCCACCCGGTCCCGGGACAGTCCACCAGAGCCGCCCCGGCCTCCCCACTCCAGCTGCCGTCCCCCCGCGGGTGGTGCCGTGGTGAGAAGATCGCCAGTGGTAGACTCGGGCTGAGCCCTGGGCTCTCCAGTTACACTAAAAGTGAGACCATGGAAGATGGTATCAAGGCCGCGCAAAGGCAGCACGGGCTCATCCAACATTGATGTGCCCCAGATTGCCCAGAGCCCCTCGTGGCAGAGGCAGGGTTCCCACTCCCAGCTCCTTTGGGCTGGACTGGGAGCGCAAGGCAGGGTCCTCCGCCACCCTCCCCCACAGCTCATCACCCAAGGTCACACAGATACCTATCAGCTCCCCCCGTCTAAGTGGCCCCTCCTGCGTCCCAGTGCCTTGCTTAGTTCCCAGGTACTTCTGCAGCCCCCCAGCCTCTCAGAAGCTGCCCAGGCTCATGACCCCCACTGCACCTAGTCTTGCAGAAGGGGAAGGGGGTGTACACATCCTCCCCCCACTTTCCAAGGTGCAGGGGAAGAATGAGGGAGAGAGCAAACCAGTCTCCCCTTCCCACTGCCCCCCCCAAGTCAGTTCTCTCTGGCACCCCTGCTTCCATTCATATACATGACACACACGTCCACATCACCACTCCTGGTGGCACACAGGCAGCTCCCTGCAAAGGTGCACAAACTCATCCATGTACACTCAGTGTGCACACACACCCTGGCACAATGTGCTCATACCCCAGATACACAATTACTGGTGCACACACTCAGTTGTATGAAAAACACACTCTCAGAAGCCTTCTCCCAGAGGAGCCCAGACCATCATTGCATTGGCTCTCTGACACTCTGACACTTGGTGATGGAGAGAAGGGAATGTCACCCAGACTGGGTACTCCCCCCTCCAGCCACCCAGACTGTGGAGGGAGGGGCTGGCGCTGGGACAGTGCCCTCTTGGTGCACTGTGGTGTTCCCCGCATGGTGATTAGCAGGGCTGCAGGGCTGGAGAGGGCCCAGAGGTAAAGCCGGGGTGGGATTAAATCTTTGCTGAGGAATGTGACCTTGCAAGAAGATAATACTGGGTCCCCCGTTACCCTGATGCAGGCCTTGCCGGATTCCAAATGTTCTTGGATGCAGGACCCTCTTCCCCTCCCACTTGACTCTGTGCCCCTCATTCTGACACTACATTCCAGTCGGCTGGCACAGTTCTAGCATCATTAGATGTGCAGAAGTCTGCCACCTTTAGCCGCAGCATGAGCAAGCTGTTCCCTAATGCCCACTGACTTCCCCACAGCTTGGGCTGGCATGCATCAGACACACACACACACACACACACACACACACAGAGCTAGGGTTTTCTTTGTTACTCTTTTTTTTTTTTTTTAGATTTTTATTTTTTTATTTATTTGACACAGAGAGAGAGAGAGAGATCACAAGTAGGCAGAGAGGCAGGCGGGGGTGGGGGGGAAGCAGACTCCCTGCTGAGCAGAAAGCCTGATGTGTGGCTCCATCCCAGGACCCTGAGATCATGACCTGAGTTGAAGGCAGAGGCTTAACCCAATGAGCCACCCAGGCACCCCGTTACTCTTCATATTAGAGGAGACCAAAACATTTGCTCAGAGTTTCCGAGCAGGTCACAGATTAGGAGAACACACCTGAGCCAGGAGCTCTAACTGCTCCAACTTCAGGACAGCCCACGTTGCTCAGGATGGAGAGAAAAGGTTTGTGCAGTTCTCCCAAGTCCATGCTGGGTCAGAATGACCCACACAATACCCAGTCTTGGCATTTATCTGTCATCAGGGCACAAGATTTTTCAGAATGAAGGAGTCAGGTATCCACGGGTTCCTGTGAGTCCCTGCTTAAAAAGAACTGTCCTCCAGACTGTGTCTTTCTTTCTACCTTTGACCACAGAAATGATGTCCCCACCCCCAGGGTCTTTCTGTTTTTTGTTTTTTTTTTAAAGCATCCTGTCACCCCACGGGGGAAACCATACTGCCTGATAACGTCAAACCTGAGCATGGGTAAGGTTCACCTCCATGACTTGCTCCTGTCTCGACTCCCTTATCACCCCCAGCCCCAATCACACCAACTGCTTGGGAGACAGACCATCCCCCCACACCCCTGCCCCACCCCTCCCATCTGCCCCACCCAGTACAATCAGTTTAGTCCTATTTAGCCATAAACCCAACAAAAGAAAAGTAGCTACGTTCCAAAGCTCTGGAACAAAGCAGGACCTCCAATCACCCGTCCCAGGGGTCCACATCCAGCCTCCCCTGCCAGCAATCCAGAAGCTGGGATTGCTATGGTCAGGACCTCTGACCCCAGCCTGCCCCATTCTTTTTTTTTTTTTTTTAAAGATTTTATTTATTTATTTGACAGACAGAGATCACAAGTAGGCAGAGAGGCAGGCAGAGAGAGAGAGGAGGAAGCAGGCTCCCTGCCGAGCAGAGAGCCCGATGTGGGGCTCGATCCCAGGACTCTGGGATCATGACCTGAGCCGAAGGCAGAGGCTTTAACCCACTGAGCCACCCAGGCGCCCCAAGAAGGGAATGATGTATCCATGTACTTTACAGCATGGAGACACCTTGAAGACTTCACATTTAGGTGAGGTGGCAAGACACAAAAGAAAAAACACTGTACGATTCCACTCACATGTAATATCTAGAACAGGCACTTTATAAAGACAGAAAGGAAATTAGAGGTTACCAGGGGCTGGGGAGAGGGGCCGGTGAGGAGTTATTTCTTACTACGTACAAAGCGTTTGGAATGATGAACGAGATTTGGAAATAGTGGTGATGGTTACGCGGCATTGCGAATGTACTTGATGCCACTGAACTGCACACTGAGAAGTAAGGAAAACACAAAAGAAGTAAAAAAACACAAAACATACTGCTATACACTAAAAATTAACTACTGGAAATTGAATGAAAAATATACTATTTACATTATCATTGAAAAATATTCAATACTTCAGGATAAATCTTATGAAAGAGGTAAAAGACTTATACTCTGAAAACTACAAAATATGCCTGAGAGAAATGAAAAGTGATCTAAATAAACAGAAAGATATATCACGTTTATAGGTGGAAAGCCCAACATTACCAAGAGTCAACTCTCTCCAAACTGATCTACAGATTCAACACAATCCTAATTAAAATCCCAGCAGGCTTTGGTTTTGTTTTGCAGAGCTTGAAAATACCTTTGGTATTTTTTTATTTTTATTTTTTTTAAAGATTGTATTTATTTATTTGACAGACAGAGATCACAAGTAGGCAGAGCAGCAGGCAGAGCAGCAGGCAGAGAGAGACGAGAAAGCAGGCTCCCTGCTGAGCAGAGAGCCCGATGCAGGTCATGATCCCATGGCTTGATCCCACCACCCTGGGATCATGACCTGAGCCAAAGGCAGAGGCTTTAACCCACTGAGCCACCCAGGTCCCCTTGAAAATATCTTTGTAAAAGGAATGTGAAATTAACAAGGACCCAGAATAGCCAAACAGCTTTGAGAAGAGGACCATCCTGCTTTTTCCAGGGCTTGGGTGAATGACTCTCCAAGTCATTCCTTTGGTCTTGCTTTGAAACCACACTCACCAAGCAACCTTTTGATTTTATTTGCCAAGGAGCTTGAGGATTGGGGATGGGCCTGGGCAGGACAATAAACACTGCAGTTACTGCAATGATCTTCACAACTCTAGGGTAATAAATGGGTCTTCTGGTTTGGGGGAGAAGGAGAAGGAGGAAGAAAAAGGAAAAAGAAGGAGGAGGAGGAAAGGAGGAGGAGGAGGAGGGGGAGGGAGAGGGGGAGGAGGAGGAAGAGGAAGAACAAGAAGAAGTGGAAGGAACAACAACAATAACAAAGTTGAAGGTCCGAAACTACCTGATTTCAAGACCCTTTACAAAACTAATCACCCAGATAGTGTGGTACTGGTATCGAGGTAAGCAAATAGATCAATGGAACAGAACAGAAAGTAGAAAAATAAATACGATGACAACTGGTTTTTGATAAAGGTGAAAAAAAAGTAAAGTCTTTTCAACAAGTAGTGCTGGAACAATTAGATAGCTTTCTTTTTTTCAATGAACCTCATTCCATGTACAAAAGTTGAGTCAAAATGAAGCACAGACCTAAAATGCTAAACCTAAAATTAGAAAATTCCTAGGAGAAAACTTCTGTTGCCTTGCATTAGCCCATGATTTCTTAGATAAGACACTAGAAGAACGATCCATACCCCAAAGATACAGATGTAGTGAAAAGAAGGGGCACATGAACCCCAATTTTCATAGCAATGTCCACAATAGTCAAACTGTGGAAGGAGCCAAGATGTCCTTCAACAGACAAATGGATAAAGAAGATGTGGTACATATATACAAGGGAATATTACTCAGCCTTCAGAAAGGATGAATACCTACCACTTCCATCGACATGGATGGAACTGGAGGGGATTATGCTGAGTGAAGTAAGGAAGCAGAGAAAGACAGTTATCATATGGTTTCACTCATATGTGGAACATAATAGCATGGAGGACCACAGGGGAAGGGAGGGAAAATTGAATGGGAAGAAATCAGAGAGGGAGATGAACTATGAGAGACTCTGGACTCCAGGAAATAAACTGAGGATTACAGAAGGAAGGTGGGTGGGGAGAAGGGGTAACCGGGTGACGGGCATCAAGGAGGGTACATGTTGGGATGAGCACTGGTGTTACACACAGCTAATGAAATCACTGAACACTACATCAAAAACTTATGATGTACTAAATGCTGGATAACTGAATATAAAAAAGAGAATACATTGGCAAATTGGGCTGCAGAGAGCAAGACTTCTGCTCTTCAAGATATATAAGAGACTAAAAAGAAAGTCACAGATTTGGAGAAAATATTTGCAGGTCACATATTTGATAAAGGACATACATCTAGAATATGCAAAGAATTCTCAAAACTCAATAGTAAGGACACAAATCACCCAATAACAAATGGGAAAAGATTTTAACAGATACTTTCCCCCAAAAGAAGCATGGATGGCAAATAAGCACATGAAATTATGCTCAATATCATTAATCACTAAAGAAATGCAAATAAACTCAAAATAACCCATCACTACTACATAATTATTAGATGGCCAAAATTTAGAAGACCGACCATACCAACATGTCCCAAGGATATAGAGGAATTAGAACTCTCATACACCGCTCAGGGTAATGCAAAATGGTCCAACCACTTAGGAAAAGGTGCAGTTTTTAAAAAGTTAAATGTATCCCCCCCAAAACAAACCAACCAACCAACAAACCCAATGTATGCCAACCAAGTGATCCAGCCAGCCCATTCATAGGTATTCACCAAAGAGAAATTAAAAAAAACTTATGTCCTGTACATAAACAATCACAAAAGTTATATATAATTGTAATAGCCAAAAAGTGGAAACCACCCAAGTGTCTACGACAGAGGAATGGCTAAGCAAACAATGGCATCTCCACATAATGGAATACTACTAAGCAAAAATAAGAAATGAACTCCTGAGTCATGAAACATGGAAAAAATATCAAAATAACTACAGTTGCATTAATAAAGCCAGACCAAAAAAAAAAAAAAAAGTACACACCGAATGATCCCAACTATACAAAATTCTAGAATATGCAAATCAGATCAATGGTTCCCTGAGGACAGAAGGGGGATAGGGGTTAGTGGAGGAGCAGGAAGGAAGTATTACAAAGGGACACACTGGCCTCCTTGGTGTACTGAAATACACTAAGTACGCTCTTACCTTAGGACATTTTCACTTGCTGTTCCCCTTCTGTGGAACATTCTTCCCCATTCACTCCCTTGCTTTTTATATATCTCTGCTGAAATATCACCTTATCAGAGTTTCCCCAACCAGACAATTTCATACACACACACACACACACACACACACACACACACACATACATATAACACAACATATTCACCCCCATCCCAACCTCCACATAGTCATATTCTCTCCCTTTTGCTCAGCTCTATTTTTCTTCTTTGCAGTTAGCATATTAGATATGTTAGATATCACTTAGCAATGACAGGTCATACGCACATTTTTGTCCGTGTCTATCTCCCCCCACAAGACAGTAAGAGTTGTGGGACTAGAGAGTTTGTTTTGTTCACTGCTCCGTCTCCAGCACCTATAACTTTCTCTGCCATTCAGGAGGGGCTCAAAAATATATATATATTTATTTTTGTGAAAAAAATATATATTTATTTTTGTGAAAAAAATTTTTGTGACAAAAAAAATTTTTTTGGTGACCAAAAAAAAAACCATTTTGAGTGAACAGACGACTACCTTCAAAGACAGCTACTATTCTTATTATCTTTTTGTAGGTGGAAGTTTTAAGTCGCTTGTCAAAAGTCACAAAACCAATTATTGAGGGAGCTGGGCTTCAATATCATGTCACTGTGACTCTGAAACCCAAGTTGCAAGCAGTTATGTACATCGTCTCAGAGTCTGGGGGGCCACACTCAACCAAGAGATCACCATGAAACAACGCAGTGAGAGCCTGGGACCGTGAGAATACACGTCAGTTCACTCCTCCCGGAGGATCATCTGGCAACAATCACCCAAACCTGACACCAGCAACCCGTCTTCTAGCAGTTCTTGCTAATCAAATAATCCAACATGAGGGGAAAATATTACGCATATAAGGATGTTTATCATGGAATTACTTATATTAAGAAAGAATTGGAAATGACGAAAAAGTCCCTCAAAAGGGAGTGACAGAGGGGACGCGGCAGTGATGTGGAGTCAGGAAGTTACAGAAGATCCAGCCCGATGTGATAATTTTTCACAAAGGTTTTGGGCTTGGGGGTGTGGAATCGGGTCCAGTTAGAGGGGCCTTGAGTATGAGGCAGAAGAGCTGCTGGGGTGGGAGGGGAGTGAAGCTAAGCAGGGAGAAGGGAAAGACAGCTGACAGCACAGCTGGAAAGGAATCCCCTGAACTGTGGGGACAGTCAGCAAGGCCATGCAGATGTTGCGGCAGCGTTCTGATGCCACGATGACCAAAGAGGTGGGGGTTCTATCGCTGTTCCACACAGGGCTGGAGTTGCGGTGAGCATGTGCAAGGAGACAGAAAGTGATGGTAGTGCGTGAGTCACGATCTCCCATGTGGTCCAGGCTGGGAAAGGAAGAAGAAAGCCCAGGAAAAGGCTGGCAGAGAAAATGCAGACATGAAGGCACCAGATGACTCGAAATGTGGTGGGAAGAATGTATGAGGGAGGTGCAGAAGGCCAGAGATTGGGATATTAGCATGTAAGATTTCAAAAGTGAGGCAGTCTCGGGGGCCAACATCTAGGAATGTATCCTGTGAACAACCAAAGAGAAGTTTCTAGAATGGCGAAGGTCCAGAAATTGTGAGTGAAGAGTGCTAGTTGGTAATGTACATAAGCCCTGAAACCTCTGGGATCATGACTGGAGCGAATGAAGGCAAGAAGGTTAACCAAGTGCCAAGCTCCTGAGAACGCATGGACTTGAGGGTACATACTGCATGCTGGTCATCTTTCAAAAATTGTTTCATTGTATCTTCATAACAATCAGGGATATAGATAAGAAGAGACAGATGGAATGGTTAGACTTGGAGAGTTCAAGGCCACTGTCAAAGTTTTGAGTTCATTTGGCTAGAAGGATGTCGAATAGAGAATACAGCATTATCGGTGAAGGGTCTGGCTTTGAATCTGTTGAGTTCAGGTGTGGGTGGAACATATACCTGATGTCCACAAGCATTTAGAGACGTGTGGTTCAGGCTCAGCAAAAAGATTGGAGTCGAAGATTTGGATTTCTAGTTTAAACTGGGTGATAAATGGGACCAGGGTATATAGCCCGAGAATAGAATGGAACAGAATAGAATGGAAGAGAGGGGAATTTTGGCATGTGCTCACGTTGGGACAGGGGGGACCAAGAAGAGTGAGCAATTAAAGAGATGTAGGCCACATATTGGGGTAGACTGTAAAAATGGCCACAAATTCTTTACAGCTCTTCCCTTCAAAAGCTGAAACTTATTGCCCTCTCCTGAATGTGGGCTGACATTTTGACTTTCTTTGACCAATACAATGTGGCAGAGTGATGTGCATGTCCCACTCCTAGGCCTCAAGAGATGTTGTAGCTTCTGCTTTCTCACTGGGAATCTTCTACCAGCATGTGAACAAACCCGGGCTAGCCTACAGGAAGATGAGAGAACATCTCTCTCCCTCTCTTTCTCCCTGGAGAGAGGCTCCAGATGTGCTAACCTTCACAGCTGAAGCACCACACGCATCAGCAAATGCCACCAAGAGAAGCCACACCTGGGCCAGACCACAAAAACTGCCCAGCTGAGCCCAGCCCAGATTGCTGATCCACAGAATTTTGAGGTAGCCACAACAACTCGTATTTTAAGCCATTAAATTTAAGAGTGATTTGCTACATGGTAATAGATAACTGATACATATATGGCCTGAGAAGCAAAGGCGGAAACAGATGAAAAGAACAAGTAATATAATGCAGAGAGGTCATCTTCTATCGGGACATGAAAGACAGTGGTTTCCTGGGTTCATAGATGTGGTAGGGGCAAAAGCCAGAGAACAGGGTCAGAAAGTGTTAATTGTCAACACTGGGGCGGTTTGCTTCTACCGGGTGGGGATGGGGGCAGCAGGATCACAGAATTTTACTTTTAATACCTGGGTACTATATACATGAGTTGCTTATATAATATTTTAAGGTTTATTGAGGACTGTACAATTTTTAAATAATTCAATTCTTAAAAATTTTTAAAAACTAAATACTAACTAGAGAACGAGGTGGGTGATATAGATCAATGCTTCAAGAGAAAAAGCCGAACCAGCCCTAGCCAAGTCATCTGGGAAGGATTATGCAAATCTTGACTCCAGAGTTCCATGTCTGGAGATTCAGATTCAGTTAGTTTGGACATAGGCCAGGGAAGCAACTTTCTTCCCATGACTCTCCAGGTGCTGAGACTTTCAGGGTGAAAAGAAAAGCGTGCTGACCAGGAAAGGTCTTGATTTAGGAAGCTAAAAAAGAGAACAAAGATTTTCAAACTAAGCCTCTATGCTCCCAGAGACTTTTACAATATTTATGAATAAAACAGCAATGGGTACCACTTATTACTATGTTACCTCATCTAATCTTTCTAATCCTTTTCATTTCACAGAAAAAAACGAAGCCTAGATAAGGAAAGTGACTTGCTCCAGGTGAGTTAGGTGGAGTCAGAATTTGAACCCAGGCTGTCTAATTCCAGAGTCTTGCTGGTTTTGTTTGTTTTTGTAGGGGAAAAGTTTAGTTATATAGAATTATCTCAACTTAAAGTTTACCTCCCATGTATGTATTAAGCCTTCAGCATATGCCACCACTGATTTCTGCTAGAATCTAGACTGTGAGCTCGTCTGGGGGAAGGAATTGTGTCTTTTTATCTCCAGGGCCCCCCACAGAGTTTGCCTTCAATACATACCGGTTGAATAAGCGAATGAATGTGTGGCTTGGGATCTAAACACAAGGTTGGAGGGTTTGTTATTTTAAGTTTAATACTTGGATCATTTTAGAGTTCCCATCCATAGGAAACACTACTTTTCAAAAGGGCACTATCACTGGAATTGGGCAGTGGGCAGCAAGCAGATAGCTAGGATCGTCCAGTGCAGGGTTCAGGAGGAAACAGAATCAACCAGTTCAGACCACATTTCACCCCTAAGAAGGCGCTGAAAGCAAACAAAGGGGTGGACCAGCTGCATTCGTCTTGAGGAGGAAGGCTGACAAGCTTGAGTAGGTTTACAGGCTGAGAGATCGACAGTAGAGGGAAAGATGAAAAAGCAAAAAGATGGGATCAATTGGGAGAGAGTTAATAGGGTTCTAAGGGGATGCAGCTGGGGCAGGAGGGACACCTGTTCCTCTGAATCTCTGGAAAGACCTACAAGACCGGCTGTTATAGATGCAGCAAGGTTTTCAGCAGAGTGAAGGGAAGGAGCGCGCCAGAAGCAGGACTTGAGGGAGGGGAGAGCAGCCCAGTTTATGATGTTTTTCTTCCAGCTCTCATCATTTAGGGCCATGGATCGGAATATTTAACTCCAGAGATCCTCATGGGGCTATGAACTTTGAAAACAACAGTAACAAAAACCTATCTACTATCATCATGGCTTCATTTTAAAAAGCGAAGTGACATTTAACACACCAAAAATAGGCAGAAAGGACAAAAATCTCAGAATAAATCTCCGCTTGACGACCAACTCATTCCCTTGTCCTCATTTTTCTCATTTCACCTGGAAGGATGATTGCTCCCTGCAGGACGAGTGCGTGGGGAGCTCGGCGCCCAGCCGCCCACGCCGGCAGCCTCTCTGGGTCCCCGCGGGGCTGGCAGGGAGCCTGGCAACCCGTCGCGCGCCCCGACAGCCGGCCCCCGGCTGCCCTCCCGCTCCTCCCAGCAGGCGGCCGACGACCCGCAGGTCCCGGCGGCGAGCGGCGCCACTCCCCGCACCGCGGGGGTCCCTCCTCGCCCCACTGCGCGGAGGGCCCGGCCGCCCCTCCACGCTCCCTCGAGCTGTTGCGGAGCTGGGGGCGGGCCACCGCAGGGCAGCGGGACTGGGATGGGGGTGGGGGGCAGCTCGCCGGTCCCGGCTTCGGATATCCGCGGCTCCGGGTTCCCACCACCCGGACGCCCGGGGGTCTGCTCACTGCCAGCGCCGCTTCTCCCGCCGGGGTGCGCGCGGGGGAGGGCGCCCACGCAGGGCCACGCGGAGGGCCGTGGGGAGCCCACTCTGCAGGCGGCCGCCCTACCTGTCGTAGCTCCAGCGGCTGTAGGACAGGGTCCGGTGGCTGCTGACTCCCTCCATCGCAGCCTCCCAGCTCGGCTCCGGGCTCCGCGGCGGCGGCAGCGGCTGCGCTGGGCTCTGCGCTCGCTCGCTGCAGGCCGGGCAGGGGCGCGGGCGGAGGACTGTACCATTCGCCCCCCCCCCCCGGGGGGCACCCCCCCCCCCCCCGGCTCTGCCAATGGCGGGGACGCGCAGACTGCGGAGACCCGGGCCCACGGGGCCCCCTCCCCCGCGCTCCGGTCCCGCGGGGGCGCGGCTGCTGCAGTCCGGCGGCTTATTTATTTATTTCCGATGTGTGCTCCTCGTCGCCATGGTAACCGCTCCATCTTCCCCGGCGTCACTAGGGCACCGCAGCTTTTAAACCTTCCCGGGATAGGGATTCCTAAGAGGCTGTCCCTTCTGCTCGCCGTACTCGGGCTCCCTCTGCAGAGACGCCTCCTCCTTCCTGGAGCGGAGTCCCATCCATTCCCTACCTCCAATCTTCCGCTTCAATTACCCCCTTCTCAGGAATGGGAAGAGTAGCCCCCCCCCCCGGAATTTTGAGGACTTCTGCCGCCTTCCAGCCCCCTTTCCCCTAGCACATAAGTCCTTTACCGGAGTCCCCCTCTCCTAAAAGTGTCGAGACTCAGCCCCCTCGTTACCCAAATGAAAACCCACTTCTCCTTCCCTATTCCCCCGGTTCCCTTGGCCCCGCTATTTAGCATATAGTGGCCCCCTTTGGGTTCGGAGGACCAAGCTCTGACAACACACCCATTTCTAGGCCGGCTCTGTGTATTTTCCTTGTGCTCTCACTTCATTACTACTAAAATTACTTTGGAAAAAATCCAGCTGTGTTGGCTCAACTAGCGGAGTGTTTTCTTCATCCATACTTGGAAGAGGACGGCCCAGGGAAGGCCCTGGGGAGAGAGGCTAGCCCCTCCCTCTCCTCCCTTCCCCCACCCTGGGCTGCTGGCTGTGGGGATTTACAGGTATAATCTTCTTGCAGAGGTCGTGGAAGCCTAAGAAGGACCTTTCAGAGCAGCTGCTGGGGGATGCTGAGACCAGGGGCAGGGTGGAGGGGCCAGAGTTCCCTGAAGGGGGAGCGCTGGGCAGTAGCCTTGGGGCTACACTAATCCAAGGATCAGGGCCAACTCGGTGAAACCAGACTTGCTGTGAACCCTGCAGGTTACAGGCCTCCAAGTGGCAGCACACCTGTGGTATCCAGCCACAAATGTGCTTTTGTTTTTCACTAAGTTGACAACACTTAATGGAGAGATTTAATAGATTGGCCTTTTTGTCCTCTCTTGAAAACTAAGAAAATCTGGCAACTCTTGGACCGGCCTGCAGCATGGCAGGCATAGAGCCGAAAAGTGGCTGCTCTCCTTCCAAGGCGCATGTGCTCTCCTGCGGGCCTCTGGCCCCTGCCAGCCGGCTGCTTGCACTTATAGAGCCTGTCCCTGCAGCTTTGGAGTTTGCCACCCTGGGCAACAGTCATCTCTCCAACCCGTGGTTTCCCATGGCCCTCAGAGTTGGGCAAATGCATCATTAACCAGTATTTACCAAGGATCTGGTCTTCAGCAAAGTGCTGTAAATAGCAAGCAGACACTGTCCTTCCCTTGTGGGGTTTAGAGACTGGCATGCATGGACTGACTCCCAAGGAGAACCCCTGTTTCTGAGCCACATCTTGATGCTGACAGTCTTGGCATATCTGTGACCTCAGGAGTGGTGGGTTGGGACTCCAGAATCCAATTGTTACAAGGGTGTGAAGGCTTATTTCATTTTTTTGGGTAATGGTGAGTGGAGAATGCCCCTATCTGGAGAATGTGTGGGGTTTGTGGGACCTCCCACAGTCACTGCAGAACCAAAACCCACAGCTGCTGACTTGCACATTATTAGACAAGTATCCGAGGATGTTCTTTCTCTGAAGGACTGACGGAAGAGCAATAGAACCTAAGAGGGAGACACCCTCAACAAGAAAGGTCCTGCATCGCCCCACTCCAAGCCATGCTGGCTCAGAACCAGGAGCCACAGAGACCCCTGAGGCTGACACTGGGCACTGGCTGCCAGGCCCCTGCAGCCTGCCTTGGTGAGGCCACGGGAGGCAGTAGGAAGAAACACTCCACATCATCATCGGGGAACCAGGCAGTTGGCATAAGGCAGGAGGATTATAGCTATAAGAGCCAACTATAAGAGCCAACTTATAGCTGTAAGAGCAGGTGTGCTGGATGCCCAGACCCTTGCCTCCAAATCCTGACACCCCTAAATGTACAGATAAGAAGCCCAAAGTCAGGTGTCCTGAGCCAGGGCTGAGAGCTGTGGAAAAGCTACATCCCAGACATTCTGGGATGGTCCCTGGGGAAGCCCTGGGCTAGGCAGATGGAAGAGCCTACCAAAGCCCCAGAGAAAGGACCCTCGACCCTTATCAATGGCAGTAGCCATGTGTCAGCATTCTGTGGGAGGGAGACTGTGGCAGATTTAAAGCACGGTCGCTGAATCTTTGACGTTCCTCTCATTGAGAAGTAAGGTCTATGATAATCTCACAGTGAATCTCTATGCTATGCAATTTCTGAGGTTAAGTAATAAATGGCCTTATGGTTTACTGGAAGGGACCCCACAGAAGAAGCCCAACTACCCTGTGGTCACTGTGCGGTGAGGAAGGCTAACCCGCAAGGGAAGGTCGTATGTAGATGCTTCCATTGACAGTCCAAGCCGAGCCCAGCCTTCTTCACATCACCCAAGCACCGCACACAGAAGAAAGAAGCCTTCAGCAGATTACAACCCCTTGTCCTTCAAGTCATTTCCAGCTACTTGAGTCTTCCCAGCGGAGGCGCCAAACATTACGGAAGAAAGACAAGTCAGCCGCGAGTACCCAGACCTGACCCAGAAAATCCGTGAGGACACAAAAACGGTTGTTGCTTCCCACCATAGATAACCAGACAGGCAGAATTCATCTCAGAGGAGCTGGTTCTTTTTCTCTGAACGCTGAATAATGGGTCTTTTGACTGTGAGAGGAATGGTCCCATTTCATTTACACAGAAGAGCTGCAACAAGGAAACTCGAATGTTCTGCATAGTAAAGCAACAGGAAGATTGGAGTTGTCCTCTGGTGGCTAACTGATGGCTGGAAAGAAGAAGGCTGAGTAAGCAGAGACGGTGAAATGGCAGAGGACTAGAGTCTGAGAAGGAAAAGAGTTGAGAAACTCCTAGTCAGGGCTGAGCAAGGAACTTGAGGTATAGAGGTACCGTACAAATGCTACCATAATTTGGCTTTGTCCCACACATGAGACAAAGGAGAGCAAGAGGAGGGCAGCAAGCCAAGCAGCTTGTTGGAGAGGGAGAATTAAGTTAGGAGCAGGAAATGCAAAGGAGACCCAGAGAACATGCCCTTCTTGATAATCCTTGGGCATATTAGGGAGGGCCTTCTAGACTACCCCAAATAAAAGGAGCCGGGCTGTAGATAGTGGTCCTGGAACTAGGGTCCTGGCTACCCTATAGCAAGGTGGGACCCCTCAGCCATGTGAGGCCATACTGTCTAGCACATTTCTCGGAGAACAAACAAGCAGTGGAGAAACCCAAGACTGGGGCTCAGGACCAAGAGTCACTACAGCAAAATGAAGAAGAGGGGCCTAGGAGTCTACATCCCTGGTGAATAAACCGTGGAAGGAAAAATCCTTTGGTGTAACAGAGGTGGAAAGCTCTAAAGGGAAACCACTCCTCATAGTACAAGTTCTGTACTCTCCAGAGTAAGACTCTGGAAAAAAGCACTGCTGGCCAGAACCATGTACACACTACACTGTGCCCCTGAGGCCCACCTTTTCCCCACAGTTTCAATTCCCATTGCTACCAACCACATTTTGCCCTAAAAGGCAATGCTCCCCTTTAATGCTTGGGTCCTGGTAGACACAATCCCTATGTTCTCTTAGCATACCTAGAACAGACTAGATCTTTAAAGGCTTTATTAATTTTAGAGGAAAGACAACAGGAAAAAACAAACAAACAAAAAATGAAGCCATCACATGAAATACCCAAATGCAGGGTCCAGGACCATGCACCATCCCCCTGGCCATTTACAGATGTCTGTACCCTGATTCCAAAAGGCGGGCTTTCCTCTCAGATTTCTCCCATAGACATCCTGACACCTGCATACCTACCATCAGGAGGTGAAGATACCCATTTCTGCTCTGAGAGATGGGCTTCGTCCCCAGGTAAATGGCACTTTGAATGATGTCACTGATGTGATGGGCCATCCCCTCTCCCCCACCCGGAGTGTGGTTTCACCTTTACAGGCCCAAATGAACAACCACAATGCAGTCTCATCCATTAGCCTCCACCTCCCTTCTTCTCCATCCCAAACAAACAATGACAGGGGACAAGAACACCCTCTCAACCCTACTTTGAGTCCTCAAGGCTTTCTATATGTGAACAAAGGGGTGGAGACAGAGATCTAAGAAGCCCACACAAATTGACAGATAATCTTCTTTGACTCTGCTAAGGCAGGAACAGGCCTTTATTTATCCCCAGGTATGTGGGCCCACAGGTGCTAACTATGGCTCTCACTGGGTTGGGAGATGCTTGCTTTGGACTATTGGGAAACCCGAGCAAGGGGCCAGGCAGAGCTGACAGCTGGTTGTAAATCAGTGTCAGTGTTCAACCATTAAGTTCCAAAACCAACCCACCAACCAACCAACCAACCACCATCCTATCACCACCACCAAAATGCTCTTAAAATTCATGGTAGAGATTTTAAAAGCAATTGCAGGAGTCAGACTGTTTATGCGGTGAAAAGTTTGGTTAAGTATCAGGAACTTCCAGCTGTCCTAACTCTTGTTTCTGGGAACTGGTGGTCCATTAGTGCTAGAGGTTCCTCTTAGACAAGAACACTATGTGGAGTCTGTGGAAAATTCCAGTAGGAGGTCTTTTAGGCTTGAGAGCTAAGCCGTGCCTTCTACAGCATAGAATGACTCATGTCTGAAAAAGCAGCTCATGGTGCGCTGGGCCCAAGCAGAGATGTGAATATCTGATAATGGGATATCAAGACACTTTATGACTAGAAATGCCCATTGTAATCTGGGCCACCAGTCATAAACTGGATGATTTATGTGGACTAGTTCACCAGTCTTAAGCAGGCAGTTCATTGTATGATGACAACAGTATATGTGGAATTGGGTCCAGGCAGGGCCAGAGAGCAACAAGTGAGCCACATGAAAAGGTGATTTAGACTCCGTGCCACATAGCCCTGTTGCCCCACTTGCTCCCTTAGCTCATATTCACGCTTGTGGGGGTGTTCCCTACAACCACTGCCACAGGAGGAAAAAAATTTGAGCCTGGAGTATGTTTGGGTTGACTTCAAACAATGGTACAAAACAAAAATGAATTGTAGCCATACCACATACCCACTGAGGACAAGTGCAAAAAGCGAGTGGTGAGGGAAATCCTCCTAGTGGGCAGTATACTTGTCCATTAACCTTGCATGTAGGGAGGCATGGCCTGAGGCAAGAATGTACATGGACCTCTGGGCAGTGGGGAATAACTCAACTGGTTGGTCAGAGGCCCAGATGAAGCAAGACTGGAATAGTAGAGAAGGAAGCCTGGGGAAAAGGTGCATGGGTGGACGGATAGGAGAGGTGTCAGATTATGCAGACCTTTGAGTGTCACATCAGTGCTCACCGGAAAGCTTCTGCTGCAGAGGAAGTGTCGATAACGAGGTACACAGAATGACCTGTCTACTGGTTTCTGTCTCAGCTAAGTGCACAGGCCCATGAATGGAGTAGGGGTGTGGCAGAGTTGGAGGCTCTGCATGGGTCCGCCAAACATGGGCTCTCCCTCAGCGATGCTGACTTACCTACTGCGGCTGCTCAACCTGCCCTCGTGAAGGCGCGGCCCTCAGTATGGCGTCATTCCTTGAGCCGACTGCCCCAGCACGTGAGGGCAAGCTGATCACATCAGACTCTTCCCACCCTGTAGAGGGCAGCAGTGAGTTTGTTCTTCCTGGAACTGAAATCTTTTTGGAATAGGGGTTTATCTGCCATGCTTGTAGTGTTTCTCCACCGGCTTGCGGAGTATCTAATTGTCAACCTGGAATTCTGTGTATGAAGTCTCAGCTGAAAGGGTGTATTTTATGGTAAAGGATGTGTGACAACGGTTTTGTAAAACAAGGGGTCTTACCGTGTACTCCATTACTTGGAAACAAAGGGTAGAAGGTGGGAATGGCCTTTTAAATTAAAGGCTTAGCTAAGGAGCCAGTTTGGAGTGACATCCTGTGGAACAGGTCACCGGCCTCCAGCGTGTAGTATATGCACTAAACTATCAGGCCACATAGAGTGCTGTCCCCAATAGTTAGAATACACAGGGCCAAGTAACCAAGGGCTGAAAATAGGATTGGCTCCTTTCATTATCACTCTGGTGAGCTTACTTTACAGAAACTGTTTCCCATTTCTGTGACTGGCTCTGTTGGATTAGAGATCCTGATTCTCCGGGGATGTCTTCCACTGGCTAACACAGGATTTTTCCACTTTGGGTTCCTCAAGGCAGTGGACCATCAGGTACAAAGAGTTTTATTATAGGAAGGGAGCAGTCATCCCTGACCATCCAGGGGAGCGAAGGATGCTGCTGCATAATGGGATCAGGGGAGATTCGTATGAAACGTGTGTGCTGGAGTGTCTCCTGATGCTTCCAGCCCTGGGGATGATGGTAACTAGGCAATCATGGCCAACAAAGCCTGGTAACAGCAAAGCAGACAAGGGCTCAGCCCTCCAGGAACAGCAGCCCAAACCAGCTTTGATGTTGGGGTTGTGGGGGTAGGAAATGACGAATATTACTTGTCGCTTAGAAGTAGGTGCAGCAGGGGAACTGCAGTTCATTCCACTAACAGTGGAAAGCTTTTTAAAAAAAAAGAGCTTGCAGCTGATCGGTGCCTTAAAGAGTCAGAGAGAAAGTGGAGCAGGAGGAGGTCTTAGCAATGCAGAGTGCACTTTTGCAGACAATTTGGTGTCCTGTGCCATAGCACAGGGCCTCCTGACTTCCACACTTGGACAGTTTCGTGCACATTGCTCTCATGTCATGTCAAGTCCTCCTAACCAGCTAAGAAAGGACACTTTGCCCACCCGTGGATGAAGCCTACAAGTGAGAAGAAGTTAACCTCCTGAGAAATTCTTTGGCCAATGGGAGAACTGGTTAAATGTCCCAGTTTTCAAGTCTTTCAGTCAAGTCTTTCAGAATTCGGAGGGCTATTTTACACAGTTCATTAAAGGATTCTCAGTGGAATGGGAAAAACTAGTTTAAAACCTTGGATTGTATTGCTTTTCCACCCTTCCTCATCTTCATTCACTTCTGTTTCTTGGATCGTATTATGGGTTGATTGTATCCCCCCAAAAGATACATTGACATCCTAAGCCCTGGCACTTGTGAATATGACCTTAAATGGAAATAGGATCTCTCCAGATGTAGTAAAATTAAGATGAGGTCATTAGGGTGGGCCCTATCCAATATTACTGGTGTCCTTATAAGAAGGAAATGTGGATACAGACACCCAAAGAGGCCATATGATGACAGGCTGAGACAGAAGTGCTGCAGTTATAAGCCGATGAACATCCGGGGCTACCAGCATGTGGATAAAGTAAGGAAGGATCCTCCTCTAGAGGCTTCAGAGGGGGCATGGCCCCACAAACACCTTGATTTCAGACTTCTGGCCTCTATAAATTGTAAGAGAATAAATTTCTACTGTTCTAAGACATCAAGTTCGTGGTACTTTTTCTAATACAGATCACCTTCCACATGAACTATCTTCTTTCTCCAAGTCCCTGTCACATATTCTGCTCTCAGGGGACCCAAATTAAGTATGTTCCCCCTCCAGCTGAATTTTTAGGTCTAAATTTGGGGTTTCCATCCCCAGCTAACCTTTACCTCAATGAATCTCTTGCCCCCTTAATTGGCTGAGCTGTCTTACCTGGGACCGTTTGGACACGATCCTGCCTTGCACCTTCTCCTTCTTCTAACCTCTAGAGTTTGTTGCAAGTCCCTCACTCACCTGCCAAACACTCTAGTACCATGCCAAAAGGTTATATTCTTTTATAGGGGTCCCGGGACTGTACAGTAGCTCTGGCACCACCCGTTCCCTGGGTAGAAAGCCCCAGAAACCTCATTTTGGTCTTTAGGTCCTGGGTCAGGGTTTATCCTGAGAAATGGCAACTCCAGGATTTTTGTATAAAAGGGCTTGTATCTTATAATCTGATCAGAAAGAGAGTGGGCCCTAGGAGTTTTACTTAAAACTGTGTTTCCAAACCATGTTTTGGAAACTAGTGTGTGTTTAGAGTGATTTTGGGGTGGGAACAAAGTAAGATAAGATACTTTGGTGCCATCACTCTGTGGGTCAAAGATGACCAAAGGTAGTTCTGGAGGTGAAGCATCGCAAGAAGCTGTGGTCACTCATTTTCCACCAACCTAACCCCTCCAAAGCAGAAGGTGCTTTTTCTGTACTAGGCCCCTGGAAAACCCAGGAGCAAGGAATGTGAACTGGCAACCCATGGCCTTTAAGTGGTACAAGGCCGCCCTCTAGTGGCCATGATTCAGAAGGCCTCAGGCATAGAGCTGTGTGCTCCTTATTACGACAGACAGGAAGGAGGACAAACAGAGTGAGACGATTAAAAAAGTGATCACCATCAACATGGGACAGAAACATAAGGGGCGCCTGGGTGGCTCACTGGGTTAGGCTCAGTGGGTTAGGATCATGGCTTGGGTCGTGATCTCAGGGTTCTGGGATCGAGTCCCGCATCCGGCTCTCTGCTCGGCGGGGAGCCTGCTTCCCTCTCTCTCTCTCTGCCTGTCTCTGTCTACTGTGATCTCTCTCTGTCAAATAAATAGGTAAAATCTTAAAAAAAAAAAAAAAAAGAAAAGAAAAGAAACATAAGCATGGGGCTGGCAATCCCAATGAGGCAGAAGATAAACCAGGACAGATCAGACAGATCATCCTAATCACAGCCTAGATCATCACCAAATGCAATTATTTTCTCTTTTGGGAGACACGCCAGGATAGAGGGAGACAATTAGAATTTTGTTAGCCCTATAAAGACTTGCATAACCAAGCATGAATGGATTCCTAAACATTGCATTGAGAAGCAATGCTGTTCCAGTGATTTGTCCCTATTTGAACACTTCTGGAAATGCTGACCATGGCTTTCATGTGGGAGAAATACTAATTTCTTCATCAGCTCTGCTAGAACCTGATACCATAGTAATAAGCTGTGCCAAGTAAACTTCCAGTAAGAATGGATCCCTTGATTCTTCAAGGAGGACTAAGTGAGGCTTGTTGGGGTCAGCTCTAGCTGTTAGCTATTCTGTGGGTGTCGGAAGGTAAAATGGTCTCTCCATCCAGGATGAGCCAGGCAGAACCAAGCAAGATGCCAATTCCCCAATGAAGCCCTCATCTCATATACTCAGCCTCAGAAGAGCAGGAAGACTCAAGTTCACCTGTTCAACTACTCCTGGCCAGAGCAAGAATCCAGTAAGAGCCCACACCTGCTTCCCTCAAGGGTCCACAGATCACTGGGCCATATCCTTGCTAGAGATGTCTCTGTACCAGCCTCCCAGGACTTCTCTGGCCCACCAGGGACAGAGCCCCAAAGCAATCCTCTCTCTCAGGACTCCAGCAGAGCCCAGAGGCTTTCTTGCACCCAACCAGCTCATAGGCTCGGGAGAGCAGATAGGTTGGGGTTGATAAAAGGTAACCACATTCAGGTTTCCACATCCCTAGACTCTTCTGCTCTCCAAAGCTACTCTGAGTTTTCACAGGGACTCTGGTTTAGGCTGATGGAGGAGGAGAGGTTGGTGGCATTTATGGAGCCACAGAGGGTGGAGGAATCATATTTTCGCTGGTCCCCTCTCAGCTTCCCACTCCCTTCCTCTACAGTAGAAAGAGGGCAAGAAGAAGCTGGA
Source organism: Enhydra lutris kenyoni (assembly GCF_002288905.1). Classification (NCBI taxonomy): domain Eukaryota; kingdom Metazoa; phylum Chordata; class Mammalia; order Carnivora; family Mustelidae; genus Enhydra; species Enhydra lutris. Next base: position 6,189,500 of record NW_019154152.1, read on the forward strand.
GATGTACTTTCATAATGGTCTCCTTCACATGCACTGTGTGGGCCTCCCAGGTGACAATGTGCTACACAGAATAGAGGACGAAAATCATTCTAAAGAAACAAACTTAAGACATTTGTATCTGTACATAGCTCTTCACAGTGGACTGATGTATTTACACAAAGCTAAAAACAGCCTACACATTCAACACAAAAACTTGCTTAAATAGAGTTTTTCTATATAATAGAAATTTATGAAACTATTTAAAATAAGATTTTTAAAGATTTGATGACATGGATGATTATTTTATGTCAAAAAATTAATTTGTAAAATTCTGTTATAATTGCAAAATACAAAGTTGACTCCAAGTTCAGAACTTACACGCTACCCCAGATGACTTTCTGGAGGATCTATAGGCAGGTGTCCAGTCACCCCCCACCCCCGCCCTGCCCCCCGAAGGTAGGAGCTGGGAGACAGAGATACTATTTTGTGGCTGTTATTGCCACCTTATTTTACCTCTAGGCTGTTGTATCTTTGGAAGCACAACTCTCCATATATATATAGGCCATTGTAAAATTAAGAGTAATATTTTGATGTTCATCCCTCATCCTTCAAAGCTCTTCCTCCTTTTTTGTGCCAAGGCACTTACTTACATCTCTTCCGTTCTTGAACCTCAGGCAGGTTTAAAGGTGTTCTGTACTGTGTCTTCCCAAGACTTTTTTCTACCTCTTTTATAGCAATTATTGCATTTTCTCATGATTGTTTACTTTTGTGCATCTCCTCTGTAAGACTGAAACCCACAGAAGGCAGAGAGCATAGTTTATTTGCCCCTAGGTCCCCAGTGCCCAACCCTATGGCTGCTGCAGAGCAGGCATCATTAAATATTTGTAGAATAAATGAGTAAAACAAATAACCTAATGTCTGCTGTGCTCCCTCCCTCCAGGCCCTCTCCAAAGGATCCTGATGACTCCTGATGAATTATCATGTCCAGAGTGCCTTGTGGTAATTATCCTGCAAGCCACCTGGTATTCCTTCATTCACAACACAGACATTTATTGAGAAGGTTATCATGTCTAGGTTGGCTCTAGGATCTAGGAATGTAACAATCAACAGGATAGACATTCTTGACCCTCATTGATCTTGTGCTCCTATAGAGAGTGTTAAAAACAGAACAGGTCCAAAATAGCCACTTACGCCAAGCCTACTTAGCATGTGCTACTCACCAAACTGAGGCCCCATTACAGTTTCAGCCTCTCCCAGAAACAGACCAACAATCACCTGGTCAGCACTAGTGAGATAATCTGCCTCACAGACCCCTGCCATCCCAAAAAGGAAGGTGACCTTGCCATAACCAACCCATCAGTCCGCTAGCACCTTCCTTGTTCTCACTTCCTTCTGCCTATAAAATCCTTCATTTTGTACAGCTCCTCAGAGCTCCCTTCTAGCCGCCAGATGGGATGCTACCTGGTTTCTGAATCATTGAATAAAGCCAATAAGATCTTTAAAATTTACTCAGTTGAATTTTTTTTCCTCTCCCACGCCTGAATTTTGTTTTCTAATTAAATAGACAAGTCCAAATGGTGAGATAAATACTAAGATAGGAGCCTGTCATGCAATCATGGTGTAGGAGCACCTTCCACGAGGAGGCAACACCTAGACTAAAGCCTACAGAAGAACAGTAGCAAGCCAGATAAGGGGGCATATATTCTAGGTGGAGCGCAGAGCAAGTGCAAAGGAAGCCCAGTTTCCCAGGTATGGAGGCAGAGTCAGGCAAGATCACGATGAGACTTAAAGGCTGTTGTTAAGAAATGTGGACTTTATCCTGGGCTGTGACGAGAATGGATTCAAGAGGGTGAACAGGAAAACTTTAGCTCTACTCTGCACTTACTATTCCCATCAAACAATTCTGTGACCAGATGTGTAGCTAATTTTCCCACATCAAGCAATTCACAGACATCAGCTGAGTGTCCTACAAGTCAACTCAATTCTGACACTACAAACCTGGAGATTGTGTGAGATTCGAAGGTGAGGGGCTCAGTCCCACAAGAATGCCTTCCCCTACCCCCTTCAGATACCAGTCACAAGTCCAAGCTGTCCCCTGTGCTCTGACATACCAGCTATAAATTGGATCCCCGCTCCTTGGGTTTGATTAATTTGCTACAGCACCTCACAGAACTCAGGAAAACAGTTTACTTATCATCACTGATTTACTGAAGAATATTAAAGGATTTGAATCAATAGTCAGGTGAAGAGATCCATAGGGTGAGGTCTGGAAGGGTCTCAAGGACAGGAGCTTCTGTTTCCAGAGTTTGGGGGTACAGTACCTTCCTCACATGCACGTTGTTCCTAGATGCATTCTTACTCATCAACCTAGAGACTCTCCAAATTTTGTCCTTTGGGTTCTTATGGAAGCCTCCTTTCATAGGCATGACTGATTAAATCACGAGGGTGGAAAGGGAGGGGAGGTTCAAGGATTCATCCAAGATTTCTGGTTTTGACAATAGAGTACCTGGTATGTCATCACCTGAGAAAGGAAATTCAGGAGGTGATTTGTGGGAGAGGAAGAGATAATCAGTTCAATATGGGGCATGTTGAATTTAAGATGCTTTTCAGACCTCCAGGTGAGATATCTGGTGTCCATTTAACTAGTCTGCAATCAGTTCTGAATATGGGCCAGCGCTAGAGCTGAAGACTGGCCATCTTTAACCAACTGGCAATAACCGCAAAGGATTCTAGGAGGGGAGGGGAGTGGGGGTTTGGGTGAGCCTGGTGGTGGGTATTAAGGCACGTATTGCATGGAGCACTGGGTGTGGTGCATAAACAATGAATTCTGAAACACTGAAAAGAAATAAAAAAAAAAAAAAAAAAAAAGGATTCTAGAAAATCTTCCTGGCACAAGGTGTGGAGTAGACAGTGAAGAGGCCCAGGATGGAAGTCTGGGGAATGAAACCTTAAGGGAGGCTCAGAGGAGGAAGTGATATGGGAAACAAAGACAGAAGAAAAATTATTAAATTTCTTTACTACCTGCAGCTCATCGACAAGTCCTTGAAATAGGCAGCGTGACATTCCTCTAGGAACTTGGCTGCCTCAATGTTAATACTTTGCTAAGGGCAAAGGGCAACCCTGCCCCCCCACCCCCACCCCAGGATCCTGTAAGTCTACTTTAACATTTAAAAATTCCTTTGGAAACTTCCTTTATCTCTACTCCCTCTCACCTTGCCCCCATGATACATGTTAGTAATCATCCTCCAAGCATATGGCCCGATATACATCTGAAGGGTCTCATGACTGAATCTTTATTGAACAGTAATAAATGATATTTTCCTAACCACAGCTAGCCTTCTCAGGATCCTGGAAACTTGTTTCCAAAATAATTGGGAGGCTTACGCTCTAACCCCCTCCCAACTTCAAAGTATATAATGGGCCACTCCTCGTGACCCCAGTGCAGCTCTTTCTGCCCATGGGTCCTGTCCCTGTGCTTGAATAAAATCACTTTTTCGCACCAAAGATATCTCAAGAATTCTTTCTTGGCCATCAGCTTCCAACCCTAACATCAGAAGGACCAGGCTAAAGCACAGAAAAGACTAGGTAAAGGGAATGGGAGAAAAGCAGAGGACTGTGGTGTCTTAGAACTTAGACAACACATACTATCTGTCTCACCCAGATGCATTCTCAAGTTTTTAGCATATGCAAAACCACATACAAAGAGAATGTGTGAACACACATTCACAGGAAAAGCAAACTTGTGCACATGTTAGCACAGGCTGTTAAAAAAAAATACAGTACCATCCTTTTTCTGTCAACCTAGGCATGGAGTGCTCTTTCCTTATGAACAGCTCCTTAGCCAAGAGTCAGCAACGACGGAGCCACATGGTTGACACTGTCTCTGAGCCTTTGCCAGCTTTCTGTGCTTAGAATGCTGTTTTCTTCTCTCTCCTTTTTCAGTCTGTTTCCTCCAGCTTGGATTTTACTCCCTGACTGGAAGCCGTCCATGACATCCAATGCCTTGTGATTCCCAATGCAATCACCTCTTTACTTGTCTATCCCCTCCAGAAGGTTCTAAGCAGGCACCAGGACCCCTTGCTTAGCATATTGTTGGCATTTGGTCAATATTACTTTACTCAAATGAGTATATTCTTCAGCCTTTCCTCAAACGCTTTGGTGCAGCCCCACAGTTTATCAAAGACATTGCAATTACTTAGCTGCATTCACGACTTCACCATTTGGTCTGCTAAGGAATACAATTCAACTGAGTAAATATGAAGACCTAATTGGCTTTGTTAGGCCATTCATGAGTTGGGCAGCATCCCAACTAGCAAGAAGAGATGCTCCCAGGAGTTGTACAAAATGGAAGGTCTTCATAGGAAAAAGGGTAGGGCACATTATGGGCAAAATAAAAGGACTGTTTCAGGCCAGGACATATCCTTTTGGAGGGGAGGAGAAAGAAATGGCAGGGTTTTTCATCATCCAAATTGCCTCACTGCTGTTGGTCAGGAAATTTCAGATTTGACTATTAAAATAAGGTGACATTCCTGGGATAGGCTGAAACTAATTAAATCTTGCGGGGGCGGGGGGGGCGCGCAGGGCAAATGACTCCTTTTTGAACATGTCCTGACCTACCCATCTAACCCTTTTTCTGGACACATCTCTATATCTCTAAACTTCTACCACTCTAGTAGCCAGGCTTTCCATCCCTTCAATCATATTTATCAGAAACCAGGATGCTAAACTCCCATGTCTCATCACCCAAGTTCAACCAGTCTCCCCACAAACCTGAGTCTGCCTTACAAAATCCTCTTCAAATGGAGTCTTGTTACCATTCCCACGCCACTGTCATCTGAGCAATCACAGAGGCCCTGACTTGTCTTCCTTCCCTCTGCTTTTTTCCCGTTCCATCCTTCCTCTACACTACCAGGTGATCTTCCTGAAATCTCTAATTATCTAGTGCCTTCCCACTTCTCAAATAATACCCAATCTCCATAGTCTGACGGCCTTTATGGTCTACTTCCTATACTAGCTTCCTTAGGTTCTGAACAGGTTAAGGTTTTTTTTAAAATGTGTTTCCTCTGCCCCATTTATCCTTTCCTAATTTCCTTGTTAAAAATAAAGGCTAGCTCAGGTATCACATCCTGGGTAGAATCTTCCCAGGCTCACTGACAGAGCTGGTCAATCCTTGTAATATGCTCCTTTTACGTTGCATTTTCGCCCTATTAGTGATTTCATTGGGCCACTAAACTGTGAAGCAGAAGGCTAGAGAGAAAAGAAAAAAATCCAGACCCGAATTAAAAGCGTTTTGTCACTAATTGTGTTCCCTATAAGTAATGTACTCATCTCTCTGAGCCCAGCTCCCTCTGTAATGTGAACTGACCAAACAAGAGAGGTGCTCAGGAAGTGCTAGATCCAGCACTCCTTTTCTGCTGTTTTGCAACTATTTACTTTTGCTTTCCCCACCGAGACGTGAACTCCTTAAGGCCAGTAACACGGAGTGCACATTATTCGCCTAGTGCTGCATGGTATTTGGCAAGCACTAAAATCTTAACACTAAATGAGTAAACAGTGAACACACAGCAAATGGCGTGCCAGGCTCACTACCCGCTATTAGTGTGATGAGACGGCTTCAGAGACTCATTGCCACTTGGCATCAATCTGCCCATTGAGTCAAGGGGTCCAGAACCAGAGTTCCTACAGGGTTAAGTCCAAGGGCTCAGTATACCGGAGGATCCACACCTGTGGGATTGATCCATTCTGAGTCATTGTGTACTTCTAGGACCCAGATATCCAAGGGCTCAGGGTACTTCATTTAGGGTTAGGCCATCCAGTGAGGATTCTAAAGTCAAAATGCTCATGATCCCAGTGTAAACCGGGAAGACCTACAGGGAGGTAAAAAGGTGCAGGAATATGCCATCTATGCCTATGAAGCTAAAGTTCTCTATCAGAGCAACCATCAGAACGAAGCTCGTTGACACTGGGTAAACGATTACTAAACAGCTTCAGAGGGGAAGAGGGACTCAGAAATGGGAGGGGTGGTGGGCCTGTGGCTTAGTAGGGCTACTTGGTTGGCTTGGTTTGTAGGATTGGAAGGACTAATTAGTTTGGGGTGACTAAAGTCTGTGGAATGTTTGGGCATGATTTGGGGGATAAGGAAGATGGGTTAGTATTAGAAGGTTCTAGCGTAGGAAATGCTTAGAACTGGCTGGGGGGTGCGGGATCCTTTGGAAAGCTGTTTGAGTAGGGGTAGGGAAAGTTGGCTAAGATTGTTGAAGAGCCCTGAACAGGAACTTTATGTAACAGGGTGGCGAGTGGGCCAGCTTTGGAACATTATCTTTGTTGGTATAGGCTTGTTCCAATTTTTGGTCAGACTGTGGAATCCCATCTTGGCCTTAACTTCCTAACCATTCCCAGTGGATTGCTGCTTCTCCTTCCAGTCACGGGATCCTCAGAACTGCTAGCAGTCACTGCTTCCCCACCCCACTCAGTACAGAACAGGAATGTGTGTGGCAGCCACCAGGCAGGGCAGGTGGCAAAGAACCCTGTATCATGTGCTGAACCAAGACATGCCAGGCGGTGGTTTCTCATGTGTTCTGCCTCATTTCCCGGGCCTCTTATGATCCTAATTCACGCTATCTGCATTTCTCACTTGGACCACTCTACCTACCTTTCAGATGACCCATGGCATAACCCTAAAAGTTACTCCTGTCTCTTTCAGAAACTTCGTAGAGGTCTCCCTGAGCTATTCTGGTTCTGGCAAGCCTGCATCAACCATTCTCTTGCTAGCCGTCTTCTGCACCATGTCTCTTCACTTGTCCAGGCCATGGTCTACCTCTGCTCCACTCAGTCTATTCTCACTCCCAAGAACGCCTCCTTGCCATCTTTCTAGCTCCATTCCTGGGGTCTAGGTTTACCTCCTCAGTGAAAATCTTCCCCAGTGACTCTTCTGGGCTTCTGTTAAGTTTATAATCTCAGTTCCAGAAGAAATACTTTCGGCTGTCCCCGGCTTAAAGACAGCACACTTCTTGAGAGATCGTATTTCTTTTGTCCCCTGTCCTATGCTTCTCTAGAGGGTCAAAGGCGCCAGGCTCTGAGCAGCCTCTAAGGGAAGAGGAATGGTTAGATTTTGCATTTTGACTCTGTAACACTGCGCTGTCCTCGGAGGCTATTTTTTTTACTGAACATTTTAAGACCAGGCCCTGCTTCCAGCTGCCAGGCGACTTACTGCATCCATGTTTTAGTTGTGTCTCCTGCGAACAAAGGATGGCTGGGGTTTGTTTTGCTTTAAAATTCAATCTTTTTTTCCCTCATTACTTTAATCCTTTTTACATTTCTTGTTACTGTATCTCGACTTATTTTTACCATCTTTATTAATTTACTTTACCCACTTTTTCATGCTTTCTCATTTCTCAACTTTAAAAAAATTTCTTTCCATTTTCTTATTCCATTATTTCCTATCACTTTCATTTGGAGGTTATATATGTTTTCAGTGATCAACCATGGCATTTTAGCAAGCATATTAAAAAAAACTCAGTTGGTATTAAACCACCCATCCAAAAAATAGAACGCAAACACCTGAACTCTGATCAACCCTTTTCCCATTATGCATGTTATTTTTAACCTTACAATCTGGCATAACTTTTATCATCTCACGTATTTATGTTTGCCTACACGTAAAAAAGTATCGGGATGCCTGGGTGGCTCAGTGGGTTAGGCCACTGCCTGTGGCTCAGATCATGATCCCAGGGTCCTGGGATCGAGTCCCACATGGGTCTCCTTGCTCGGTGGGGAGCCTGTTTCTCCCTCTGCCTGCCCTGACTGCCACTCCCCGTTTGTGCTCTCTCTCTGACAAATAAATAAAATCTTAAAAAAAAAAAAGCATCAATACTATACCTATCTTACAACCCCAAGAACTTGTATTTCCTAAGGTTACGTATCAGAATCAGAACTGGCATCCAGGATGGGGTTCCTAAGTTTCTTATTACTTTTGAACTGCTCTCAGTTTCAGACATAATAGCTACCACTTCCCGTATGCTTTCTGTCATCAGGCATTGTATTTGCACGTTAACCTGATATTCACTACTTCATCAAAATCACACAATATTCTAATGGGCTATATATTATTACTATCTGCACCTTACGACCCTCAGATTTTGTCTTTGCTAAGGTTATAGATCTCACAACCAGAATCAGGACCAGGCCTTTTTGATACCCACTTGCCTTCACTCGCCTTTTCACTTCAATATGTAACCAACCTTCAGTTCCTGAATAATAACCCATTTCTTTCTCAACCTAAGACATCTAGCAGTGCCCAGGTAGAACACTCTAGGAAATCAGATGAAAGGGCTGTCGGATGTCACCGCTATCCCACAAAATCTCTGGGAAATGTCATCTAGTCTTTGCTTAGATTCTGCCATTGGCACATCTCAACATAACCGAAAGAGTCAAGTTACATATTACCCAAGAAATTTGGAGTTTTGGGGAAATCTCCTTAATCTATAGGTAATAAATTTGCCTCCCCAAATCATAGTGGCAAATAGCTCTTGAAATAACTATTCAAGTAGTTTACAACTCTGACCACACTCACTGCTCTTTCAGTTCAGATTAAGTATCCAATTCTCCTAATTATTTTCCCTCCATGAATTCTCATTTTTACTTCCTGTGGGAACCACATGACCCATTGAGAAATGGTTCAGAGTACTGTCAGTGAATACCTTTCCAGAATGAAAGCCAAAAGAAAAATTTGGTAAAGTGCAGTTAATCCTCAGAAGACTGTCTTTCCACCAGCATAGACTCACGGATCCCAGGACTAAGATTTGTACCCACTCCCTTCTTTCCTCTCCACTCACTCACTAGCACATGCTCTAGGTACTCCTAACTGTGCACAGGGCAACACTTCGTACTGTTATTCGCTTAAAATGCTATGGAAGAGAAGTGATAAAAAGCTATTTTCTGGAGGCCCAGTTTGCTCTAATCATAGGCAAAAGAGTGGGAATAAAGTACCTTTATAAAACCAGTGTGCAAAGAAGGCTATCTGGTCTGAAGTCAGATGAAGATAAAGTGACTTGAGCTTGGGCTATGGGTGCAACCACTGATGGAGAGTCATAAACACACAACCAACTTCTACCCAGAGTATTCACTTCCTGGTTTCTGCGTGAGCTCTAGGACAGTTTTTTTCCCCCCGCCCAGCAGTAAACTCATGTAAGATGGATTCATTTACAAAAGGTAGGCTACATTTATTTAGAGTCACAAGCACTTGACTGACTTGGTGTGACTCAAACCACAAGAAAACCATTCTACTTCACTCCACTCTGAGTCCTAGGGTGGCCCAGACTGGCAGGAGTGCTGCGTGGGGCCCATTCACAGGTTTACAAGTTTCTCATTGAGGGCAATCTGTGACTGCGTGAGATTGGCCAGGTAGGTCACCATCAGCAGGTCCTGGAAGAGGAAGAAGTCACAATGAGTGAGGGGTTGGGTGGAAAGGGAGAAGAAAGTCTGGTATTGGCCAGCTCCATGGTGGACACTGGTTATGAGGACAGTCCTGGATAATGACAGCTCAGGAAGAGACTGGGCAAGAGTTGAAGGTGGAAGATAAGAAGGAAATGTCTGAGAACACTTTTCATCTCTACTGATACACTAATAAACTTGGGGTGCTTTAATCAAGATCTCTGGGTAGAATATGGAGGGAGGAGTATCTGTGAACTAAGACGGGGAAAATGAGAAACTGCATTTTCATTAACCTCTGGATTTAGCATTTTTTTCAACCATGAATCTAGGTAACAAGTCACAGTAGTATCAGCAGTTCCTGAGATAATGCGATCAAGGAAGAGAAGGTGGGGCAATCTCCAAGCACATGTACTATCTCTTCCTTTCTCCCAACCTGGACTGCAAGGGGCCAAAGGCAAAGCCCCTCCTTCTCTTTTCCCCTCCAGGTCATCTCCCCCAATTCCCTTCACATCCATGCATGAGCTGAGGTGGGGGAAGACACAAGCTCCCAGAAGCCTAGGGATAGCACTCACATTGATGTTGCTGTTGAGCATGGTCTCAAAGTCATCAGGAACTATCTTGGGTACTTGGTTAACCAGACTCATCAAGAAGCGGCCCACGGTATTGTCAGCTGACACCTTTCCGGACTGAGCACCAAACAAAGATTCAATGAGGCAGAGTTAATTCTCACCACCAAGGACTGCCATTTGTCAGCACACCTCTCAGTGACCTTGGAGTGGAGATCTATGCCCTCCTTTCTTTCCTTCCCCTTCCTCACCAGCACATCCTCTGCATACTGCAACACTGTGCTCAGGGCATCCTGGATGCGAGCTGATGCCCCTCCTACTTGCTGCAAGTCGCTTGAGAGTCCGATCACCCGGTTGGGGCTAAAGCAGGTCTTCATGATCAGGTCAACTGTGGGAGTGGGATGGGGAATAGAAGAGGCACAGAGATTTCAGTCATTCCATCAGGAAAGAGATGATCTCTAATCATTCTGTGAACTCTCCCACCTCCTACTGGACACAGCCAACTTCTCTAAACTCCCCTGCTCTGCCCTTATTATCTTTTCTTCCTATGGTTAGAGCTCAACCTCTGTATGCAGTATGCTAATCACTGGGTTTGCTCTCACATGAATGTCATGTAAGAGCATGTCATGTAATGCTCTTGTATGAATGGTCACATAGCCTCTGGTACTGATCATTTCCCCCCTCTAATAATTCCACAAATAATTCCTGGAAGCCCATTTATAAAGGAGAATGACTGTGACTTCAATCACAAATCTCAGATCAATGGTTCCTCTTCAACCCAAAGCCCTCCACTTGTTAGAGAGCAGCAAACCCCTCCCCTGAAAAATGCCAGACCTCAAAAGAAGGTATCAGGTTACTCACCTCCAATGCGTTCGGTGTCATAATATGCATATTTCACTGTGAGAGGTGTGAACATCACCCCCATGGTTCTCCCAGGGACACCCATTAAAGTGCTGGGGAGAGAGAAGTCAAGGTAAACAAATGGACTTGGGAGAGAGCTTTCTACTCTAGGCTGGGAAAGCAGTTATACCAAGAGTATGGGTTCCCCAGTTCTGAGATAAGAAGGCTAGAACCATCTAAACCTGAGATCTCGTGGGAGCAAGTCACTTTTTTCCCTCTAGCCCATTCCATATACAAACCTTGGCCTAGGAGAGGGCACTCAGCGTTTAGACATGACCTGTCCCTTCAGAGGACTGCTTCACTCACTGTACACCTCAGTGATGAAACAAGACATTGGATTTCCCTGTGGAGCTGGCTGCCCAGATATCCACCCCCACAGAAATATGAGATTGAGCCCTTCATCAGCATGGAAAAAAGCCAAGTAACTCCAGCCCACCAAGACTAGATTGGGTGCTGTAAGTCATCTTGCTAAAGGTGACTGCTTTCACTACGTCAACAACATTATTTTCAACTGGACCATGAAGAGTCTGAAATATCTGAAAAGGCTATGAAATCAGGCAATGACTAAAGCTTAGTGGTACACCAACTCGCCCATAAGCACTTGGCATCCACCATCATTGTCTCTCCGCGTCGTGGCTAACTGGTTACATCACAATACACACACAGCACAAAGCCAAACTCGTGAGAGAGGCACTAACAACTGCCTTCACTCTAACCTGAAAAGATAATCCTTCCAACTCCTCCAGCAGCCCCTTCTTCGGCATGCCAAGGGGGCCTTTCCCAATCTTCCCCATCAATGGGCATTTTAACCACCTGCAAGCTCAGTGTGTCAAAACTATAATGTTATTGTCATAAAAACTGTACTCAACCCTGGTAATAGATGTATTCAAAAAAGCTCAATCATCTTTTAACCCGCACCACTCCAAGTCCTGTGTTCAGTTCTCGGGCTAATGGCAAACTAAAGGTGGACTCAGAGAAACAGAACGTGGTGAAGGATAGTGACCAAAATACCACGTGAGGATCAGCTATAGGAATCGCGAAGAGTTCGTTTATAGAAAAGATGACATGAAAAACATGACAGTGTGTGTAACTACCTAAAGGGCTGTCATTTGAAATTGGTTAAGAAAATGGATACCACTACCGGTATAAATGAGTGGATATTTCAGGGACAGATTTTGTTGCAGAGTAAAGCCATTCTAATGATAATTGCTGAGAGTGAGAAATGGGCTGCCTTAGGAGGCAATGAGCTATACACTGAAAGATTAAACCTGCTTTGGGTGGAAGTGGGTGTCATCCAGGCATGGTATGAACTAGATAGATAAGCCTTTTACACCCTGTGTCCCCAAACACTGGTCACCTGACATAGGCCTTGATGCTCATGCGGCCATTCTGGAGGCTCGTGTCCACAGTGAGGTGAATGGGGTTGGGGGCTTCCCGGCTGTAGTACTCATGGATCAGCACAGAGTGCTCTGTGATGTCATGGCCTGTAGCATACCTGGAAAATGGAACACAGTGTGGGTTCATGTCTACATGTGACATTAAGACCAAACATGATGGTGACATGGGTGTCTCTTGCTACCTGACACTTCTATGGTAATGTTACCCCCAGTGACACCCCAAATGTAAAAATGACAGATAAACCGGAAACTAGATCAAATCAGATCAAAAGCTGACTCTCAGAGCTCTTGCAACATTTTAAGTCACCAGCAAGGCAAAAATACTTGCTCAGTAAAAGCTACATTTCAAAGTAAATATTCCTGGCCTCATGAGATCAGAACTGCCAGCAAAACACACTAAATTTGTAGATCCTTGAGGTAATACACTTCCAACATTCTGTCACCAAAAGAGTATAATGCTTAGTCTGGTGGCAAAAAACCATGGCAATCACCAAAACTTTCCATTCCCCCCACTTCAACTTACCAGCCCAGGATAAGCTCATTTGGAGAGACTTTCTTGTGTAATTCATACATGTTCTTAGCAAATTCCATGTCAACAGCCACCTAAGAAGGCAGGCAGAAAAGGAAGCTAAGAAGCTAGAAGTTCATAGAAAAAAGTGGAAGAAAAGGACAAGGGGCCACCCCCCAGGAGACAAAAGAGCCCCAGCAAGTATGTAAACATAAAAACAGCTCTTCGAACTGCCGGACTTCCAGTGACGAGCTCAACATACTGTGCTTAAGGAGAGCCTAGCGAACAAACAACTACAGATCACACAATGGCAGCTCAAGCTCCCACTCACCTCATCTTCTGACTCGTTGTGCGGCACTGAAAAGCAGTTAGTCACCTCCACTGAATGCTTGTCAACGGTTCCTGTGAGAGAGAATTGTCCATGTTTTATAAAACCCTAGAGCTCTCAACAGCCTCTGACCACTTTCCAAATGCTTTCAGAGGCTTCCTCAAAATCAATGAACGAAAAATTGAACTCATAAGCTCCAAGTTCAGCCATGTGCATCAATGGAACCAGGATTCTCCAGAGAACTGAAGCTCTGAGTGATCTTTTTCCTTTAACCACCAATGAACGGGTCTATTCTTCTTCCTTCACAAGCTCTTCTGCTATCTGTTCTTTCCTGCTACCGTGCTGTGGCAGTCTGTGACTCTGCGATCTTCACTTTTCAGCCACTAGATTTTCTCTTATAATTCAATCTGCAAATTACCTGGAAAATTCTGACAATGTCTACAAAGGCCACCCATACAGAAGCCTAGCCTCAGAGTACAATTTTAGGGAGTTTCACCTGTACCTCCCTTCAGCCATCTAGTCCCATGGTCATAACCTTAACCCCATCATCATCCAGAAACCTTCTACCTGTGAATCTTAAACATTAGTATCAGTCTTTTACCACAAGCTCCCATTCTAGTTCTGATACTCTTAACTCCTACTACGTTTGTTTCTTGACCTAAGACTGCTAGTCCCTTCGGTTCTCCATCTTTCTCTAACTTACTGGCACCACCCACACAAGGCTTCAAGGACTTCCCCCTCTGCCACAGACCACAATGCTTCCCGGCGTTGAGGCTGGGGTCTGGCCAGGGGCCGCAGCTATCTGTCTGTTTTATTCCACTTCGCGATGGTTTCTGTTCCTGTAGCTGAAACAGTCTCCAAACCCAATGGATAAATATGTTCTATTTTATTTGACTTTTCATCAGCATTCAATAAACTTGACCATTTCAAACTTCTGAAGCAGTTTTAATTCTTCTATAGTTCCATGCCACTAACCTTCATCTTGAATTCAAGGTTAGAGAAGTTTTATGCAACTCTAAATTCTAAATACCTAACAGTTTTATGGTACTTAAGTGGTTCCAGTGACTTCATTTAACCAAATTAAGTACGTTTCACAAGAAAATTTTAAGCTCCCAGTGAGCAGTCTATGTTTCATTCTTCAGTAAGTAACATCTTTATAACCCCTAGCACTGGACCATGATCCCAGTCTAGAAGAAGGATCTAAAGATCTAGATTACAGTTGGTCTAACTAGGGTCACTACAGTATCTGGGGCACTTAATGGTCTCCCCAGGTGAAGAACTGTTTCTTTAGTTAAACACCTCCAGTGAGTTTGGAACATTTGGTAGTGCAGCTAAGAGTAAATTAGTATTTGTCAAGTGCAAAGGTAGTGTTGCAAAAATCATTTACAACAGAAGCTCAAAGCAGGACACAGTTACAGAATGCTATTACACTTTGGGAGGTTAAGAATGGAGGTGAGGGTAGTAGTGTAAGATGAAGAACTGACACTTAACACTTTTCCTGGGATCCTGGAAAATGAATGGAACTTAAATGACGGAGAGCAGGGAAGCCACTTGGGGCAAACAGAATACAAAGGCTTGGTTTGAGGAAAATCTTGACAATGTTTGGAAGATAACAGATCAACTGAAGTTTCTGTAAATTGCCAAACCTTCAAAGACAGAGAGTGGGAGAGAGCGAGTGCACGTGTGTATGTGTGCATGCGCGCATGCTGGCGGGGCGGGGGGGCGGTGTATACAGCCCTGATGTGGTAGACGGCAACCAACAGCCATTTTGTACCTCATGTGTGCCAGCAGTTAGATGCTTATGATAATAATTTAGTTCTTGCAAAGACTAAGTCTAAGTAGCCCCTGAAAGAACTAGACTTTAGGTAATTTGTCCCAAGGCACATGGTTAGTATCTGGTGAAATCTACTTACAAATCCTGTCCTCTTTGCAACACACCACTTGTCTTCTATGGTGGAAAGACAATTACATATTTAAGAATAAGAAAAATGAGGAATAAAGCTAGAGTGGATTCACAAAGGTATCTAAAATGAGTGACAAAGATGGGGTGAAAATGACTTTGATGGGACCAACAGTCCCCAGAGAAAGGGGCACGTTATCAGTAATCCTTCTTTACTGCTTCTCAGTTTCACAAATTAACATTTTCACGGAGACAACAGAACAGAAGACCAGGATTAAATGTTTAGGAAAGCAAAATATTATTGAAACCCTAAATGAGTTTCTGCCAAACTGGTTTACTTGTTCAAAGGAATGTCTTTTTAAAGATGTCATTACTCCTTTGCCAGGTGGTTAAAAACGTCTTTGTAAACACCTGGAATATAAAGACATTTAGTCCGTAAAAGTGTGTGGGGGTGGGGTGGGGTGGGGGTGCGAGGTCACTGGGTTTAGGGAGTCAAACGTTTTTGACTTCTTAGCATCCGAACTCATTTTTGGCAGTTTGGGACTAATCACGCTTGACCTGAAATAATACTGGGAAGACTAAAAATAAAATGTAAATCATTGGGCACATGGTATTTATTCAATAACTCCGTACTGCTTACGTATTTTATATCGACCAAAGTGACAGCAATCTGGCAGGAAAGTAAAAATTCCTTAAGGAGATAAATCGCGGCAGGAAGATGGGATGTAGAAATAGGTAAGAGGTCAATGCGGATGGGACGAGCAGTGAACAAGATAAAAGGGAGCTGGGAGGTGGAAGAGAATGTCAGTTCGGTGTGACCACTTACCCAGCAGGGTCCCGATAACTCGGGCAGCGCCCTCGTTGCGTCGCTCGTAGCTGTCCACGATGGAGGCCAAAATGACCGGATGCAGCCGGACAACCCGGCCGCCGGGGAAGGGGCCTGGGAGGGCAGGCCCCGGCAGCGACTGCGCCGGAGTCTGCGCTGGGGCCGGCGTTGAGGCCGGGGTCTGGCCCGGAGCCGCAGTCGTGGCCGCTGCAGTCACTGAGTCTGAGGATGAGGCTGGAGCCGGCGCTGGAGCTGGGACCGGCGCTGGAGCCGGAGCGGGCGCTGGCGCTGAGGCTGGGGTTGGGGCCGGGGCTGGGACCGAAGCTGGGGCCGCGGCCACGGTCGGGGCGGGGGCTGGAGCTGGAGTGGCGGCGGGAGCACTCGCCGGTGCAGCCGGTGTGGCCATCTTGTCGAGCGAGAAGGAGGCAGGAGCGGAAGGGAGGGAGTTGAAGAGTATTAGGAACACGATAGGCTGAATATGCACCACGTGAGCTAGATCTTTGCGCTTACTGGTTACGGATGATGCTTCTCCTGGCGCCACAATTTCCTGCTGTGAGTTTGTGGTCTTAGATTTCTGCCCGATGAGCATTCAGTGGGAATCGAGCTAAGTAGTTCCGAACAAACTTGGGAAGGCGCGGGCAGAAGAGGAACATGTTCGTCTGCTCAGCTGCCGCCAGATGGACCCAGAGGGCGGAGAATGGGTCGGAATTCCTGTTTTCTGACTTCAAAGGAATAGGGAATGTTAAAGTGCGTTTATTTATTTATTTATTTTTTTTTTTAAAGTGCGTTTTAGAAAGCATCATGAGATGTCAGTGTGGTGACTTACTCATTCACCAGTTTGAATATCTGCCAGACGCTGTTTTAGGCGCTTGGAATATACATCGTTGAACAAAACGAGGATCGTTGCCTGGAAGAATTGACGATCTAGTGGAGAGAGACAAACATATTATTATATAGTATGTTAGAAGGTGATGAGGGCTATGAAAAAGGAAAAATTAGCGGGGAATAAGGGGGACTCGGGAGTTAGGATAGGTAACAATGAGAATGTGAGATTTGAGTGGATTTAAGGAGGGGAGGAAGGTGGCTAATTGGTGGGGAGCCTTCAGGTAGAGGGATCAGCTAGTGCAAAGGCTTTAAGGCAGGAAGGAGCAGACCTGGTGTGTGTGAGTAGGCTGTTTGGTGTCTGGAGTGTTAAGATCATGGCAGGGAAGAGCAGGAGGTGGACCTTTGGATCGGGATTGTGGAGCACATGATTAAGGACGTCCTAAACCATGGTAAGGACATTGACTTTTACTCTGAGGGAGGTGGGGAGCCATTGCAGGGTTTGGAGCAGGGCAAAGTCATGATCTGTCTGAGTTAAAAAAAAAAAAAAAAAAAGGATCACTCTGCTTTGAGAAGAACAGAATGGGCTGGGGTGGGGTGGTTGCTGAGGAAAGAAAGGTGAGTGAGAAAGAGCAGGGAGACCTGTTAGGAGATTAGCAGGTAACCAAGGGAGAGGGGATGGTGGAAGGGACCAGGCCAGTAGCAGTGGAACTGGTGAGAAGTGGGTAAAATAGGGATACCTTTAGAGACAATAGGATTTTCTGGGCAATTGTATGTGTGGTGTGAAATAGAAGAGTCAACTCCGACTGTGTGTGTGTGTGCTGAACTAGAGTGAAGACGTTATCATCAATTGTGATAGTGAAAGCTACAAGTGGAGCGGTTTTTTGGGAAAAGATCCTAAGTTCAATTTTGAAGATGTAACTCTTGAGATGTTTATTAGACATCCACGCAGAATTGTAGAGTGGTTAGATGGAGATGCTAGCCTGTACTAGCATCAGTTTCAATGAGCAACCCTCTGTAAAGCTCTTAGCATGTGCCTGATATACCACAGTTATTATTATTATTTTTTCATTGTTTTGTAATAAAGATTATTGGGTGAATTCACACAAAGCCACTCTAGCACATCATTCTTTTTGTGGAAACTGAGAGCCAATGGAAGATATGATCCTAAAACATAAACTAGGAGATATATCTATATAATAAAGATATATAGAGAGCCCATATATATATATATATATATATATATATATATATATATGCCAGTCACAGCCTCTTATTTTATCTGCTGTCCAAATGGGGATGGAGAAATGATCATAGAATGGCATGGATCTCAGGCACCCTGCAGGGAATTCCCCCCCCCCCGCCCCCGCATTCTCAATGACAGGGATCGACTCTCCCAAATTCACACCTTGATAAGTACCACAGTTATTATTATTAAGTGGTAGGTATTATCACTGGTGTGTAATGGAAGGAGCTTTGATTCTAACATACTGTATAACTTTGGGCAACATATAATTTTTTCTGAATCTCAGTTTCCTTCATGGTACAGTGGGAATGATAATATCTTCTTCTGAGGAAACCAATCAACTTCCTTAATTAGGTCAAGTCCTGGCATCCAGTTGGCAAGGTGCGTGGGTGAGGTTGAATTTCTTAGCCCCAACTCTCATGTCCAAGAACCACTTTCTCTTTGGAGCTATCTTCCATAATTATAATTCACACGATCCAGCTCCCCCGTCAATGTTCTGGGCAGAAATACGTTCTTTCTTTTAATTCCCCCAAAACGCAATTGAATAGCCTATCAGAGCGGGATTGAACAGGGACTTGGATTTGGTAACCTGGATCTTTACCAACCCTAGCAGAGCAGTGTCCATGGAACCGAGGGTGCGGTGGGCATGGAAATCAGAATTCAGGTGTGAGAATGGTCAGTTTGAACTGATGGCAGTGAGTGCCGGCTACTATTTCAAGAGAGTTGGTGGGAAGGAGAGGAGACATTTAAGGCAGCAGCAGGGGGAATGGTGGGACTGAGAAGGGGACAACTTAGGCTGGAAAAGTTTTAAGGATATTTGATACCAAGGGAAAGGATCTAGAGGAAAGAGAAAGATTGACTATACATGTGAGAAGGAGAACCATCTAATGAAACAAGCAGTGGGGAAGGAGGGTCTGAATGAAGAAGGTAGATGAAAGGCATGGTCTTGCACACCATGAGTGACATGCTAGAGAGGCTGCCCTAGGCAGTGGCCTCCCGTATGGGTGCCTAGTGGGAGTCTGCCTTAGCAAGGGCTGGTCCCTTGAGATCATTCTGTGGGAAGAAGGCCAGAGGAGAGAAACACCTCTGATGAAGAGGTGTTGCTGCCCCAACTGATCATACACACCCTAGGGGCCTGCTATCCACGTATTTGAGTTGGGTATGGTTACTTCACCACCAAGAACTTTGTCTTTACATCAATGGCCTAAAGACCTTTCTCTCTGGGAGGAAAAGAGAAAGAGGTGGATGAAGAATCAGAGACACTTTGAGTTGGGGAATTAAGGGAAGTTGCAGGACTTCCTGTTAAGTGATGTTTTTCTCAGAGAAGTAGAACCAAGTTGATCTGTTAAGAATGGTGGTGCAAGGGTGAGGTCCAGCCTTTGTGTGGTGGAAGAGGGACCAAGAGTGAGCCATCGAAGGCATTGGTCAATTATGGGAGGGACCCACTGAGCCTGGAGACTTCAAGGATCTGGTCAACTTCAGTATTTTTCTCCAGCCATATAGCTAAGAGGCAGGTGGGGAGAGATCATCAACATGGTCTTCCTGGGAATGCTGACCAGCCAGGACAAGGAGATACATACATTCAGGATGCTGGCTTTTCAATCATTGACTGAGGGATCCAGGCAGGCTGAATGCTACAATCAGACTCTGAGGCTTAGGTTCATCAGGAAAGGGCAGAACGCATGGAGAGAGAGAAAATGAGCTATCTGCTTGAATATAGAAAATGTGTTGTGCACATGGTATATTGGTCAGGATTCTCTAGAATAACCGTGTATATATTAAATATACGTCTATTTAAATAAGGGATTGACTCATGTGATTATGGAGGCTGAGAACTCCCAAGATCTTTAGTCAGCAGCCTGGAGACCCAAGAGAGCCAATAAGTAGTTCTAGGCCAAAAGCAGGCAGACTCAAGACCCAAGAAGAGCCTATGTTTCAGTATGAGTCTGAAAGTTAGAAAGGATAAGTGTCCTGCTTAAGCAGTCAGGCAGGTGAAGTTCCTTCTTACTTCAGGTAGGGATGAGCAATTTGTTCTATATAGGCCTTCGACTGATTGGATGAGGCCCACCCACATTAGGGATGGCAATCTGCTTTATTCAGTCAATCAATTTCAATGTTCAATTTAACCAATTTTAGTATATGTGCTGCCGAAGAGAGCACATGTTCAACTTAACCAAAAGCATCCTCACAACACACCTAAATTAATGTTTGACCAAGTATCTGGAGATCATGTGCCCCAGTCAAATTGACACATAAAATTAACCATCACACCTGGGATCCTGGCTGTCCTCAGCAGTATGCTTGAGAGTTCTTCCTGCAAAAATGAAGGTCATAGCTACAGGCTCATGTTAAAACTGGGGACTGTAGCTTGATAAACTCATCCCACATCTTCAGTGACCAGCTGGAGTGAAGGGAGCTCTGAGTGTAGCGCCAACGATGGGAGGCCCACAAGGGGGAGCTCTAGGCTCTCACAGCGCTGCAAGAGGGACCTAATGAGGCTTCCTTGGTGGGGCAGGGCTGAGCAGGAGCCATACCTGGGTGGTCGACCACCTGTCCTTCTGCCAACGGGGCCCACAGGCAGGCTTGTAGGCTTCCTCCACAGTTTGCTCACTGCCAGCAGGTTTCAGGAAGTTGGGTGCCTTATCCAGGCTCCACCAGTGCCGGGACACTCCTCTGCTACGTTGGATTTGGCACAGAAGGCCCTCTGTCTGAAAGCCCTTTCTGGCTGGGGTGGTGAGGAACAGCTGCCACACAGTATCACAGACCTGAAGCCTCACACCTGCATGGTGAATGTTCACCTCCACTGGGCTAGACATGCCCATCATCTCGTTTCTGCAGCCTGGTGTGTTTCTCTGAGCGTGGGATGGGACTTTTCAGGTGTCCGTGGATCACATCATTAGTAGAGGTTCTTTTGACACTTGATGTCTCCCAGACAGAAGAAATTTAGTGCTCTTTTTTTTTTTTAAAGATTTTATTTATTTATTTGACAGATAGAGATTACAAGTGGGCAGAGAGGCGGGCAGAGAGAGAGAGAGAGGAGGAAGCAGGCTCCCTGCTGAGCAGAGAGCCCGATGCAGTGCTCAATCCTAGAACCCTGGGATCACGACCCAAGCCGAAGGCAGAGGCTTTAACCCACTGAGCCACCCAGGTGCCCCAGTGCTCTTTTTTCTACCACAGGTACACAGAATTGTAATAATCATACTCTTTGGTTCATGACACTTTGGCTCATTCATGAGCTTCTTTTATTGTTTCATTCACTCATTCATTATTTAAAAAAAATTTTTTTTAAAGATTTTATTTATTTAATTTGAGAGAGTGAGACAGAGAGCTGGGGAATGTCAGAGGCAGAAGAAGAAGCAGACTCCCCACTGAGCGGGGAGTCCGACTCTGGGCTCAATCACAGGACCCTGGGATCATGACCTGAGCTGAAGGTAGATGCTTAACTGACTGAGCCATCCAGGTGTCCCTCACTCATTATTTTTTAGATAACATAATGATCAGGACTTATTATCCAAGCCAAGAACTAGAACACTTATTCATTTTTTAACTAATGAACAGAATCTACAACCCAACCCAAGGATTAGAACGTTATCAACAGTAGTATTATGAATTACTATTATATATTAGAATATGAATTTATTATAATAGAATTATATACAATAAAATTTATTATGAAAATTAGACTATTATAAGAGATGATATTATTATGAGTATTAGAATATTATCATTCTGTGGTATGCTAGTAAATGTTTAACAACAAGCTCCCTGAAAAAAAAAGGCCCTTATTTTGGCATTGACCAATTTCTACAGTATTAATACTCCTATCATGGCTGATTTCAAGCTACTAGCAGTTTAATAACTGGTTCTGAAAATCCCTGAAAATGTAACAACTGGCATTTAGGAGCCTGTGTGAGTTGGTGCCAGCACTGTTGCTATACATTGACCTGGTGTTCCTCCCCAATATTTCATTCCCTCCCACCCCACCCCAAGAAATGACTACTTACCTAAATTTTGTGTCCAACGTTATTTGCTTCAAAATTATGTTTTCAAATATATACGGATGACTCAGTAACATATTATTTAACTCTGCTAGTTTTTGAACTCTATAAATATAGCTACCAGATTTCCCTTGATCTGTACATTCTTACATATTTTTTATCCACTCTTTTCCTTTCAAATATTCCATATCTTTATGTTTTAGGACTACCTCTTTTTTAAAAAAATATTTTACTTATTTATTTGTCAGAGAGAAGGAGAGAGAGAGAGAGCACACAAGCAGGCAGAGAGGCAGGCTGAGGCGGAGAGAGAAGCAGGCTCCCTGACGAGCAAGGAGGCCACGAAGGACTCGATCCCAGGACCCTGGGATCATGACCCGAGCTGAAGGCAGCGGCTTAACCTTTACTGAGCCACCCAGGCGTCCCAGGACTACCTCTTTTAAGTGGTATATACGTAAGTACTTTAAAAATCCAACCTGACCACTTCTGTCTTTGAATTCACAAGCCTAGTCTATTAACATTTTCTGTGTTGACATATTTGGATTAATTTCTACCATTTTATTTTTTATGTTTATTTGATTGACTTGTCATATTCTTTTTTCACTTATATTTGGCCTTTTAATAGGGTTATTTGATGGTGTTTTCTTACTGTTTTTGTGCTTCTGCTAGTTAGGAGCCCCATATTCTTTTTTAAAAACTTTACATTTAAATTCAATTTAAATATAGTTAATATATAGCGCTAACATACAGTGTATTATTAGTTTCAGGGATAGAATTTAGTGATTCATCAGTTGCATGTAACACCCAGTGCTCATTACATCACATGCCCTCCTTAATGTCCATCCCCCAGTTACCCCATCCCCCACCCATCTTCCCTCCAGCAACTCTCAGTTTGTTTCCTAGATTTAAGAGTCTCTTATGATTTGCCTCCCTGTTTTCATCTTATTTTATTTTTCCTTCCCTTCCCCTATGATCCTCTGTTTTGTTTCTTGAATTCCACATATGAGTGAAATCATATGGTATTTGTCTTTCTCTGATTGACTTATTTCACTGAGCATGATATCCTCTAGTTCCATCCACATCATTATAAATGGCAAGATTTCATTCTTTTTAATGGCTGAGGAATATTCCATTGTATATATATTTATACCACATCTTCTTTATCCATTCATCTGTTGATGGACATCTCAGCTCTTTCCATATTTTGGCTATTGTGGACATTGCTGCCAGGAATCACATATTCTAATTGCAGGATCTTAATCATTACTTTTGTTTTTGCCATGCATTTCTTCTTATTTGTTAATTATTTATCAAAGAAGTGATAACTCAGTACACAATATTCATGTTTCATAGTTCAGGAATACAGGTCAGTGACAAACTTCCTGAAAGATATGTCTACATGCATTATTTCTTTCTTTCCTTCCTTCCTTCCTTCCTTCCTTCCTCTCTTTCTTTCTCTCATATTAAAGTTTAGTTGATGTACAACATCATATTGATTTCAGGTATACATTATGATTCAATATGTTTATATTGTGAAATGGTCACCACAATAAATCTAGTTAACATCTATTATCATACATAGTTCCAGAAACTTTTTTGTGATGAGAACTTTCCACATTTACTCTTAGCAATTTTCAAATATGCAATACTGTATTACTATCTCCACTTCTTTATCCCCTGTTCTTACTTTGCTAATTTTTTTTTTAAAGATTTTATTTATTTATTGGACAGACAGAGATCACAAGTAGGCAGAGAGGCAGGCAGAGAGAGAGAGGAGGAAGCAGGCTCCCCACCAAGGAAAGAGCCTGATGTGGGGCTCAATCCCAGGACTCTGGGATCATGACCTGAGCCGAAGGCAGAGGCTTTAACCCTCTGAGCCACCCAGGCGCCCCACTTTGCTAATTTTTTTGAAGTAATATATGCTCAATAGTTTAAAAGATCAATTAACACTAAAAAGCTTATACTCGAAATCCAGTACTTTCCTGGTCCACTTCCCCAACCCCACGCACTACTACCTCTGGTATCTCTTCTTTGAAGCAGCTGCTTTTGTATTTAAACTGTTCCTTCCTGCATCTTTGCACTTCTAAATAATACATGTCTACTGTTAACCTTTTAACTCATCAGTTTCATGCATTATCTGTTGGCTTCCTATGCCAGAACACTCCAGAACATTCCACCACTGTCCTTTCAATATGGTTATAGTATACATTTTAGTTAGATCAATATTCAGTGGTTCTGTTATTATTTCTATGTAAACATCATTCCCACCTGAGTGTTGTAGTTTACTCTTATGTAAACTTCTGTCTTTCTTGGTTTTGTTTTTCCTAGAACTAGTGATTTCTTTCTTTTATCCATCTGTCTAGTTTTCTTGGTACTTAGTGTCCGTTTCTCCATACCTTCTAGTAGCCTCTTGGTAGGGTCTCCCAGGGGGCCTGGCAGCCTCAGTTAAGCTGTCAGTTCTTTTCTTCCCTTGGAGATGGTCCGTCCGAGTTCCCCGTTCTCCTCAGTCAGGGCTTCTGTCCTGTCACGGCTCTCTAGGCCTTCTGACCAGCTGTCTTGAGGGACTTTGTTTTCCACCTTGTTTGGATTCTTGTTTCATGGAGCTCCTATCCTTCTCCCTTTTCACTTTGGTCGAGCCTATCCTCCAGTGGTTTCAACAACTTAGAGAAATGGTGCCCCAGCCGAGGACGTGATGGTGACAGCACCTCAGTTCCTCTGCCTCTCAAGTCAAACTGTCCCCGCCTGGCCCCCGCTCATGTTATAAGCAAGCGCCAGGGGTTCAGAGAGGAGATGACGGGGCTGCTGGGCTCTTTCTTTTCCTTTGGCCCCTCCTTTGTTTCTCAGCGTAATATGCGGAGGAGTGAGGTCAAGTTCTCCTCTGGTGAGCAATACTCGTCCACTGATGGTCAGATGGAATGTGTGGGTGTCTGTGCTGCTCCGAGGAGGTCCAGGCGCCCTTCATCAGTTCCAGCCCCACGTGTGCCAGGGCCTGGTAGGTATCAAAGGGGAGGTGTCAGGGTTGTCCCACCTATCCTTTTATTTTTTTATTTTTATTTTTAAGAGGGAGAGATATGCGGGGGGGGGGGGAGAGGCAGAAAGAGAGGAGAGAGAATCTCAAGCATATTCCATGCCCAGTGCAGAGCCCAACACGGGGCTCAATCTCGCCACCCTGAGATCATGACTTGAGCTGAAACCAACAGTCAGACACTTAACTGACTGAGCCACCCAGGAGCCCCCACCCATCCTCTTAATACCAGCACCACCAGGCAGAAGAGAACGAGTGGGTTTTGGCAAAGTGGATCCAGGCTTGGCTTGAGGTCTGTTTGAACTAGAAAAAAATCTTTTTCATTCGGTCCCCAGAACCTGGTTGGTTGGGCTCTTGCCCCAGAGAGGTGAGTCACCTAGGCCTCACCTCCAGCTCTTTGAGTCCAAACGGCCTGAAGCCTAGATCCCACATCTCCTTGGCAGCCTCTGATGCCATCTTTTCTTGCTCTCTCCTGAATTAGCTCTGCCAACAGCAGAGATTTTTAGGGGAGTCTGAGGATTTACTGTAAATCACTCCTGTGTAAGCAGGCTTGCTTTTGCAAACTGCCCCATGACTTGCGCCCAAAGGCCCTTGGATTCTAACATACTCCTAACCTTTTTCTATTTTTGGTGCGTAGTTAAAATGCTGATATCTGAGTCTCAGCAACTTTCCCTGTTCCCAAATACCTTTTTCTAGTTCTCAGACATTTTGCTACAGAGATGGATTCCCCACCGACTATAGATCAAAGGGCTAATTCTGGACTCTGAAAGTTTCTGCCAATAGTTGCTTCTCTTCTTCGGAAGAGTGCCACCGCACCAGTGTATTAGTTCTATGTTTTAAACACAACACAAAATCCTCCTCTCCCTTCACTGCTGCTTCATACCTACACAAGTCTGCAGTGTGGGACAGCAGTCAGTCTAACGACCTGCTTTCTGCTTCTGCTTTTGTATCTTCACCCCTTTTTCTCCCTGTTTACTCAGGTCAGAGGCTGTGATTTAAATCCCACCTCTTGCCCACTGGTCCAGCTCTGGAAAGTTCTGGAAAACCACCCTTCTCTGTCAAACTTCTCATCTGGAGCAATCCTGGAGACCGTTTTTGTGATGATCAAAAGAGGTGATAATTAGTGAGCCCTCAAAGAGCCTGTTTCTCTTATCATTTGAACTTGCCTCCTTTTCTGAATTAGAAGACTTCCAGCTTTGAAATCTGGTGTGAAGCCAGGGGGCCAATGAGTATAGAGTTTGTACCTTCTTGCCATTCCTCAGCAGTCCCAGCAAATATGCTCCAACTCTCTATGGGTTCACAAAGTCAGAGAGGGGCTCATTTGTGAAACTTACAAAAGGTCTCAGTTTTTAGCCGAAACCTCCTTATGCAGGCATTTAGGGCCTGATAAACAGTGTGCCTGAGAGGGAAGAGGCGGGAGGAGAGAGATGGAGAGATAGAAACTACACACCCACATGCCTTCCTTCTTATTTGCTGGCACAGACATATATCAGCTCACAAAGAGGTGCAGTGGGAAATGAGTAGAAAAACTCCTGGCTGTTCCACCTGCTTACCTTTCTTGGAACACGGCACGCATCTCTCCCATCTCTCCTGGGCCTGCGCTCAGCAGCTTGCTAAGCACCCAGAAAGCAGAGTGGCTGGGGGGCCTGCAGCCTGCACTTCTTTCAGTGCCTGCCTTTCTTCCCCCACTCCTGCTTCTCCCAGTCACTGGACTGAACACAACCCTTCACCCCAGCGCCATGTCACAGATCCAAACCCCCCAGGAGGCATTGCTCTGGGCCTTGAGAGACCTTGAGGAGAAAAGCTTCAAGCTCTTCAAGTTCCATTTACGGAACAACTGTTTGCTTGAGGGGAAGATGCTGCTGGCGCGCGGGGAGCTAGAGGGCCTGAGCCCGGTGGACCTGGCTTCTCGGCTCATTTCCCTGCATGGAGCATGGGAGGCTGTGAAGGTGGTGATTAGCGTCCTGAGAGCCATGAACCTGTTGGAAACTGTGGACCGGCTGAGCCACATCTGTCTGAACGGTGAGTGCAGTGGGAGACAAGGGGACCTCAGTCCTGGGGGACTCCCCCACCCCCGTGACATTTCCAGGGACTCCCACAGCCTATAGTGGGTGCTGTCTCTCACTCTTGCCCTCTGTCTGTACCAAGGAGCGCCAGTGCCCAGGGTCCTGGTGGTCTCCAGTTGAAGGCTCTGACAGCTGCTGGGGGAGGGCCTGAGCCGAGGGTGGGGTCTTATAGAAGACTACACTCATCTTGTGGCCATAATGTCCTACCTCCTACTTCCGATTTTAGTGCCAGGGAGAGGAGGGCAGAGGAGAGGGGCTTAGAGACTGAGGGTGGTGTTGGTGAAGGGGTTTCCACTAACCAGCCAAAATGGCCTTGGGGTGGGTGGGGGTGTCAGAACTTTCCTCAGCTGCTTCCCACAGAGGACAGCCTGCTCGGGGATCCTGCTCTCTCAATCATCTGGTGGATTGATGCTGCCCTAGAGAAGAGGGTGGGCATGGAACCCAGAAAGTCTCCTTTCCCTTCTCGTGGGGTGCAGGGAGAGCCTGTGCTCCCCCCATAACCCCTGTCACACCCGAGAGCTCCATTGACAGAGTCAGGACTTCTGCCCGGGAGCTGCTTTATCTTGAGTGCCTGGCTTGATCATTACCAAGAACAGGTTCCTATTACTTCCTTCGCCATCCTCCGGCTTCCCTTTTCTTTCTCCACTCTGTCCTCACCATTTCAAATGGAGATGTTTCAAAGGAGCAGTCAGACATTCACACACACCGAGACTTTTGCACGCATACATAGTCTTACAAACACCCACCTGCTGATGCTCACCGACACACCTTCCTCACACAAAAATGCACAAGCTTGCAGAAGCGTCCTCTCATGAGCCTGTGTGGATACAAGCACTCACTCATACCCCACCGATATGCGCACACACAAAACACAAGCTTGCACACTCATACGGATGTGTGTGCAGGCACACACACATGTCCAGGGGGCCCTCCCCTTGAAGCTCGAAGTATAAACCTAAGGAAGATACAAGTTAGAGAGCAGACGAGATGAAACTAGAGAGCAGAGTCCAGAGTTTGAAAGGCCCCCTTGGTCTTTATTACCCTCTGACCGGCTAACCCCCCACATGTCTGGCTCAGATTACAGAAAAATGTACCGAGAGCACGTGCGCAGTCTAGAGGAGAGGCAAGAGGGAGGAATCGGCGGTAGCTACAATCAGCTGCTCCTGGTGACCACGTCAAACCCAGAGAGCGCAGATCCGTCCGCCTGCCCCCTCCCAGAGCAGGAGCTGGACTCTGTCTCGGTGGAGACTCTGTTCGATCCGGGAGAGAAGTCCTACCAAGCCCCGCCCACAGTGGTGCTACAGGGGTCCGCGGGCACCGGAAAGACAACGCTGGCCAGGAAAATGGTGCTGGACTGGGCCACGGGCACCCTGTACCCAGGCCAGTTTGATTATGTCTTTTATGTCAGCTGCAGAGAAGTGGTCCTGTTGCCTGAGGGTACACCGGACCAGCTCCTCTTCTGGTGTTGCGGGGACAACCAGGCGCCTGTCAAAGAGATGCGGAGGGAGGAGGAGCGGCTGCTGTTCATCTTGGATGGCTTTGATGAACTGCAGAGGCCCTTTGCAACAGGCTTGAAGAAACTGAGTCTGAACCCCATGGAGAACGTGCTGCACCGTCTAATCAGGAGAGAGGTGTTTTCCAGGTGTTCCCTCCTCATCACCACCCGGCCGGTGGCTTTGCACAGTCTGAAGCCCTTGCTGAAGCAATCGCGCCATATTCACATCCTAGGCTTCTCTGGGGATGAGAGGAGGAGGTATTTCAGCTCTTATTTCGCCGACGAGGAGCAAGCCAGAAATGCCTTTGACATTGTGCAAGGAAATGATGTGCTGTACAAATCATGTCAAATTCCAGGCATTTGCTGGGTGATCTGCTCCTGGCTCAAGGAGCGGATGGAGAGGGGCAGAGAGATCTCAGAGAATCTCAGTAATGGCACGGACATCTTCATGGCCTATGTCTCCACCTTCCTGCCGCCCAATGATAATGAAGACTGCACCGAGCTTACCAGCCACAGGGTCCTGCGTGGTCTGTGCTCCTTAGCCGCTGAGGGGATCCAGCACCAGAGGTTCATATTTGAAGAAGCTGATCTCAGGAAGCACAATTTAGATGGGGCCAGCCTTGATGCTTTCCTGAGCAGCATGCCTTACCAAGAGGGAGGTCATATGAAGACATTCTATACCTTCCGCCACATTAGCTTCCAAGAGTTTTTTCATGCCGTGTCCTACCTGGTGAAAGAGGACCAGAGCGACCTGGGGAAAGAGTCCCACAGAGAACTGAGGAGGCTTCTGGATGAAGAGGAGGCAGAGAATGGGGAGATGACCCTCAGTATACAGTTTTTATTGGACATTTTGAAGAAAGAGACGTCCTCGAACTTTGAGTTAAAGTTCTTCCTCAAAGTTTCTCCCTCGCTAAAGCAGGAGTTGATGTATTTTAAAGAACAAATTAAATCTATAAAGCATAAAAGGGCCTGGGATTTGGAATTCTCCCTAAATCCGTCTAAAATAAGGAATCTGGTGAAGGGCGTTCAGATAAGTGATGTATCGTTAAAGATGGGACAGTCAAATAAGAAATCCCACGACAGGAACTCATTTTCTGTCAAAACCAGCTTGAAGGATGAACGGAAAGAGAAGCAAGGTCCTGTTGTGGGCAAAGATAATATAGCAAAGACACAAAAGGAGACTTCTAATGGAAAAGGCAGAGAGATGGAGAAATGAGAGATGCGGAGGGTAGGAGCAGTAGGATAGAAAGCAGATAAATGGGACAGTAGAGCTGAAGGGTCAGGAGGGTTGGGGGGAGGGATGGGAGAAGGGGGAAGACAGAGTGTAAAAAGGAATGGAGAGATGAGAGATTGAATTAATGGGTACTGGAAAGAGTAGAAGGGAAGGGGGGAAATAGAAAAGAAAATTAGATAATATGGGATCAGAAAACTTGGAACATAGGCTATGGGGCAAGGCCATGTGGACTGAGTCCCTAGGAACAACCACACTTACCATCAATGGCTCAAATTCAGTTATTTAGCATCCCGTTCACCAAGAGAAGCTGTTTATAACCTTCTCTACTTGGAATTTAGTGTTAACATCCAGGACCAAACATGGGAAGGGGCTCTTTTCTATAAATAAACTTTTAAATATAATAAACTGTGGATTGTGCTCATTCTATAAGATTGGGTAATGTGAAGCATATCAATATCAACATTTAAAGGAAATAGTGTACTGTGTCTTAATGGAATATCCCTTTGACTCTGTATTTGTGATTAATTGCTGCTTAAGTAAATAGTAGCTTTGCATCTTCCTAGAAACTTCTAGAATTTCTGTGTTGGAAATGAACCATATCTTGTCACAGACCTCTCATCTTAGAAACTCTTCCATGACTTGACCTAGCTCTGTACTAATACCATGTCACTTATTGTCCCCAGTGATGCTGTCACCTCCCTTTTCTTTTTAGAAAGTCCAGTTAGGGGACGCCGGGTGGCTCAGTTTTTAAGCGACTGCCTTTGGCTCAGGTCATGATCTCAGGGTCCTGGGATCAAGCCCCTCATCAGGCTCCCTGCTCAGCGGGGAGCCTGCTTCTCCCTCTCCCACTCTCTTGCTTGTGTTCCCTCTCTTGCTCTGTCTCTCTCTCTTTGTCAAATAAAATCTTAAAAAAAAAAAGAAAGTCCAGTTAGTTCCGAGAGATAACTCATAATCTCTTTTTCTGCTCTGGCTCCCTCTGTATAGAAAACAAGAAGAATTCAAAGGAATTCTAGATGTAAGTAGGGTCAGTTTCCAACTCTCTTTTCATGGATGAGGAAATTGAAGTTCAGTTAGGAGCCCCATCAATTTCTGGGGTTCTTCAGAGAGATCTCTTATTTCCTGCCCCTCAGCCAACAAGGTAGAGGCCCTTGAGGACCTGGTGCAGACACAGAAAACCTACCCCCGCCCCAGCTGTTGCTGCTGGTATCATCACATCCAAGAATGCCAATGCTGCCTTGAACACTCAGTGACCCATAGGAAGGTTACAGACACTCCTCATTTTGCTTTTCATACAAATTTATTCCTGTCATGACTCCTCACAAGTCAAGTCCGTGTGTACCAATTCCAGCAATCTACTGGACATGGCCAGATGTCTGAACCCAAGGGAACTTAGCTTTAGGTAGCCAACTTGGGATATAGTAACAATATTACTAACTCTTTTTCACACAGCAAGTTTGGTGGCTCCATATTTGATAATTATATACATAGCATACTGAACACGTAGATGGTATTTGTATCTAGAATATGTGTAACAAACAGTATGTGTGCATGTGTATACTTATTTAAAGAGCCATTTGTATTGCATTACTACAGAGGCTGGCTGGCATCCAGTGAGCGAGGCTGTGTTGCCACCCAAGGGCTTAGATGTTCACAGCAGACCAGCTCCTGAATGTCATAGAGAATTTGGGAACAATGGAACAGGTGCCCAGCCACACTGCTGGATTTTCATGGGGCCAAGGAGTCCTGTTTAAAAAAACAAACAGGGGCACCTGGGTGGCTTAGTGGGTTAAAGCCTCTGCCTTCAGCTCCGGTCATGATCCCAGGGTTCTGGGATCGAGCCCCACATCAGACTCTCTGCTCAGCAGGGAGCCTGCTTCCTCCTCTCTCTCTCTCTGCCTTCCTCTCTGCCTACTTGTGATCTCTATCTGTCAAATAAGTAAATAAAATCTTTTAAAAAACAAACAAACAAACAAACAAACATGGATCTAACATCCAATTAAGGTTTAGAGATGTTATTTTGCTTAGGATTCATGTTCAGTTTAAAGTAGCTGAAGCAAAAATTAAATGACCCACTGCATTTTTTAAAGATAACTGGCTTCTAGTTTTAGCTATGTCGGGTCTTTTTTTTTTTTTTTTTAAGACTTTATTTATTTATTTGACAGAGACGGTGAAAGAGGGAACACAAGCAGGGGGAGTGGGAGAGGGAGAAGCAGGCTCCCCACTGAGTAGGGAGCCTGATGTGGGGCTCGATCCCAGGACCCTGGGATCATGTCCCAAGCCGAAGGCAGATGTTCAATGACTGAGCCACCCAGGCACCCCTTTCTGGCTCTTTCTAACAATGGCATCAAGGCTTTCACTCTCTCTCCCCTCTGTTGCTCTTTTTACAGTTGCCCTTTCTTCTTATTTCAGAGAGTGACTCTAATGTGTCAGTGAAGATGGCCATATGGGTTGTCAACTTAAATCACCCTTACAGTCAACAACCCAAAAGGAACAGAATTGTCTTTGCCAACAAGTCCAGCAGAGAAATTGGGAGTGGCTTCTGACCTGACCCTGGGTATGTGCTAAGTCTTGAACAACCACAGTGATCTGGAAGATGAACTTCTCTGATTAGACAGGCCTAAGTCTGATGGTCTAGGTCACACCCCCCAGGGCTACGTAAGAAAGGATCAACACCTCTTGAAAGGTATGGAATGGGAGAATGGCTCCCCAAAGAAAAGATCCTGAGTAGACAGAATGATATGTCACAGAGACGTTACATAAATACTGTTAGGGCCAATTTAATGTTAAAACCTGTTTAACTATTAGGGCCTGCTTAGCCAGAGCGACTCCATATTGCCTAGGTAGCCATATTGTTGTTTACAACCACGGACTTCATTCCAGGAATAAACACCCCCATAGTTCCTGGTATGGTTCGGGTATCGATTCTGGGAGTAAACGCCTTAACAATAGAAGCCACGTACCTTGGGTCTGCAGTTATGCCCTATAAAACCAGCCTGTGAGATCGGGAGCGGGTAGCTCTCTTCGGAAGCGGCCCTGGACAGTCAGTCTGACTTCTAATGCTTGGCATGGAATAAAGCTTCACATAACTTTCACTTTGTCTCAGTCTCATTCCCCTGGCCAGTCAGTCTAACTTCTAATGCTTGGCATAGAATAAGGCTTTGCATAACTTTCACTTTGTCTCAGTCTCATTCCTTTGATAATGGACCCCAACATTCTGGGGGCTCGTCCGGGATCTAATGACGAGAACTGAGTCAGCGTCAGAATTTCTGGGAAAAGCCTCCGGAGGTAAGATCTTGAGATTTTATCCTGTAGGATCTGGTCTGTCTGTCTGGTTGCAGAGCTCCAGGGTATAGCCCACCGGGGAGAAGATGGACGCAGCATTGCTCCCTAGGGCTGGAGTGGATGCGGGGATGCCCCATCCCTCCACTGGGATGCCGGGAGTTCGAGTCCCCCTAGGCAGTCAGGGGACCGAGAAAATCCCCACCAGCGGCAGGTTGTATTTTTGAGTTGGGATTATATCTTGCACACCCTTAGACTTGATATCTGGTTGAGGAAGGGCTGCTGGGTCTGGTCTGTGGTTGTCTTTGTCTTGTCTTTTTGTTGTCTGTTGTGTTGTTTGTTGTGTTTGAAGAAATGGGGCAAGCAGAGAGTAAGGGACCTATGACACCCCTAAGTCTTGTTCTCCAGCATTTCAAGGATTTTCAAGGTAAAACCACCCAGTTGGGTGACAAGGTTTACCCAGGAAAACTCTCTAAAACTGGGAATCCTTTCTGTACCTTCTGGCAGCACTCCCCCCTTCTGTTTCTGCACCGACTTGGGTGCGGCCTGCATAACTGGCCTCTAGACCGTCCTCGGTGCTTCCTGCACCACGGCTCCTTCCCTCTTCACTGTCAAGGAGCAAGAAGAGCAGCCTCTGGACCTAACACCCCCCACTCCAGATCTTCCCACCCGTGTCTCAGGTAAACATTAAAAGTGGAGTGGGTCCAGGTGAAACATAAATCAGTATTTTAACTAAGTTAAGATTTTGGTTTAATAAAGATAGACATGTCTTTAAATTTACAGCAGTAAATGTGAAACTTCAATCAAAGTTTACTGAAGGTCAAATAAGCTCATGCTATTTGTTAAAATCTGTTAGCAAAGAAACAACTGAACTGATGGTTAATTGTCTGTCTCAAAGTTTTAATGGGTAATTGTTAAAGTAACTTTCAAAGTCTTTGGTAACCTGAAACCTCAATGTTTTGATTGGATGACAAATGGAATTAAATCTGTTGGACATCTAGGTCTTAACCAAATGGGATAAAATGCTAAAGCATTGAGTACTTGATATAGGTTTGTGCTTTTGACTTCTTACTGCAAAGAAACTAAGAATATTTAAATCTGTTGGTAAACATGTTTTGTGCTTAACTAATTCATAAATTTGCCATCCACAGAATTCTGTTGTAACTGTTCACAATTGGTTAATACTTGACCATCACTAGAAACTAAAATGTTTCTAAGAATAGAAAATTCTGCTAACTGTAACTAAGACTGATGGAAGTAAGGGAAATAACCCTATATGTAAAAATGTAGGAGATATATAAGAAAGATAAGGAATGGGAATACATTTTGTTAAAGAAAAGGTAATTTTGTCCTAAATGAGATGGTTGTTTGAAAGGAAATGGCTTGGGACAAAACCTGGATACAAAAGAAAGTTGTAGAAGGTTTGTGAAGGGAAATTTTCAGAAAAAAAAAAAAATTAGGTATGGTCAGAACGGACTACCAAAAGAAATACGCCATAAGGTTTTTATTAAAAATTTTAATGTTGTCTGAAAAACCAGAGGAAAGGCAGTTGACTGATAGTAAGTTTTAAAAAAACTGTACACACAAAAAAGAGGGCCTAAGAGAGTAAATAGTTTTGTCTTAAAGTAAAAATATCTGGTTGCACCAGAACATGAAAGGAGATAATAAAAACTAAACTTGAGGGCATATAGTAAGTCGTAGAAGGCTTGGGATAGTGACTTATTTGCCTTGGTTTATAGGTTTGAAAGAAAACAATGAAATATGTTAAAAATTTGACCATATTAGATCAGTTTTGATGGATTTATTCACAAGAAGGGAAAAAAGACTAATAAATCTGTTCCTGTAAAATGTTTCTGTTCAAATGAAGCAGAGTATTTAAGGAAGGAAGACTAAAGCCCTGTGTCATGGCAAATCTATATTGGTGATCCATTCAAGTAAATGTTAAAATCAGAGGGCAGTAAATCTTGCCTTTGCCAGTCAGTCAGCCCCAGATATAAGGAAGAAACTTCAGAAAATTGAAGGATTTGAAGGAAAGAATCTGACTGAGTTAGTGGGAATAGCAGATAAGTTGTTTAACAACAGGGATACACAAGAAGATGAAAAACAGACTAAAAAAAGAGTTAAAGTTTTGACATTACATGAGGCGGGAAGGAGACAGGAAAAAAAAGGTCAGTGGAAAAGAAAAAGGCAGGTAGGAGATGGTCAATGGAAAAAAAAAGGCCTAAACACAGAGAAAGCAGGTGGGAAAGCTTAAATTCAGATCAGTGTGCTTACTGCAAGGAAGAAGGTCACTGGGCCGGAGAGTGCCCTAAGAAGAAAACGGCAATGCTGGCCACTAAAGACTGAAGGGGCCATGGTTCAGAGCCCCTCCCCGAACCTCGGGTTGAAATTGAGGTGGAGGGGAAATCAATTGATTTTTTGGTGGACACAGGAACCCAATTTTCATCATTACTAAAGCCTATGGGAAAACTATCTGGAGAGGAAGTCTGGGTACAAGGGGCAAATGGCACAGAAAGACAGAAATGGACAATAGAAAGGACTTTAAATTTGGCCTCGGGAGTAGTCAAACATCGATTCTTGGTCCTTCCTAATGCCCTGTATAACCTGATGGGAAGAGATCTCCTCCACAAACTATGGGCTGGCATTCAGTTCTTGGAAGGAGACATGACTGTGACTTTGGGACAACCCACTGTGCAGATGCTTGTGGCAGCAGTAGATGAACATCTCCTTTACAAGCCAGTCTCAAAACCAGAGGAGATAAGGGAGGGAAGCCTTCTCCAAACCCTACAGGTTGAGTTTCCCGAAGTCTGAGCAGAAGGGAGGCCTCCTGGCCTGCCCAAGGGACTGCCTCCAGTAGTGGTACAGTTAAAAGCAGCAGCTACGGCCGTTCGAGTCTGGCAGTACTCCCTCCCCTGGGAAGCAAAGGAAGGGATCAGAAAACACATTAACTGCCTCTGAGGAGACGTGATCCTAGTTCCTTGCAAGTCTCCATGGAACACACCTTTACTGCCCGTCAAAAAGGCTGAAACTGGGGAGTACCGACCCGTTCAGGACTTGCAGGAAGTTAACAAATGGGTTGAAGATATCCACCCAACGGTGCCCAACCCCTATACCCTACTCTCCCTCCTAGGCCCCAGAAGAACTGTGTATACCGTCTTAGATCTCAAGGATGCATTTTTCTGCATACCTTTGGCAAGGGAGTCTCAACCCCTCTTTGCTTTTGAGTGGTCTGACCCACAGGAAGTGTTCCAGGGCCAGTTCACCTGGACAAGACTTTCCCAAGGATTCAAAAATTCACCCACTATCTTCGACGAGACCCTACACGAGGATTTGCATGAGTACAGAATCACCAACCCAGGAGTCACTCTGTTACAGTATGTTGCTGAGGACTATGAGTCATGCTTGTGGGGGCGGGGGGACGGAAACTCTCTTACAGACTCTGCAGGAAAAAGGGTATCAGGTGTCATCAAGGAAAGCACAGTCTGTCAGAGCCACGCCACTTATTTAAGTTTTGATCTCCACGAGGGAGTGCATTCACTGTCTGAGTCCAGGAAACAGGTGATCACCCGATACCCCTGCCCCACCACGCCCCAACTAATGAGGGAGTTTCTTGGAACAGTGGGCTACTGTAGGCTGTGGATACCGCAGTTCACAGAGATTGCCCGACCTCTCTACGAACTGATTAAGGGAGGACTCACTACGGTAGAGTGGACACTGAGGCAGAAGGAGCGTTTTGAAAATTACAAACAGCCTTACTGAGTGCCCCAGCACTGGCCATCCCAGATGTTACCAAGCTTGTATGTGGATGAAAAGGCAGGGGTGGCCAAAGGGGTTTTGACGGGGGCCTTGGCAAAGGCCAGTAGCCTATGTTAGCAAGAAACTAGATCCAGTAGCGGCTGGGTTCCCCCCTTGCCTCCGCATAATTGCTGCCACGGCCCTCCTGGTCAAGGATGCAAGTAAATTGACTTTGGGTAAATCTCATCTTGACCACTACCCACACTATCAAGGGCCTTCTCTGGACTCCACCAGACCGATGGATGACAAATGCCCGAGTGACAGGGTATCAAGCCCTCCTCCTCAAGGAACCAAAAGTGATTTTCAGGCCCCTGGCAGTGCTAAATCCAGCCACGTTGCTGCCAGAAAAGCTAACTGACCACCCACACGACTGCGGGGAGGTCCTAACCCAGATCACAGGAATAAGGCCTGACCTCAGAGACACTCCCCTCCTGGATGCGGAGATGACTCTGTTCACAGAAGGGAGTAGCTACATGGCCGATGGAAAGAGGTATGTGGGGGCTGCGGTGGTTTCTCCTGAACAGGAGCTCTGAAAGGCAGCCCTGCCACATGGAACCTTGGCACAAAAAGTGGAGCTGATTGCACTCACCAAGGCACTGCAGATGGCCAAGGGTAAGACCGCCAACATCTATACGGACAGCAGGTACAGCAGGTATGCCTTTGCTAGTCTCCATATACATGGGGCTATTTTTTAAAAAATGGGCCTATTAACAGCAGAAGGAAAAGAAATAGAAAACAGAAAAGAAAATATTGGCTCTTCTCCAGGCTATTTGGGACCCAAAGGAGGTGGCCGTTATGCATTGCCCGGGGCACCAAAAGGGGACTAATCTGGTTTCATTTTTTTTTTAAATTTTTTTTAAATATTTTTTTTATTTTTTTATTTGACAGACAGAGATCACAAGTAGACAGAGAGGCAGACAGAGAGAGAGAGGGAGGGGGAAGCAGGCTCTCTGCTGAGCAGAGAGCCCGATGCGGGGCTTGATCCCAGAATGCTGAGATCATGACCTGAGCCGAAGGCAGAGGCTTTAACCCACTGAACCACCCAGGCACCCCACTAATCTGGTTTCAAAAGGAAACCAATTAGCAGATCGAAAAGCAAAGCAAGCAGCCAGGGAAACGGCTCAAGAACTGGTTACACTCCCGGCTCCAGCCTTACCAGAAAAACCGGATTATTCAGAGGAAGGTTTAAAATATTTCCAAAAATGGACTAAATTAGACTATGAAGGGGATTGGGCTAAGACTAGAGCAGGAGAGTTAATTCTTCCTCGAAGACTAGGAAAAAAAAAATCAGTAAGCCAAATACATCAGGGCACTCATTTAGGGACATGCAAGCTTAAGGAGCTCATGGGTAAACAGTTCCAGGTTTCTAAATTAGGGCATATCAGGATATGGTTGATAGATGTGCTCAATGTCAGGCGGTAAATGCAGGAGGAACTAGGTTGGGAAGAGAAAAAAGAGAAAGAGGAAGGGAACCAGGAATTTATTGGGAAGTAAGATTTTACAGAGATGAAACAGGGAAAGTATGGACACAAGTATATGTTAGTTTTTGTAGATGCCTTTTCAGGCTGGGTAGAGGCTTTTTCCACCAAATATGAAACGGCAGGAATGGTACCAAAAAGCTACTAGAGGAAATAATTCCTAGGTTTGGGTTGCCTCTCGCAATTGGGTCAGACATCTGCCGTGCATTTGTGAATTCAGTCTCACAGGCATTGGCCAAGGCCATGGGCACTAATTGGAAACTACACTGTGCCTACCGGCCCCAGAGTTCTGGACTAGTAGAGAGAATGAACCGGACTCTTAAAGAGACCTTGACAAAGTTAATTCTGGAGACTGGCGGTGGATGGGTGGATCTTCTTCCCTTTGCCCTCCTTAGGGCGCGGTGTACACCCTACTTAAATAAGGTTACCCCATTTAAAATAATGTTCAGGAGACCCTCTCCACTCTGCCCATGGCTACAAGAGGTTGCCCTAGCGGAAATGACTGATCAGTCTGTACTCCAGTCACTGCAGGCACTACAGCCTGTCTTTAAAAAAGCCCACGCAGGGATCCGAGCTGCCTACACTGAGACGGAGACGGAGATGGAACCACATCCTTACCAACCCAGAGACTTGGTTTAGATATGCCGCCACCAAATGGAAAACTTGGAGCCTCGTTAGAAGGGACCATTCACTGTCATCCTGACCACCCCCACAGGTGGTCATGCACAGTATGCATGTCATGCACATGCATGGTCATGCACAGTATGCATGTCATGTCAAATGAGCCTAAAACAAGAATGCCTCCCCAAAATGGGAGCCACTGCCAGTGGACCCCACCAAACTGTGGACTAAAACTAAGACTCAAAAGGGTTTCATAACTTGGTCACTTTTAACCCTGTTCCTACTCAGCAACTGCCAGGGGACACCTCATCGGCCTAAAAACAGCCCAATGGAAAATCAGAAAGACAGAGGATGGAACAACACTCAAGGTTAACAACCCCTCAGGTCAGCCTGTTTTCACCCTTGAGAACTGGCTGAAGAGTCAAAGAATTGACTAATCTCCAAAGAAAAGGGGAGAATGTTAGGGCCAATTTAATGTTAAAACCTGTTTAACTATTAGGGCCTGCTTAGCCAGAGCGACTCCATATTGCCTAGGTAGCCATATTGCTGTTTACATCCATGGACTTCATTCCGGGAATAAACGCCCCAGTAGTTCCTGGTATGGTTCCGGGTATCAATTCTGGGAGTAAACGCCATAACAATAGAAGCCATGTACCTTGGGTCTGCAGTTATGCCCTATAAAACCAGCCTGTGAGATCGGGAGGCGGCCCTGGACAGTCAGTCTGACTTCTAATGCTTGGCATAGAATAAGGCTTTGCATAACTTTCACTTTGTCTCAGTCTCGTTCCTTTGATAATGGACCCCAACAAATACAAGTGTGTCTGATGGTCTGGGGCTCCCTGAGGGGGCTGGGTAAGAGGAAGAGGCCATGAGACCCCTGTGTGTAGAAGTCTGAAAGAATGGGTCCCACTAGGCTCTAGGGCTTGGTGGTTGAAGGGAGCAGGGATTCCAGGAGCAGGGAGATGCTAAGTTCACCTGGTGTCGACTTAGCCTCCCTCTGGGGAGTGGGAGATACATACTATGGGAAAGAGAAGGCTGTGTTCAAAGGGAGGAGCACTGTCCCTGGGAACAGCCATGGGGACCCCCTCTGAAAGAGCAGGCTATGAGAATGGCAGGTGGAGGAAGGTCATGAGAAAAAATACAAGATGTCCAGTTACATTTGAATTTCAGATAAACTATAATTTTTTTTTTTTTTGCATGGGATACACACTAAAAGACTACTTGTTTATCTGAGGTTCAAATGTAACTGGGCATTCTATATTTTATTTGCTCAATCTGGCAACCCTAAGTTGAGGAGGGCAGTGGGGAGCAAGCAGCAACCATGAGCCCCATGGAGTAACACATCAGCTGCTGTAGCTCCAGTTAGTCCTGATATTTTTCCCGTCTCTCCTCCCCTTCTCTGGACTCTTAAAGTCAAAGTGGCCTTTTGTAGAACCACAGACTCGGTTGGGACTCCCAAGCAGGTTAAAAATGTGAGTATTCTTGGGAATATGTGGAGAACATTTGCTGGAAAAAGACTGAATTTGTTAGTAAATCTGTGGCAATTTTGAGGTTGGATTGGTGTGCAAATCCATTTTCATCACGGTTGTCACTGACTATGCTTTCTCTCAGACAGGTTAGAATTTCCTCTTCCCTTTTTGGAACATCAGCAGACATGCAACTCCCTACTTACCCAAACAAAACAAAACAACGACCAACCCCAAAAAGCCCCACCAAAAATCCCACACACAAGACAAAACAAAACACGCTTCTCAGGAAAATGATAGTATCTGTGTTTCACAACATCCATGTTGGGTTCTTAGCAATGCTCTTCACAGTCAGACTCACCCTGAGTGAAAGGATGGTGACTCTCAGGAAGGTCTCCTCCTTAGTAGGTGTCTAACTACTCACCCCTTTACTTCTCTTATAATCGTTTCCCCCCTTTTTTTGTTTTTGTTTTTTTTTTTTAATTTTTTATTTCTTTTCAGCATAACAGTATTCATTGTTTTTGCACCACACCCAGTGCTCCATGCAATTGGTGCCCTCCCTAGTACCCACCACCTGTTTCCTCCAACCTCCCACCTCCTGCCCTTTCAAAACCCTCAGGTTGTTTTTCAGAGTCCATAGTCTCTCATGGTTCACTTCCCCCTTCCAATTTCCCTCAACTCCCTTCTCCTCTCCATCTCCCCTTGTCCTCCATGTTATTTGTTATGCTCCACAAATAAGTGAAACCATATGATAATTGACTCTCTCTGCTTGACTTATTTCACTCAGCATAATCTCTTCCAGTCCTGTCCATGTTGCTACAAAAGTTGGGTATTCATCTTTTCTGATGGAGGCATAATACTCCATAGTGTATATGGACCACATCTTCCTTATCCCTTCGTCCGTTGAAGGGCATCTTGGTTCTTTCCACAGTTTGGCGACTGTGGCCATTGCTGCCATGAACATTGGGGTACAGATGGTCCTTCTTTTCACTACATCTGTATCTTTGGGGTAAATACCCAGTAGTGCATTTGCAGGGTCATAGGGAAGCTCTATTTTTAATTTCTTAAGGAATCTCCACACAGTTCCCTTTTACTCCTGGACTTGAGAATCAGACCCCAAAACATGTAAAGTCCTTGAAGAGATTCATTTACAGAATTCCCTTGCCCTGTTTCTATTCACTCTGCATCCTTCCACCACCAAGATTTGAAATCCTGTCTTCTTCACCCACTACATCCATGTCCTTCAGGACAATCAAAGTACCCTCTGCAAGATTTCTTGTTTTACTCACCCATTCCATCCTATTTATACTTCCTTCCAATCTGTCTTGCAAAAACAAAACAAAACTAAACTAAACAAATGAAATTTGTTTGGGTTTCTTTATATTTATGCAATAATTAAGAGTAGTCAATGTGCCTATATATATATATATATATATATAAAGGGGGCAATTAAGTGTTGACTCATCATTACTCATTAGTCTCCTTCCTCTGCTAACAATACCTTTATTTCTCTCCGGGAATTTTTTCCATTAAATTTTTCAGGTTTGCACAGTTGGGATAGATGGTATCCTCAGTTACAGGGTAAGTACCATAAAGTGCATATTTGACAGTATTTTCCATTCTCATCAGTCATGTTGTTTGGTTCATGGTTTCTCATGTAATCTTACCACAGCAAATGATATGGGAAAGGGTCCTTGAATTTTTTTGTGTGTGTGAATAAACACCTTTTCCCCATGGAATAACTGGTATGTTTTCCACTGGGCACAGATTAGCTGAGCATTGGCAGTCTTATTGTCTCTAGGAGGGGAGAGCTTCCTGGAGAATGGAACCTACTCTAGGAAAACAGAGATGAAAAATAGAGAAAGAGAACCCAGATCCTGTTCACCTCATCTTAGTTTAGGATAAAGCCAAGCCAGCAGAGTCATTCATCCCTACACTCTGCTGGGACTGAGCCAATGGTCTCATTGATTGTGCAAGTCAGTATAAGCTAATCTATGAATCCTTTGGTTCTTACACATACCTTGTGAGATTAATAATCTTATTTTAGCAGAAAAGTAATAGAGACAGAGAAGTCACATATTTGCTCAGTCATACAGTTAGTCCAGATGTTTTCTCTTCAAGGTAAAAAACACCAACTATAAAATCACCTGAATGACTAATGCCCCTCCACCCCCACCAAATTTTCAGTGTTTCCATATTTCTACTGGAAAATTAAAAAAAAAATGGTAATGACATGTAGGCTTCCCACAAAGTAACTTCAACCTGCTTGTCTTAACATGTGTCCTATCACTGCAGAAACTGTCCTTCCCATGTAGTCCATCTAGATAAACCTGCCTTTGCTCATGCCCCCATCCTTTTCTCTCTTCTTCAATCTGTTTACAAACATTCACTCAGCCTCTGCTTTCATTCCTTAATGGGGGGGTGCTCATCATGATGGAATTGAGTCTCTTGAGTGAAGGGATATTTATCCCTATAGAAACCTGAAAGAGTGTTGTTTCAAGTTAGAGCAGTTGAGTTTTCTTATGTCCATAGGGGAAATTCTATATAATTTTGAGTGTAAGTTCTCCAGAGAAGAATTCTCCAGGGGCAAGCATTCAGTGCCATATAATGGTATAAAAACAGTACGTTTATTCTCTGCGTTGTATTTATGGGAGAATTGGTTCTTTCGTTTCTTTCTTTCTTTCTTTCTTTCTTTATTTCTTCTTTTTTTTTTTTTAATAAAGGAGGTGAAATATCTGATTAAATGGGATGAAAGTCAGAGGTAAGGAACTGAAGGTAAGGACTTGAAGATTCTGCTTATGTACCTGTTAGCGGGTTTTCCATTTATAATTCTTCTCACTGATAATTGAAGATGCTTATCAGTGCTTGGATGGGAATGCCAAGTACTCTGCTTTTTGTAGTCACATAAAACTTCAGGCAATAATTAGAGCTTTAGGGGCACCTAGGTGGCTCAGTGGGTTAAAGCCTCTGCCTTTGGCTCAGGTCATGATTGCAGGGTCCTGGGATCGAGTCCCACATTGGACTCTCTGCTCAGCAGGGAGCCTGCTTCCCCGCTCTCCCTCTGCCTGACTCTGCCTAATTGTGATCTCTGTCTGTCAAATAAATAAATAAACTCTTTAAAAAATAATAATTAGAGCTTTAAGTAGTTCGCTCACACTAATCATTGATTCATAGAGCTTTGTAGCTGGGGTTGGTGGTGGTCAGAAATAAGGCC
This sequence comes from Enhydra lutris kenyoni, assembly GCF_002288905.1. Lineage (NCBI taxonomy): Eukaryota > Metazoa > Chordata > Mammalia > Carnivora > Mustelidae > Enhydra > Enhydra lutris. The sequence continues at coordinate 6,233,072 of NW_019154152.1, forward strand.
AGTCATGCACAAAGATGAAACCCAGAGGAAAGAATGATTTGTTCAAGGTTGTACAGAAAGTTAACAGTAGAGCTGGAAGGACATGTCATTGAATCAGTCAGGTCAGCATTAGGGTAACTCATGCAAAAGGGAAAAGATGGAGCATTTGAGTTCAATTGTTCTTTTTTCTTTTCTTTTCCTTCCCTTCCCTTCCCTTTCTTTCCCTTTCCCCTTCCATTCCTCCTTCCCTCCCTCCCTTCTTTCCTTTTCTTTTTTAAAGATTTTATTTATTTATTTGAGAGAGAGAGAGAGCACAGTGAGGGACATAGGGAGAAACAGACTCTCTGCTGAGTACGGGGTCTGATGCAGGGATCATGACCTGAGCTAAAGGCAGACGCTTAACCACTTAACTGACTAAGCCACCCTGGCACCTCTATCTACCTACCTTTCTTTCCTTTCTCCCTTCCTTCCTTTATCCTTCCTTCCCTCCCTCCCTTCCTTCCTTACCCTCTCCCTCCTTCCCTCCCTCCCTCTTTCTCCCTTTCTTTTCTTTTCTCTCTCTCTTTCTTTCCTTCATCATTCATGAAGACAGTGATTTAGATTTGTTCTAAATTTTGATAAAATTTTATCAGCCCCCTGAAGTTCATCTTTTTTAAATAAGATACTCTAAAGTTTCATACTTTTAAAACTTACTGGTTTTATATACTTGGAACTTAATATATATTTTTCTCTACTACAAATGGTACTTAATTTTTTTTCCTACAGAGTCCACCTTACTGATTTTAGGAGATTTTTTTTTGATATCCAAAATGTAATTATTGAAGTTAATACAGACATTTGATTTATCACCATGGTTAAACTCTTTAAATCACCTTGCCCTTTACTATCTGTTAATGTCTTAATAATCTGAGCTCAAGACCATAATACATATCCTCAGCTTGCTTGTCCTTCTGTGGGCCTGGCTTCTTCATGTCCCACAGTGAAATTCTGCCCGTTTTCAAAACACCCTCCAAAGGCCAGGATGCCTCCATTCTAGTACTAAGATGTCATCAAGCCCCTTTGATTTGAATAAGTCAGGTTACCTCCCTCTGTCTTCTTCTAGTTCCTGGCTCTTCCACCCATAACACCCTATGATTATGGTTGTTTACTTCCCCTCTCCATTCAGAAGTAATTTTTCCCTTTTAAAATTTCTAAAGAATTTGTTCCCATTTCATTTTCCCTTAAATGCCAGCCTGAGAAATGGGCATTTTATTTTACAAATAAGAGGAGACCCTGAAGGTTCTGGGAGGGAGGATGATATTATTTTGGCAGAGGTATGAGGGACAGATTGGAAAAGAAGTCAGAAAACATGGAAAAGCCAGTTAGGAGACCATTAAATGGTCAGGGTGGGTGGGGAGGAAAAGGAGGAAGAAAAGAGGCCATGACTCCAGATTTTAAAGACCTGTGGGCCTGACAGTGAGTAGGATGCGGGGGCCAGAGAAGAATTGGTCTGGGTGACTGGGGAGGAGAAAGGGGACAAGTGAAGTGCTCTGCCCAGAGAAGGGCTCAGAAGAGCAGCTAGATGGGGAGGAAGATGGTCAGATGTGCTTGGGACTGGTAGGCCCAAAAGACTCAGACAGCATGTGTGCCTCCTATGTACCCACCCACCACTTTTCTATCTTCTCTTGAGCCTCACCCTCATCTGAGTGGAAGGGAAGCCTGCAATTTTCTGTGAACAAATCAGAGAAACACCCATATCAGGTCCAGAAGGGATGCCCTGCTCCGAACCACACAGGGGAACTTGAGTACAGGAAGAGTCTGTGGTAGTAGCAGAGTCAGGATTGTGGCCGGACTCTCTAATCCACTGGTATTTCCAATCCTATAGGGGCTGCCAACATCTACAAAAGCCATGGATTCATTCTGGGGCTTTCTATTCCATTAATTTATGTTTCCTTCAGACACCAGACTCCTTAAGGGCAGAGTCCAGACTTCCAAACTTTAATATTTATTCTTCCATCTATTCAACAAATATTGGTTTAACATCTATTACATAACTTATTATCTGTTTTAGGCACAAAGAACACAAGAAAGAACAGAACAAAGTTCCTGTCCTCCTGGAGCTTACATTCCAGAAGGGGGAGTTAGATAATAAGCATAAAACCCAAATAAATATATGTGATTTCAGATGGTGATAAGTTTTATAACAAAATATAAACCAAGGAAATGGGAGTCACAGGGTGCTGGAATAGGGGGTAGGGCCTGCTATTTTATGCTGTGATGTCAAGGAAGATCTCTGTCAAACTTATGTCACAAATGTTTTTGAGGATACACAGGCTCCATCTGGTGAGTGCACAATCAGCGTTTACTGAATTGTTACCGGTTAAATGAACTTGCTAATAATTATGTGTGTGTTGGGTGGTAAGGAGAGGTAGAGAGAGAGAGATAGAGAGTCAGAGAGAGAGAGACACAGAGAGAGAGAGAGAGAGAGCTTAAATCACAGGATCAGAATAGCCATAAATGGAATTTTGTACAGCCCCAAATCCATTTTATGGTCACAAAGATGGGAGATGGAGAGCTGACCTCTAAAGTTTTTTATTCAGGCAAGTTTCAGTATAACTAGTCAGATCCATTCTAACCAAAAATTGATATACTTGAAACAAATTGTATCTGAGATAAGTGCATCTAAAATAAAACCCATTTTGAGTGTTTCTCTGTTTGGGTGTATTGTTCATGTATCTCAATTTTAACAGGGCAATATAAATGTATTTTGAATTTTGTCTTTGTAATAAAATATTCATCAAAATTTGTTTTAATTTTGAATTAATAGTTATAAATTTTTGTCCTTTTTGTTGTTTACTTCAAAATCTTTATTAGAAAAATCATATTAAAAAGAACAGAGATGCAAACATCAATGTGATGGACAATGGATTCTATGTTTTAAGAATAGGATTTATTTTCAATCTAGCAAAAAAGTTGCCAGAGGACACCTGCTATTTCAAACTTCAAAAGCAAGATTTCTGAACCAAAATTCCTCATTTCATTTGTATTTGAAAGATCCTTTCTTACAATATATTGGCTATTCTCAAAATTTGCCAACTTGAAGGCTTGTCCAAATGAACTCATTATTATATCTTCTGCCAAGAATTTCCAACTTGAACTCTCAGCTATTGGACTGTGACTTCATAATTTGTATACAATGTCCCTAAAAACAAAATGCTCTCCACCACTGAAATAAAAAGGCAAAATCAAAGCTCTGTGGCTGA